>NC_139632.1:40288132-40480632 GCF_964638095.1 Poromitra crassiceps
GGACAGGTGTGACGTCAGAAGAGACAGAAAAAAGTCTCTCTCTCTCTCTATATATATATATATTATATATACACACACACACACACACACACACACACACACACACACACACACATTATATATACTGTATATACATACATATTTATATATATATATACATACATATTTATATATATATACATATACATACAATACATAAATGATGTACATATACACACTCACACTCACACATATACATGGTTCTTCAGTAAGTCGACCCATTTTCCCCGGTGTTCTTTAAATTTCCATTTACTTTAATACCTAGCAGAATTGGTCGTTGCCCCTGTGAACTCATCATGGTTTCTGACACTGGAGAGTCGGTTTAGAATTGGCTCTCAAAGGAGAAGCTCCAGCACCACAATACCCAAATGAGTCGTGGGTTTGTTCAATGAGCTGGTCTTTGACTCTTCTGACCCAACCCTCCAAAGTCAGAGCGGCATGTGTGAATTTGCTTCAGGGTGGAAACTTTAAGCGAGAGTAAAGAGCAGCCTGCCAGGTGTGTGAGAGGGCCCTGAGCCGAGGTAATGATGTTATGATGAGGAAAGCCAAGAGGAGCGCTACTAAAGCTCAGGATCAGATCAGTGCAGGGGCCATCTGAACAGGCCCACAGGCTCCATCCAGGTCTGCAGGGGACACAATGGAGTGTCAGGGAGAGAGACATAATAGCCGGGGTCTTAGCGAGAGGCGTTTAGAATGACAGCAGTGTGTTATGGAGAGGATCTGGCACGCCACGTTTTGCATACTGCTGGTAAGCTCTTGTCTAGCTGATAATGAGGTCGGGCGATGAGGAGGAGGAGGAGGAGGAGAGGGGATGGAGAGGGGATGGAGGAACTATAAAGAAAAGCGCCAGAAGCTGGGATTTACCATTATCAGGCCAAATCCAGACTAAAGCACTGAGATCTGATTTCACCAATACCTAAAATCCAACAACAGGAATTGATAATATGATAATTGGTAAGAAATGTCATATAATGTAATAAATGATCTAAATATACTAAAATGACAATTTTAAATGGGTCAGAATGTTAGCCTGGTAAAACCATCCACATCGTGTGAACTCACATTCTGTTTTGCTCCATGGATCAGCCTGGACTAGGGGTGGGAATCGCTGAGTAGCTCACGATACGATATCGTCACGATACTTGGCCCTCGATAACGATATTATCACGATACAGCGATACTGCGATAATCGATATATTGGAAGACGATACATCACGATACCTGTGTAACTGAAGAGAAAAAAATACCCCTAAAAGGCAAGAAGGAGGTATTATGTATTTATTAGCAGAATTGACATGAACTCTCTCAGAGTTCACTCACTCACTCATACCATTTTCGATACCACGGAGGAAAAGTTACACATTAAGTCTTTTTATTATTATTATTAAAACAAGAAAACCTATATAACCTACCTACCTATATAATTTCTAAAAGTAGATATTAATGATCAAACATTTCCATTCATGTAGCCTACAGTATTTATGTTTTTGTTTCAACTACAAACATAAATAAACGTCAACTTGAAACTATGTTTGAACTACCACACACAGCATAATATTTTAGCCTGTTTATTAAAAAAAATATATATACCGTATATATATATATATATATATATATATATATATATATATATATATATATATATATTTTTTTTTAAAATAAACATATCGATACTTGGTGCCAGTGTATCGATAACGTATCGCAAGTGGAAATATCGCGATACCGTGAGTATCGATATTTTGTCCCACCCCTAGTCTGGACTAGGGTGGTGAGATGTCAACCAAATGGCCGTTGTGATGGTTCCACAGTCAAACATCATGATGGACGATAGCATCGTTGACGGGGGGGGGGGGACTATTATTGGTAGCCTCACAGAGCCAGGCGACTGAAGCAGTAGCTGTCACTACCAGCAATTTGAACGGCGCAAAACAAATAACGTTAACGTTACAGATCCTGACCAACAACGTGTGTCTGTTGAATTTAACTAGCTGGCAGAAAACTGACAGAATTACTGGCGGAGATAACGTTAGATTCGCGTGGGCTTTTGAACCTAATGAGAGAGGAAGAGTTGAGGAGAAATGGCTATAGAAATACAGCAGCAGCAGCTGCTGTATGTAACTGAGCAACTTCAACTTTCACTTTGGAAACAGGCGAGTTAAATTCACAGCTGAAGACTTGTACTCACTTTGGGTTGAAAACAGGAAAGAACGTGAAGTTTCTTCTTTGTCTTAAAAGCTTTCACAACAACACAACCGACTTCTCATGCGCGGGGGGACGCCCCGGCGACATTAAACAAGCGCGCCCAGTTCAGAGAAGCAGTAGAGCGGAGGAGGAGGGGGAGGGAAGGCTTCTCTGAACTAAACTATGTATGTATGTGTGTGTGCACAATTGCTCAAGTGACATCACTGATGACATCACTTCCATATTTTCTTGGTTCACTCGCACACATGATTGTTTTGAAGGGGAGAAGGCAGAAAGGGGGGTGAAGTGAGACCCTCCCACAGCGCCGTACTACAGCTGTCAGCTGCACTACACGCAGCGGCCACTGCGTCTGGGTGGAGTTTGTCTGAATGCAGCCTCAGCCTGTAACAAAGGGAAACCACACACCTGTGCTGCCCTCACTATGGAGGGGAAGCCGCCGTTCTCTCTGTCGCTGAAGCCCTCGCTCATGTCGGCCAGGTTGGTCATGCTGCCTCCGTGGGTGCCGTTCAGGGTGCTGTTGTACTGCTCGATGCTTTTAGACACCTCCTGTTGGCTGTCCTGGATCTGAGACAGCTTACTGCGAGCCTGGAGGAGACACACACGCACCCATGCAAGCGCACGCACACACACACACGGTAAGTGGAATTAAAACTCTGTAGAGCATCGGTAACGTTTTACTGCTTCGTGCCGTTTTAGACACTTCTTTACAACCTTTTCAAAATGGGACCCAGTACTTGCAGTTCCATAGTTCATGAACCCAGGTGATATATATATATACATATATCTATATATATACACATACAATTGTAGCAATAACAAATGATAATAACGTGAGGAAAATTGTGTAGGTAATGACAATCGTCATTCATGGAATCAAAGCCACTAATAAACATCAATGGAGTTATGAAACCGATGGGATCACACCAGCCGCGAGGCCCGCGACTTAAAACGAATGTGGGCGGGGCGTAAAGTGGGGGGGGCTGTCCCCTTGCTCGGATCCCACCCCTTTTCAAACTCGGCCTTCATTTTGTTCTCAACTACACACCTGTAAGGTTACTTTCATGACTGCATCTTGCACGGTTTTGACGCTATCGCATTTGCAAAATCTGTCCACAGACAGACAGGAATACAAATGGCTTCTCTGGTAGTTCCCGCTACATTACGTGTCTCCGGACCTCATTTTACCATAATGACACACACAGACTCACAAGGTGAAAACAATACCATACCTGTTATTGCTACAATACCTGGTATTGTAGCAATAACACTGCTGCTGGCATTCAAGATAAAAGAACTGGACTCAAACCCGCGATGTTTTGGGTACGCGGCACGCACCTCGGCCCCGCTCGGCGGCTGGGACACGGGTCTAACGTGAGGTTTGGTGAATAATACATGGGAGGACTATGTCATGAAAATCAACATGAATGTTCCTGGAAGCAATAAGGAGGGATATTATTACAGGTGAGCGTGAGGAAATGATGAACTGCTGGGTCTCTTTAACCTCCGGTGTGACCTTTCCACTGGAGAGAAGGAGGAGTGACAGAAAAAAGACTGGTGCTCTGTAATCTGCTCAGGCTCCGGGGTATGTTGGTGTGCGCACGTGTGTGTGTGTGTGTGTGTGTGTGTGTGTGTGTGTGTGTGTGTCCTCACTCAATTAGATGCAGGTGAATATTATCTATCTATACACGTCATACTTCATGTGTTTGTCCAGTTTAAGTCAAGTTGAACGTGTGTATGTAGGCGGCTTAGATGTGTGTGTGCGTGCGCGTGTGTGTGCCTACACCACAAATTATTAGAATACATACAAGGATGTAAAATAATCACTTTTAAATGAAATTAACTTTATAGCTCATTTTTAGCCTCATAAGTAAATTGATGTGGTTTGTCTTAGACCTCCCGGGCCAGGCAGAACCATCATGAGGCAGAACCAGGGCTTCTGGCCCCACGGGCCGTATAATGCCCAGGTCTGCTCTAGTGGCATGGGAGGAAACATGTTGACTGTAGTGTAGGGATAATAAAGAAGTGGATTCTGTAGCACAATACTGCTCCCTGCTGGTGACTTTAGACACACATACATAATACTTGTGAGGATATTCCATTGACCCTAAACTAACCTTAGTAGGATTAACCCTTACACATAAACCCAGGGGTCCAACACCTTCTTAAACATCAACTTCAAGGACATTTTAAATAATTTCTAGGCACAATTACCTCAAATTCAAGGACCCAACATGACATAGTCTGAGACACACATCAACACTTACAACACAATTTACATCAATTAAGGGGAACCTGTGTCAAGGACCAGTGGGAACCCTGATAACACGATACCTGTGGGCACATTCCATTGACTACATTCAGGATCTAACCCTAAACTAATCTTAATGCGAAAGTAACCCTTTCCTTACCCTAAACCTAATTTCATTCTTGACACCCAAATCCTAACCTCACTGGTTCTGTGTGGCTTTCACAATCTCCATCCCACACATCAACCCTCCTCTGTCCTACCTACCTGGTGTGTGGCCTTCAGGGACTTGTCCGGTTCCTTTGCCAGAGGCTTGAATGTGTCATTCGATATTAGACCATTCCTTTAATTTTTTTTTTGTTACGTTTGATAGACTTCTTCACTTACCCTCATCTGTGAGTACAGACTCACTTAGATATTTGTGATCAGCCTACATCCTGTCTGACATTAGCATTGCTCACTTTAGCTGCTCTGGAGGTCATCCCTCCCTTATTTCTTTATTTCTATTTTAATATTTATGTGTGGGCATCTTTATCCTGCCCTTTGCAGAGCAACTGCCTTGGCCCCTCCTCTTCTAAATGTTTCTCTATAGAATGTTTTTCTACAGAATTGTTTTAGACTTGCCCTTGCTTGTTTACTGTCTTTTCTAGTGTACCGACAACTTTGCTTCCTACACTAGGCTATACTATATATTTTTCTATGTATTGTAAAGCGTCTTTGAGTTCCCCTGAAAAGCGCTATATAAAACCTATGTATTATTATTATTATTATTACTATCTTAAAATGTACTTTTTTGTGTATTATGTCTTGAGAATGTCTTTCTCCATTATTTTTTTGTTTTTCATGTGAAGCAAAATGCACCCTGTGATGATTCACCTGTTTTCTTTCCCCCACGCCCATTAGTGGGAGGAGATGTTTGACTTGTATATATGGGTGCTCTGTCATTTTCTGCTTCATTCTGATGAAGGTGGATGCAGTGTGCGGACTTCACTTCTTTTTGATACCGGTACTTGTTATTGCCATTGTTGTGCTGCACCTGCAGCTCCGAGTGGATGTGCCCGCTTTTCCTTTTGTTCCTGTTCGGTAAGCCTTGAGCTTTTTGTGCTGCACTCCAGAAAGGACACTCTCCAGCCTTGTTGTAAAGACTTCTCAAGACACGCAAGAAATGCCAGGCGAGGACAGACCAAGTATGTCTGGCACATTTGAATTCAACGATGTGGACTACACACGCATTATGTTGACTGACTCTTTGTTCAGCGGGCCTTCCAGTGCCTCCAACATGGCCAACACAGAGACACTGAAAAAAAGCTTCTCCAAACTGCAAGCCAGAGAAGCACGCTTGTACTTACACGCAGTTTCCCTGAGCGATTATCTTCGCAAGAAAATCATCCCACGTGGGCTACGCTTACAGAAGGAACCCATGATCGGTAAGGACAATAAGGCGTTTGGTGACAAATGGTGTGACATAATGAACAAATGCTCATTTGATCTCATGGCCCTCTCTATACAAAACTAGGGCTGAGATTGAGCTTCTCAAAAAAGACTCTGTCACTGTCACATTTACACAGGAGAGACTTGATACTCTTGTCACAGAGTGTGAACAACACAAACTGGACCTGCAGAAAGAAATAAAAGTCTACAAAGTCAAGAAATTTGAACGTGACATCAATGACTACGACAACGGTCGAGTCTACACCTGGAGAAGCAGAAGGCGTGACGATGACGCGCAGGCAGAGAGACGACAGCCTGAGGGACGACAGCCTGAGAGACAGTACCCTGCTCACCGACGGGGACGACAACAGCCACGGAGACGCCGGGCCACAGACTACACCTCAGCCTCTTCCTTTGACTCTGACTCCAGCAGCCACTCCAGCCGACACCCCGAGTCTTTTTTAGGCAGTCGCCAATGGAGGGGAGGCATGCACCTCCCTCCAATATTTATGTGTGGGTATCTTTATCCTACCCTTTGCAGAGCAACTGCCTTGGCCCCTCCTTTTCTAAATGTTTATCTATAGAATGTTTTTCTACATACCGGTAATTGTTTTAGACTTGCCCTTGCTCCTTGTTTACTGTATTTTCTAGTGTACCGACAACTTTGCTTCCTACACTAGGCTATACTATCTTAAAATGTACTTTTTTGTGTATTATGTCTTGAGAATGTCTTTCTCCATTATTTTGTTTTTCATGTGAAGCAAGATGCACCCTGTGATGATTCGCCTTAATGGTGGATTGCTTTCACCTGTTTTCTTTCCCCCACGCCCATGAGTGGGAGGAGATGTTTGACTTGTATATATGGGTGCTCTGTCATTTTCTGCTTCATTCTGATGGTCTCACGACCGAAACGTCAATATAACAAATAAACTGAGTTAAGTGGATGCAGTGTGCGGACTTCACTTCTTTTTGATACTTGTCCGGTTCCTACCTGGTTGATCTCGTCCCGTGTGGCCTTCAGGGACTCGACTATGGTTCCTACCTGGTTTATCTCATCTTGCGTGGCCTTCAGGGACTTGATGATGGTCTCCAGCTGGATCTTGCCAGCGGCCAGGCTCTGCTCCAGCTGGTTCTCCTCCTGCTGCAGGTGGCCCAGGTCAGCTTTGGCCCGGCTCAGCTCCTCCTCCTGGCTCTGCAGGTCTGACTCCTGCGAGTGGATCTGGCTCTGCAGGGAGGAGATCTGCCCCACAGACAGACAGACAGACAGACAGAGAGGCCAAGAGGTCAAGATCTGAGAAGAGATCTGCCACACAGACAGACAGACAGAGAGGCCAAGAGGTCAAGATCTGAGAGAGGAGATCTGCCCCACACAGACAGACAGAGAGGCCAAAAGGTCAAGATCTGAGAGAGGAGATCTGCCCCACAGACAGACAGACAGACAGACAGAGAGGCCAAGAGGTCAAGATCTGAGAAGAGATCTGCCACACAGACAGACAGACAGACAGACAGAGAGGCCAAGAGGTCAAGATCTGAGAAGAGATCTGCCACACAGACAGACAGACAGAGAGGCCAAGAGGTCAAGATCTGAGAGAGGAGATCTGCCCCACACAGACAGACAGAGAGGCCAAAAGGTCAAGATCTGAGAGAGGAGATCTGCCCCACACAGACAGACAAGAGAGGCCAAGAGGTCAAGATCTGAGAGAGGAGATCTGCCCCACACAGACAGACAGAGAGGCCAAAAGGTCAAGATCTGAGAGAGGAGATCTGCCCCACACAGACAGACAGAGAGGCCAAGAGGTCAAGATCTGAGAGAGGAGATCTGCCCCACACAGACAGACAGACAGAGAGGCCAAGAGGTCAAGATCTGAGAAGAGATCTGCCCCACAGACAGACAGAGAGGCCAAGAGGTCAAGATCTGAGAGAGGAGATCTGCCCCACAGACACAGACATCAATTCCATGATAGAAAGAAAACACCACGTCATTACAAGCTGCTGAGTAGAGCGTCATTATGCAACAAAGTGCTTTTTCATATCTGCACACTGAGCTTTTAAAAGAAAATAAATCACTTCTGAGCACTCACTCACTATCTGATTAATCTCTCGAGACAGACTTTCGACTTCGATCGATAATCTGTCTGCCGGCTCCGTCAAAAGGTGTGTAACAGCGCTCGCACGCATGCTGCGCTTTACCCGATCAAAATGAAGTGAACGTGACCCGTGTGTAGACAAAACTTACCATTTTCAGCGTGTAGCAAGTTGCTACTTGCTACTAGCAACGAGCTAGAGTTGTTGTTGTTGTTTCATAGCGATGGACGAATTTGAGAGTGACACACACGGAGCGGAAAATAAATCCATTAATGGGCAGAGCCGGTCGGTTGGAGCCAATGGCAGAGCTTGAAGGGAGCGGAAAGGGATTTTTTTTTCCCGTGCCGACCGCGCCTCTTGAGTTCCTGTTGCACCACATTGAAACAGGGCTGCTGCCCCCAGAGGTTAGAGAAAACAATCGTTTTTTTTGTTTAACCGATCGGTTCCCAGACTGCTATCTGATTAACATTTGATTCGGATGTGTATCGACTAGTTAGACTTATTTTTGGAGGATGACTTTTAAGGCATACCTACTTTATCTAATATGTAACACACAACGCATTCAACTAAATCCCATCATGAAACGATGACCTTACAATATTCCTGTGACTATGGATGATGTAAGTACGAGGCTCTACGAAAAGATAAGAGTGAAGGAGAGAGATAAGAGAGCAGGAGTCAGCAACCTATGGCACGGGTGCAATCTCATTTGTAGTTGTGCGGCCTGTTATTTAGGATATTTACGGTAGTGACCCGCTCTACTCTGCCTCTGATTGGTTGCCTTCCATGGCAGCAGACAGCAGACAGTGTTTCCCCTAGAAGATTTTTCAGGCCTGGAGGGATTTCGAAACATACCCCTGACCGCAACGGTGGGGCCCCTCGCTGGCAACGCTAAACTTTTAGCTAACCTGTTCACATCTATGTTCACAATGGCATCCCAAGTATCATCATACTATTATGGGACGTGATGCGAACAGTTGTATTATGGGATGTGCGTTTCCCAGGCAACGACACACGTTGACACGTTTTGGAACAGCGCTGCACGCTGGCACAATGCTCCTAAAAGCAAAATGCTTATTGTTTTGAATGATCTGGCATCTTCTATTACTGTCAACATCAGTATTGTTGTATTATAATAATATGCCATAAAGGTTTATTGAAATTTTGGGGAAAGTAGTGGGGATTTTTTTTTTTTTTTCTGGCCTGGCGAGGGCACCGTTGGCCTGGCGGGCCCGCCAGGCCTGTAGAATGGTAGGGGAAACACTGGCAGGTGAACAATGCCAGCTCGGAAGACAGAGAAAAACCGTGCTGTGTATCTTGTATAGTGCTTTCATTCCAAATGTCCTGATTTTGGATTGAATAACATTACAGATCCGTTGGAGATTTAAATTTTGGTGTGATTAATCTTGGTGTGGCACACTGATTGAAATGTTAAAATGGCACTTCATATCAAAAAGGTTTCCGAGCCCTGAAGTAGAGAATAGAGGAGAAGGGATATCAGATTCAGATGGGAAAGGGTCAGGCATATTTCTTGAAATGAAATACTTCCTGAGTGGAATGCTGTGTGTTAAGTCCGTTGCTGTTTTATCTCTCTCTCCACATCTCTCCATATCTCTCTCTCCTCTTTCCTTCATCATTCCTTCTCCCCCTCTCGGATCTCTCCATCTGCCTCTCTTCTTGATATATGATCCTGACGTCACTGAGAACGTCCTCTAGCTTGTGTTATCTGGGTCCATCTCTTCCATATGTCATTCACCCTCGCCTCCTCTCTCTCCTCCCTCCCTTCCTCACCATCTGAGACTCCTCCTGGCATTTGACGCGCACTTCGTTCAGCATGTCCTCCAGCTTGTGTTTCTGCTGGTCCATCTCCTCCAGGCGGTCCTGGGCGTCTTGCTTCTGGGCCTCCAGCTCCTGCAGGCTGGCCGTCTCTCTGTCCAGGTCGCTCTGCATCTCCTGACACAACACGAAGGAAAAGGAAACCATGGATGCCTATCAGCCTGCGGGAGGAGATCTCCCACCAGTGCACATGTGTGACACCTAGGGTTGGGTGGGTATGGTTTGGAAAATTCAGATACCAGTACCAATACAAGTACCCTTAAATTGATAGCAATACTTCATTCGATACCCATTTTTTAGCCAGTGTTTTGGTGGCATCTTAGCACGTTGAACTGCCAAATTCCTCACATACACCGTACTCAACTTCACCACCACAGACTGTATGGGTTGTAACTGCTACGGTAGTGGGCCAATCACACGTTACATTAAATTGAAGAACGCTTGTGATGATTGGCTGTGAGCAATAGCATTTTTTTTAGATCTGTGTGCAAAAAAGATCAAATGAGGTATCAGTAGACTGGAGAAGTTTCGATACTACTTGGTACTGGGTTATTTTGGTCCATAAGATATCGGGTACTGATACCCAGGCCGACACCGGAATTTCATTTGGGCAATGAGGGTCAGTCTATGGCAGGTGTGGCCAAACTTTTTTGGTTGTGTGCCACATACAAAATAATATATATATACCGTAAATTCCGGACTATAAGCCGCGGCTTTTTTCCCGTTTTTTGGCCCCTGCGGCTTATATAACGGTGCGTCTTATCTATGGATTTTTTCAGAATTTTTTTTTCAAATACAAATAAAATCTCTCTTTTTTAGCACTCTTTCTACCTATAAATCCACTTCTGTTTTAATTTCCTCTGTTGCCCTCTTTTCACCACACCGCGGACACTGTGTGCACTGTCGAAATAAACAAAGGTGTTGTGTTATGTTGTTTTGTTGAAATGTTACGGTAATACGGTAAATGGGAGCTTCCTCAAACAGCCAACAATCCCCTCTGTGCGTGAACCCTTACATATGGTAATTACGGTAAGCAAAGTTCATCAGCCCGGAATCACAACAAGACAAGCAGTCTCTCTCTCACTTACCATGGGGAAGGTACGCAGAAAGTCACACGACGCAGCTTTCAAGCTGAAAGCAGTCGAACTCGCACTAAAAGAAACAAACAGAGCAGCAGCGCGTACCCTGGGCGTCGATGAGTCAATGGTGAGACGTTGGAAGCTGCAGCAGGAGGAACTGTCTCAGTGTAATAAGACAAAAAAGTCCTTCAGAGGCCACAAAAGCAGATGGCCGGAACTTGAAGATTCCCTTGAGGACTGGGTGTTGACCCAGAGAGGAGACGGCCGAGGCGTTTCCACGGTGCAGATCCGACTGAAGGCCAAAACAATCGCCACCGAGATGAAAATTGAACATTTCAGAGGTGGGCCATCTTGGTGCTACCGATTCATGAGACGAAAGGGACTGTCCGTCCGGGGGAGAACTACTGAACAACTCCCTCCCGACTACCAGGAGAAAATCACAAACTTCGGCGAATTCACACAAAGGAAGATCACGGAATATTATAGGAGTGTGAAAACATCCACAATCACCAACGGGTTCCAAAACGCTGGACTGCTGCGGGATGAAAAGGATGACGCCGCCACAGCTGGCGCTGAGGGCCGTCAGAGGCTTCAGAGGCTGTTCGATGCCGACAGTGATGAAGAGGAGTTCGTTGGTTTTGAGTGACAATGAAGGAGAGAGGAGAGTGGTTGACGAAGCCACCCTGAACCTGTTCGTTTCCGACACTGAAGATGAGGACTTTGGTGGTTTCAGTACGCAGGAAGAAGAGGAAGACGAGGATTAGTGACTTGACTTCTCTGGTTACAGGTTTGCTGCACATATACGGTAGCCTATTGTTGTGTGATTTTGTCTGGGGATTAGTGACCTGACTTTTGTTTTGTTTTGTTGAAATGTTAATAAATGGGAGCTTCCCCAAACAGCGATCTCTTTCCCGACATTCCTCTCTGTGCACGAACCCTTTCATATGGTAATTAAACATCAAAACACCCGCGGCTTATAGTCCGGTGCGGCTTATAGAAGAAAAAAATAGTCAATTTTGGTGCTGCGGCTTATAGACCGGTGCGTCTTATAGTCCGGAATTTACGGTATATAGGACCATCCTCCCTTGCCTCACTGGAAAAAAAAACCCTGATATATATCAGGGTTTTTTTTTCCAGTGAGGCAAGGGAGGATGGTCCTCCTTTATTTTCTAGAAGAGATGGGGGATTTTATATAATAATCTATATTTTTTTAATAAAATATCAATCAAATGTGTTTTTTCTGAATAAAAATCATGTTATTCTTAAAATGCTTCAACAACAGTGACCCCTGTAGGGCAGTGATGGAGCGGCATGCAGACAGAGTCTGTGCCAGTCTGTCATGCCCTGGTCATGCCCTCGGGGGGGTAGAGGAGAAACAAATCCTCCCCTAGGGCGTTTGATTCCCATGGTAATTTATCTCATGCAAAATATTATTGGTTGAAAACACATGCATTTGACAAGGAACAGTGAAATGATGTGTTTTTCAACCTATTAGATTTCGCTGGAGCTTAACCCGCCCTCACCAATCAATACCAAACAATTAATTTATTCAACCTAATTGGTTGTTGATTGGATAGATTGCTAAAATTGGCATTGTATCGTCCACTGATGAATGAGTCTCTCAACGCTGAATCAAGTTCACTATAGGAAGTGAAATCCACTTTGCTGTCATGACCTGACAGGAATGATTTACACGACACTGACGACAGTAGCAGCATATTATATTTCCCCCTTATTTTTATTTACTTTTTATCAAGCAGTAAGTGTTCACAAGCCAGACAGTCGTTGCATTGGATTACGAGCCAAAACGAGTTTCGAGTTGCGGGCAGCGGTACACTGGAATATTTAACGTCAAAAACTGGGATATTTGCAACGTCTCGGCTGCATGCGCTGACACTACAGACGGCATGGATAGGCAAGTAAGTCAATTGATTTCAAGTTATCTGGGCCTTCTATTAAATTCGGCGTGGAAATGGTTCACCGAGCACCGCTATTTTCTTCGTATTGATGTTTCATGCTGTCATTTTTCCTGTCATTTACCGCAACCTTAAATTCCCACATTTTTAAACTGAATTTGGCCCGTAAATCCATCGCTGACTGCGAGCTCGTTTTTAAAGCGTGAGTGGTAATCTTTATACCATATGAAAGTAGAAGAAATAAGGAATTGATTGGGACGAAGGATGTCAACCTAGCATGTCGGGAAGGGGGGGTAAATAACGCTCCAAAGTTGATGAATTGGAATGTAACTAAACAAGTATGTTGATAGTGCAGGGGAAGGCACACTCTGGTTCCAGATGCAATAAAGTGCAATTTAACGCTATTTGACAACAGTTTCGGCCATAGACTTTGTCAAGTCTCATACGAACACAGTGCAAGACAGCCATTATAAAGACAGGTGGGCTGATTGAATGGACAACACCTGTCTTGTGAAAGCACACCTGAGTGTGATTACAATGACATCATAGGATCAGTCATGCAGTAATTCATAGCTTTCAAGGGGCGTTACGTTCTGCCGGGAACGCCCACCTGGCGGTCAAAAAAAAAACTTGTTCATTCCGCAGTGCCCGCCGAGTCACTAGTTTCTCACGCTGTTTGTTGAGCCAAAATGTGCTATCGGTTGCACTAACCAACGAGGAGACACGCCTGGCTTGTGCTTTTACAGAATGCCGTCGGAGAAAGAAAACTCACACACACACACCCACACCCACACACACCCACACCAGTCCCCTTACGAGGGAACTGCTTTTTACTGGCAGAGCTGTGCTGCGTTTCCAATATGAAGCAGACACTGGAGTCACGGTGCAAAGTGAATCGATTCACCGTGTCAGTATGTCACTAATGAAACAGAGCTGTGCTGCGTTTAAATATTCCTGACTGGAAACTGGAGGAAAAAAGACCGCTTTTTGCTGCAGCTGCGTCTGGTCAGTGTTCAGCGCCATTGTTGTTTTGAGTTTTGACCGCCAGAAGGGGCGTTCCTTGTACCTACGTAACGCCCCTTGAAAGCTATGAATAGGCTACATTTTCGGTACTGGCGCAGATTAATCAAAACATTGATGTCACAGGTAGGCTGTATACCATAATATATCATGAATCTATGTGAATAAATAGATTTATATAAATAGTAATCACAGCCTAATGCATAGAGATAAATCCTGAAACCTTCTTGCAACAGTTCTAGCCTAAAGCCAGTGGTTTTCAAAGTGGGGTCCCCTGCAAAAATGGGGGATAATCTATTTTCACTATAATTCCATGCCATCCATAAGTAACACAATCTAAGCTAGTGTAGAAGTGAGTAACTAGGCTAATTATAACCATAACAGCACAAATAATTGACCAAAATCTCGAAATAAATATACAGTATTTACTCTGAGAAATGAAATAATGAGAAAAGGAACAATTATTGATGGTTAAAACTGAATAATGATCACAACAGTATAATCCTAATGCTAATTTAAAATGAGATATTCCTCTAAATCTGTCTTCAAACTGCAAGAGGGGGGAAAAAATGACAAAATTTAACTGAGATCGATATCTATATCTATATCTATATATATATATGGGGTCTTAATTAGTGGGGATGGGCAGTGAAAGTTGTCCTCACCTGCACCTCTGCAGTCTTATGTCTGATGGCCTCCTCTGTCTCCCTGATGTCCTGCTCCAGTGTGTACTTCTCCCTGACACACACACACACACACACACACACACACATGGTTACAGAAAGAACAATGCTTCAACCACCATCCCCCCCCTGCTGTGTCTAAAGCCACTCTTCAGCACACACATCAACACACCATCATTTCTATCAAACCTACAATGACATGACAAAATAACACACATCATAATAACAAGACATGGGACTGGGATTCTATCAAACCTACAATGACATGACAAAATAATATAGTCATGTTGATGACGTGTGACAAAATAACAATATAATCATGTATGTTGATGTGTATTTCTGCATAAAGCAGCCGGCCCTTTTGTGTTCTGTCACACTCTTTAGCCAATGTTTGCTCCTTTTCACTACCTGTCCCTGGAGGAGCAGGTTGTTGCTGCTAGTACACACACATGTGCACGCACGCATGTGCACACACACACACACACACATGTGCACGCACGCATGTGCACACACACACACACACACACACACTTGCATGCACGCGTGTGCACACACGTGCACGCATGCGTGTGCACACACACGTGCACACACACGTGCACGCACGCATGTGCACACACACACAGATGATATCAAAAGTCAATCAACACACTCTTTCAAACGTTCTACTTTAGTTTTTTATTGAAATGAAAACCCATTAAATTATACCCCCCCCCCCCCCCCCCCCCCCAACAACACACACAATTACTGTCATTACCTCCTATTTGGATAGAGGTTCTGTTCTCACATGTTTATACACGTTCTCCGGAAAATCGCATATGATGACAGTGTTCCGGACCTTTGCTGGAGGAAATTTTCTATAGCTGGACTTCTTTGACTTTTAATTGAGTACCCCTGGTCTAGGGCCTTTACGGCAGAACTGGACAGTGTCAGAGCAGAGGGGTTAGGTGGCCTCAGTCTACTACGGCCTTTTACAGCAGAACTGGACACTGTGAGTCCTGGAGATGGACATAGTTGAATTGAAGTCGGTGCTTAATGTGATGTGATATTGACATCTCTCTCCTGTGTGTGTCAGTGTGTGATTGTACGTTTGACAGAGTGCCAGCCCGTGTGGATGTACAGTAGCTGCTCTGTTTACCTGAGAGTATTCCACTGGGTAAAAGCAAGCGTGCTGACGCAGCATGGAGAGTAAGTGGTGAACAAACAGAAAAACGGATCAAATACACAGGTTAAAGGAGTGGCTGGCTGGCTGGCTGTCTGGCTGGGTGAATGGAAGAAGGGAGGAGGCAGTGCGATGAGGTGAATGAAGCCAAGATGAGTAGCAAAGGACTCCTCCTCCACATTTGATATTTCAGGTTTCCTTTTTTAAGTGTGCATTTTATCACTAATCTATCAACCAATGTTCTAACAAACGTCTAAAGCGTCTGTGATTTTTTGATAACTATATAGTTACATTATTGAATACTATGTATGGGATAGTATATATATGACAACAATTATTGTCATATACGGTATATACATAATTGTTATGTATTACTATATGACTACTGTTTTATGTATGTATGTGTATGTGTATGTATGTACATATACATGTATATATATATATATATGTATATATGTGGATATTTCTATAGTATGTGTTGTTATACAAGTATAAATATAATAATTTAGTATTGTGGAAAAGCGGTGGGAGTTAATAAGTTATACTTCTTCTCACTCCTTTTCGAATATGTCTATATTTGTTACCCCTTCATCTTTATTTCATAATACTATTTCAATCGACTTGTTAACGTGTGTAATTTTGAATGCCCTGTATATTGTCTCCGTTTTGTTTACATACATATTCGAAATAAACATGACAAACAAACAAACAAACAAACCCATCAGCCTAAACTGACACAGTCAAGCAGAGGATGCCTACAAGGTTAACAGGCTTGGGTTTGAGTTTGGTTAGCTTCAGGTTAGGAATGAGAATATGCCTTAAGAACTGTTGTGTTGTGCAGCGAGTGTACAGCGCATTAATAGGAACACCTATTACACACAATAGATCAACCAGGTGAGTTTAGGTGAAAGCTCTCATCCCTCACTGACATCACTGATTAAATGCACTTTGATTATGAAGAGGAGATTTAAGCATCATAGAAAGGGTATGCAAGGTAATGATGATAATGGTGAACATAAAAAGGGACAAAATAAACACGGAAGCATTCAAATGACTCATCAAGCACAATGATACTTGGTGTCAGCTGATATTTCATTTTGGCAGAACATCTTTCATTTGGAGATGAAAATAACTGTGTGTGTTCATGAACGGCCAACCAACAGAATTGTGGTCAGCATCAATTTCTGATTTTTCTTTTGAAAACCTAGTACCGGTAGTGTTGCATGGTTTGCCAGTACTGGAAAAAAAATACCTTGCTACCCAATTTAATAAACAGTACCCTACTATGCATACTACATACTACTATGAATCCATGTTAAAACAGAGACAATTTGCCTTAAAGTCCCTGGAAACCAGAAATATTTTATTATTATTTAGCATTTTGAGTTCATCACATCACAGGAACCTATGTTAATAAGCCATCAGCCAAATTTGAACGATGATGAACGTCGCAAAGTATATAAATTTAGGTTTGACAGTCATGGCAAAAGTAATGAGAATCAATTAGATTTTAGAGTGTATTTTCTCCCGCGGACTGTGTGGGCGTGTCCCGTCTGCAGCAGGTCTACTCTCTCTCTCTCTTGGAGGAGACCTGCTGGAGGAGACCTGCTCGGAGGAGACCTCTCCCTCCGTTAATGGAGAGAGCGAGAAGGAGAGAGAGAGAGAAGGAAAGAGAGATGGAGTGTGTGTGTGTGTGTGTGTGTGTGTGTGTTCGCCCGTTGCTCGGCGCATAGCACAGACAGAGAGGGTTTACAGAGAGGAAGAGATCTCTGCCGCTGCGCTACTGTGTGTGTGTCAGTGTGTGTGTGCGCGCGTGCGTGCATGCGTGTGTGTGATTCGATTAAATCTTATGACGTGATAAGATTTGACGCACCGCTCTCTTCAATGAGGAAATGGAAATCAAGACCTTGTAGAAAAGTGTCGATTTTTGGGGTTAGGGTTGAAAGTAATGTCAATTAATTTCTGAGGCACACAATTACTCACATAAGACCCTAAATGTAATAGTTAGAAGGTTTTTGTGGATTTTGGTTTCCAGGGACTTTAATTAGCATATAATAATACCACATGAGGGTTTGGCTGCTAGTGTGCACAGGATACTGTTACAGGTTGACAAATGAGACGTTCTGCTAAAGTGAAAGAACCTTGACATAAGACATGAAACAAGTCATTGTGTGAATTACTAGTGAGGAAGAACAACAGAGAGTGAAACTCAAATTAAACTCAAATGAAAGCTGCCATTTTGAGACACATCTGCTCTTTGCTACAGGCTGCGATGTTGCTATTACTGATTTGACTGGATCATGTTTTGGCTAAACGACATGAAAAAGGATCTTCCAACCTGCAGATTTAAAAAGAATATAGAGAGCCAAAGTTGACATCACTTCCTGCTTCGGCATGCGTACCGAGGGATTTCATCCGCCATTTTGTTTTCAATAGACATTTTGTAAAATGGTTATAAAAAAGTTTTACTTCATCAAACCAAACGATTCAGCTATATTTAGAACCAGGAGAGACGATAGAACATTTCACTCAGAAAATTCGCATTTTTTTTTTTTACATTTTGGTGAGACGAAGGAGGTGCCCGGCCTGGAATCACCCCACAGGGCCTTAGACCTCCATGCACCGAAGGTCTCACAATACTGCGGTGTAGCACTAACTCTATTGCAGCGGATTGGGCGTGATCAACCCTTCCGCGGGCAACGTTGCAGACAGAGTAGGAAGGCTGATCCGTGAGCGGCTGCTTCTGGGAAGCGGGTCGGGGTCGTAATCGGCCTCGGCTGGGTCTACTGGGCGAGGGTGTATGATGTTGACAGACCCGAAACACCCCACGACCCCAGTTAACATCACTGATGACGCGTCCCAGCGCATGCAGTAGTATGTATACTTGAACCGGTCCGAGTGAAATGTTCTGTGGTCTCTCCTGTTTCTAAATATAGCTGAACCGTTTGGTTTGAACAAGTACAACTACGGTATATTTTTTTTTAAGCATTTTACTAAATGTCTCTGGGGGGAAAAAATGGCGGATGAAAATCTCTGGTACGCATGCTGAAGCAGGAAGTGACGTTGACTTTGGCCGTCTACTTGGTCGTTACCTCTGCAGCTGGGCGATCTCCTGGCTGATGTCATCCAACTCCTTGACGCCGGTGAACTCTCCCGAACCCACTGAACTGGAGCTGTCCTGTGGAGAGCGAGAGACACGGATGGACAGACAGCGAGAAGGAGAGGAAGACAAACGAAAGAGACAGGGACAGTCAATCTCATTTGATGATGTGGGGCGAGTGAGATGATGAGAGGACAGCGATCACACGAAGCTACAGCGGGCAGAAAGGAAGGAGAGAGAGAGAGAGAGAGAAAAAGGGCAAAGAGAGGACAGGAGAGAAACTATTGGTCGGTGTCAGGGGGCACCACCACAGAGGATTGGAGGGACGGGTGGAGGGGGGGTGGGGGGGCTTGGGTCAGGCACCTGCGTCTGGGGGAGGGTCACCACCACTGCCACAACTGTTCAAAGGAAAGGTGCAGGATGCTGTAGAAGCCTGTGGTATGGATTCATAAGCAGGGATGGGTATCGTTTCATATTTTTCGATACCGGTGCAATACTTCTAAAACGATACTTAAAACGATACTTCTAAAACGGTACCGGTGCCTGAAATGAGGCTGTAAAGAGGATTTCAAACAATAATTTTATGTGTTATGTCCTAGAATGTTAGTGAAGGTGCGTGCAGCGCCCGTTTCGGAGCACTGGAGGGCGGATATTTCACTCAGCCGCTTGGGCATGGCACCTAAATGAGGCACCTAAATCTGGGTGGCAATTCGGTACCGGTAGTATTGGTTGTAAAAGTACCAGTACCATATTGGTACCTTGTTTCGGTACCAACCCTATTCATAAGCAGGCTTCCTCTTGGAACATTGAAAAAGGCCAGCAGTCTAGAATGTCCTTTTAGAGTTTAGTGGTGAAGGACAAGCAGCAGAAACAACAAACACGTTTCAGCTCACAGCCTTCATCAGCGTTGTTGCGACGCCCATTTCTTTACAACAGCGTGGCAAACAAATGCTAATTAGCCTATTTCACTTCCCACCCAATTCACCCATTTTTGTGTCTAAAAGGCAGGAAGTAAAGACGGGTGCAAGGCAAGCAAGACATTAATTAGGGCTCTGCTACTGGAACACCTAAATGGTGTTGGAAGTTGGGTGCCCTCATTAATGTCTTGCTTGCACCTGTGTTACTTCCTGTCTTTTAGACACAAAATGGGTGAATTTGGGCGGGAAGCGAAATAGGCGAATAGAAGGCCGCCTGCAACCACTTTCTTAAAAAAAGAAAAAAGAAAAAGAGTGACTTGATAGAACTGGCTTCCAAACATCTTGAACCTTCCGAAGAACTGACCTACACACAGCTGTACCTACACACAGCTTTACCTACACACAGCTGTACCTACACACAGTTGTACCTACACACAGCTGTACCTACACACAGCTGTACCTACACACAGCTGTACCTACACACAGCTGTACCTACACACAGCTGTACCTACACACAGCTGTACCTACACACAGCTGTACCTACCCACAGCCTGAACATTAAAGCCTGGGAGAGTAGAGAGAGAGACACGTCAGCAGCAAAGAGTTAGGGGCAAAAAGAAAAACGAGAGTGAGCAGTGAGTGTCTGGTCAAATCAAGCTGTTACGGTGGAGGATAGTACTTTTTCAATGGCTGCCCTTGCCACTACCTGGGGTTTATTTCCCACCCAAATACTCTCAGAACCTCACAAAACTCACCAGCTGTGCGAGGAGGAGGGAGAGATTCCTAGTTTTCCTTCTAGCGTTAACAGAAAGAACAGCTGTCTCACGCTCTTCAAAGCAGAGGCAAGAGGGTACAAAACGCTGACACATTCTACATTCTACAGTTTTGCCAGCTACACTTAGCTAACTAAAAACAACACGTAGGAAAAGCGCAAATATCAGCCATAATCCATGTCAGGCAGGGTTATGACTTGTGACCAAAAATTCCTACCTTTTGCATAGATATACTACTGTATATTTGCAGTATTTTTACCCAGAAAAGACAATGCCCACAGATGTTGAAGATAGTACTCTGAATAGACAAATAGCTCTTATTCAAATTGAGAGGGAGATTGCAGGTCTGGAGTTAAACGTTCACAATAATACAAGCTTACATTAAGTGAATACTTAAAAAACAGATTATTTGCGGGATTTTTTTTTTTTTTTTTTTTTACAAGTGCTGTAAATTGAGTAGTAGTGCACAGGTTGAGTTGACTGACACTTCACCGACTACCTGACTTGGCCGGGGGGGAAAAAGTGTGTGCAAAACAAAGATGCAGAAGATGCAGACAAAGCACATCTTTATGACTTTGCATTGACACGCAAAGAGCTTCAGGAAGGAGAGAAGAAGAGGTGCCGACTCTCACCCGTCTCATCTCGGACAGAGCAGCCATCTCTGATCCCACTGGGGTCATGTAGCCCGACAAGCTCTGCACAAACACAAAAGATAACGTGATATAACAAGTACAACATTACGGTCAAATGCTTTCATGCAGGCGCTGTTTTCATGTGTGCACTGTGTGTGTGTGTGTGTGTGTGTGTGTGTGTGTGTGTGCCTGTGTGTGTGTTTTTGCGTGACCTACCGGCACGGGGGTGCTCCTCTCAGAGGGGGGGATCATGTCAGCGCTGAGGGTCTGCGGGGGGTCGGTGCCCTTGCTGACTTTCTGCTGGATGAAGTGCATGGCCAGGGCAAACTGCTCCCGCGACAGCTTCCCTATCTGTCTGGTGTCTGCCAGAGCCCTGCAGGGGGAGAGCGCACGCATACTAGGGCTGTGAATCTTCACTGGCCTCACGATTCGATTCGATTACGATTCAGAGGGCTACGATTCGATTCGATAACGATTATCATCTCGATGTATCTTAAATCGATGCATCACTTTTTTCCCCGAATACATGATTTTTTTTCTCACTTTCTTTTTTCTCACTGTGTGGCTACTTTTAAAATAAAAGTGCATTTAGAATTGCATTGTATTATGATCCATAATTAAAATAAACAACTGCATGTACTTCCATTATATTTTATTATAGTATTTTTTATTTTTATTTTTATTTTATAATCGATTTTTGACATTTGTGAATCGATGCAGAATCGTGCAGGTCCGCATCGCGATGCATCTTATAATCGATTATTACACACACAAACACACAGCAAATATACACACACACACACAGCAAATACACACACAGTGACCGTTTGACTGAAGCACACCAACCGCACTGTCAGGCCTGGGACACACCAGAAGCGTCTCCGAAGCAGCGCCTCACAGAAGTGTCGAGCAGGAGGCTTGCCATTCACACCAGAACCGCTCTGTTCTCCGCGCCGGTCACAACTTGTACCGACTTCATGCCCGGCTGCACGCGGCCGCTCTCGGCTCGCGTCAACAATAGACCCGATGCCGATAAACTCTCTCGCTGCAGGAGGCGAGACGCGTCGCGAGGCGAGGCGCCGGAGTGATCGCTCCCCCCTGTTAACAAGGACGCCAAAATGAAACGGCCTCCGCCAGGCGAGGCTTCCATGTCGGATAGGCTTCTGGTGTGACCCAGCCGTCAGACAGGACAAGGCTGGGAATAATGAGAGCCGAGGGAGACAGATGCAGTCACCAACTGAAGCAGTCAGAGAGACAGCGAGCCTGTCAATCTGTCAAGACACCTGACATACTACGGTAGGTGCCTGTGTTTTCCAACAGAGAGAGACTTAACGACCGTATTTGCCTGTGTTTTCCGAACAGAGAGTGCAAGCTGAAAACACAAGCTGAAGTCGACCGTACCATATGTGGGCCAGGAGGTTCTGAGGAAGTCCGGAGTGCATGAAGATGTCCTTGACTTCCAGTCCGCTCACAAAGCCGTCCATGTCGGCGTCCGTCTTCAGGAAGATGTCGTCATAGCGACCGCGTTCCGACACCGGGACCACCCAGTTCACCGAATGCTGAGACAAGAGAGAGGGGGGGGAGAACACGAGAGAGAGAGAGAGAGAGAGAGAGAGAGAGAGAGAGAGAGAGAGAGAGAGATTACTTTTTCAATCCAGAGCCAATTCTGCAAAAACCTGATCTGTTTCAGATTTCAGGTTCAAAAATAAAAACAATATCTGTACGTTTTGCCATTTTGGTATTAAAATACACAGTGCCACAGTGGAAATTAAAATGATAATAAAATCAGGTGGCCTAATTTGTCCCCTTTGTCGTGTAATAATCCATATCAATAATGCATAATGCTTCATGTACCTGTTGGGACTTGAGCGTGTGTTTGGGCGACAGGCTCCCGGCGCTGTTGAGTGAGTTCATGCTGCCGTGGGAGGGGGTGGAGCGCAGAGAGTCTTTGGGCGGGGGCGGGCTGGCCGGCAGGCCGGGCGGCCCCCCGGGCAGAGAGCACACACTCTTCTTCCTCTTGGACAGCGGGATGAGCGAGGAGGGAAGGAGGGCAGGGACCGCCTCCTTCTCCAGGGCCCGGTACACCAGGTGCATGGCCTGGGTAGGGGTGGGAGGGAGGAGATCCTGGTTTCCATGGGCATTTACGGGTCGCTAAAAACAGGTACGCTGGCTGCTTGCGTTTTGCAATGAGATTCACAAATAATGATGGGGGGGGGGGGGGGTGAATAAATATGAGAATGATGCATGTAATAACAACACTCACCACCGCAAACTCGTCTCTGTCCAGATGTCCATCTTTATCTATGTCACTGAGGTCCCAAACCTACGGGTGAGAAACAAAGAATTATGTTAAGAATACAAATATTTTCTCCGGCGCACACCAGGATAGGAAAGGTGGACACTTTATTTTGTTACATAAAAAAAAAGAAACAAGGAGAACACAAAATAATGATGTTGTTGTTGTTGTAGCAGAGTGTCATTGTTGCTGCTTTGTATTTACGGAGAACAACTTTCGGTAAACAGACTGAGTATTAGGGCTGTGGCGATTCACTTATCTCCCGATTCGATACTATCACGATTCTTGGGTGCCGATTCGATTTATATTGCTATTCTTAAGTATTGCAATTCTACGATTATTGCGATTCGATATTACGATTTATTGAGATTTTTGTTTATTTTTTTCTTTTCTTTTTTCAGTTTGTTTGCTTTTTTACACTAGATTAGAACATGGGAAAAGTTGAATCATACACTAGAGACTGTATATTATATATCATGAGTAGGGCTGGGCGATATAGTTAAAAACAGGGGCGGACTGGGATCATAATTCAGGCCGGGCATTAGATACCAAGCAGGCCAGGCCGATATGGGCCGACGCGCGTGAAATTTGGGCCGTTTGAAGCCCAATTTGGGCCGTTTGAAGCCAGATTTGGGCCGTTTGAAGTCCAATTTTACAATGAGATGCACCCACTTTAACCCTGAAGTGTAATTATTACTTCAGACTAACTAATAAAGTACGGTAATAAAACCACTAGTAAACCAGTAGGCGGCGCCTGGCCTGCTGTTCAGTGAGTGGCCTGACTGCAAGCACCAAATCTTTTTTTTTTTTGCGATTATCGATTCTGGAATAAAAGATCGATTCAAAAAATTGTGACATTAAAAATCGCGATACTTAGGTGAATCGATTCCCCCCCCCACCCCTACTGAGTATGCATGTGCAAAGAAATGTGCTTATGATATGATGTGCTCGCCCAGGTGATTCTTTTCAGTACTTTACTCTGAGACCTTGAAGCCAACAATGTACAAATTATTTTAAGGAATTTAAAAAACGATGATCATTACCTTCCCAAGGATGTCCAGAGGTAGCTTGGAGTTGATGAGGACTGGTTTGACCTTTTCTCCTGACAGCAGTCCGTTGACTGGAGACAGGCTTTCAAATATCCCATCAAATTTACTCTTTTCCTCAGGCTAGAAAGAAACACACAAAACCAGTGATCGAAAAGCCCTCATCTGCAACTGTGGCATTGAGTTCTCTGCTCCGCTGGCATTCTCTCTCTTTTGCCTGAGTGGATTGAAGTCATTTGATAAGGTCAATGATTGCATAGGGACGGTATCTAACCAATGAAGTGAGACTTGTATTTGGTTATACTGTAAAAGTAAAAGACTTTGAATGCACAAATCAAATCTCCTGTTACTAGGGATGGGACTATTTATAAAAAGGAATGAAAATAGAAACGAACTGTGATATTAGCTCCATTTTATTCTGCTGTAGTAATCGCAAATGTGATGGCTTAGTTGCCCATTCACAATTTCATAAGCGCTCCATCCAAATCATATTATTGTCACTTTGTAATTCAATTTTTTATGTTATGTTGTTTACATTCTAGCAAGGCAATACCCTCGCTGGCTCCGAAATGAACAGCATTCTGTACAGTCACACATAGAGACAGTCCGCATGTCTGGGAATGGGAACGCCCACAAAATGTTAAACAGCTGGCGCGCGAGTGGGGTAAAACCGCCGATATCTCATGGGCTGACTCACCAAAAGACAGTGCTGCGGCTCTAAACTACAGGTTTGGGGGTTCTAGAGCAGAACACAAGACGTCTGCTCAGATGTGCGTTTACTGCGGTGGTTAAATACCCGATCGTGTCCGCCTGGGCTGGGCTATCAGCTAAATTCTAACTTTGCTGAATGGATAGAATGGGGGTTTTTACCCCACCTTGACCACGCCCCCAGCCAGGCTGAGCCAGCTAACCAGCGTCTATTGTGGGCGTTCCTAGAGCCTGTATGGGCGTTCCCAGACGTGTGGACTGTCTCTCTAGGACTTTGGAGATTGAGTGATACTCCCCTTTAACTCTCTGGATGAATGTAAAACATTTCTAAGTGTGACAGACAGTGCTTATTCTACTACATGTGCATGTTTGTGTGTGTGTGTGTGTGTGTGTGTGTGTGCGCGTGTGTGCATGCGCACGCGTGTGTGTGTGTGTGTGTGTGTGTGTGTGTGTGTGTGTGTGTGTGTGTGTGTGTGTGTGTGTGTGCGCGCGTGTGTGTGCGTGCGCGTGTGTGTGTGTGTGTGTGCGCGTGTGTGCATGCGCGCGCGTGTACTTCCGCTCACCCTGACAGCCCAGTGTGGCTCGCCGGAGGCGGAAACTGTGCTGCTTAGAGACGGACTGCTGGTGTCCTTCTACAAACAAAGAGACAAGCATGGCTGTCAGAACTTCTCAGAAGACTAACGTCTCTCCAGTCCGCTGGATTCACTGGAGCCTTTTCTTCTCTCAAGCTGACAGACTGAACCTTTGCTACAAAGACCTACAGTGTGCGCTACAAAGACCTACAGTGTGCCATAGCGTGCGCGTCGAGAAAAGGATGTAGAGACGGCTTGTTTACATTGGTAATGAGTAGAAAATGCCTGCAGTGATGTCTGCCGTGGATTCCACGTACAGATCTAACTACACCTTTAAGTTTCTATGGACAAACATAAATATGTGGATTATATGAACCATACTTACAAACTTTGGGGGAGGGACTGTGAGGTTGAAGCTGGACAGACTGACCTCCTGTCCGCTCTGAGCGCAGGCCACCAGCCGCAGAGCTACATAAAACCCCTGAGAGAGAGAGAGAGAGAGAGAGAGAGAGAGAGAGAGAGAGAGAGAGAGAGAGAGAGAGAGAGAGAGAGAGAGAGAGAGAGAGAGAGGACCAGAGTCAGTGTCGCTCACCAAGCCTCTCTAATTCTGCGTTCCATTTGCCTCTGAACCCTGGGATTGTGTCATTCCCAGCTGGGAATGATATCACACCCGAGTTGACCGCGTTCCAGTGAAACAGGAGGAAAATCAGCCAGGGCTAGCTCTACCAGGTTAGCCATTGTTAGCAATAACGGTTGATAACGACACATTAAGCAGTACTTTGCAGATACAAACTCCGCAGCAACATTGTGCACAGACGGAAGTTAGCGAGTACTGTGTGGACAACTGATTTAATGAGACACAAATAAGACAGAAGTGCTAATAAATTGTGTAAATAGTGTATTACTACAGTTTTCACTACTGTTGCTGCGCCTGCAGGAGCTGCCATCTTGGAATTTAAGGTCGAGGTTGGTGAGGTTCCCCCCGACTTTCGAAGTAGGAAATCCCAGTTTAGGTGACGTCACAGGGGGGCGTAAGAACTGGGAAATTACGAGTACCTAGTGCAAATGGAACACAGCACTTTTCCCCCTCACTGAGATAATTAACATGTACGTACGTACGCACATACGTGCGCGCGCGCACGCACGCACGCACACACACACACACACACACACACACACACACACACACACACACACACACACACACACACACACACACACACACACACACAGAGTAACTCAGCTAATTTGTCATACTCTGGTTAAGCTCAGGGAGTGATCTATTCCCTACCTGTTTGTCCAGATAGCCTTTGCCATCGGGGTCTGCCAAATCCCAGATCTGAAACACAAACAACAGGATTAGCAAGCACTGTATGACAACATACAAGCACTGTATGACAACATACAAGCACTGTATGACAATGACATGGCTGCGATTGTGATGCAGCCGGGTAGAGACCGAGTGGCTAGATAATCAACTGGTGGACCTGGTTCAAGCCTGACCACTTCCAGTATTGTCTTTGCCTTGATTGCGTTGAACAGTTTCCAATATCCTAATGCGGATTTCAGAACACCAAAACCACATCAGACCTGCTGCACTCATGATGTCAGCAGGCAGGTAAGCCTCTTAAAACACACACACACACACACACACACACACACACGGAAAATCCTGCAGGCAAAAGTAATACAGTGAAAATGCCTGTTTCCAATTACGCTAATAGAACAGAGAGTGCAGCCAAGACGGGAGAAGCATGTCGTCATCGCTTCCCAGCAGAGAGACACCATATAGACCGGTAAGACCGCCATCC
This sequence comes from Poromitra crassiceps, assembly GCF_964638095.1. NCBI lineage: Eukaryota > Metazoa > Chordata > Actinopteri > Beryciformes > Melamphaidae > Poromitra > Poromitra crassiceps. Next base: position 40,315,683 of record NC_139632.1, read on the forward strand.
TTTCGCTTTCCTGTCATATTCCTCTGGGAGTATCTCCGCGTGTCTCTGAGTAAGAAGTCATGTTACTGCCTTTGCTAATGGAGCATCCACCCATTTCCTGTCCGTCAATATTTATTGTTTTACAGTGTCTTTATCAAATTCACAGACAGACAATTGTCCAAGTCACTCTATATTCATTCTCCTTTTTCTGCTTCTTTACCAAGTGAGGGAGAGAAAGTGTGTGTGGATCCTCAATGGTCTACCAATAAACTGTTTGCTCCCCCATACATACAATCACAATAACAGAAAGTACATTTCCTCCATTACTACTTCTGTGTCACAAACAAGAAATGTGATTGAAAGATTTGACAGTTAGTGTAAAAGGGATGCAATTAGGGATGCACGATATATCGGCAATCATATCGGTATCGGCCAGTATCGGCCGATTTTTTAACATATCGGTCATATCGGTATCGGTCAGATGTTGCAATGTTAATATCGGTTATCATTATCAGCCAAATTCTTCACATTGATATGAAATAATGCAGTAAATCTATGATTTATGGGCTTTTCCAAAGGCTTTGCAAATAAAGAAATGCATAACTTTTTCAAATTCAGTGTTAACATGTGTTTTTCAGTATGTACAAAATGTGATGATCATAAAAATGTGGTTTTATACAGATCATATCGACATCGGTAAATATCGGTTATCGGCCATAACAGCAATGTTAATATCGGTTATCGGCATCGGCCAAAATTTTCATATCGGTGCATCCCTAGATGCAATGCATCTGGTGTCCCTAGTTCTCTTTTTCCCCCTCGTGTAGCGTTTCAGAACGCATCCTCTGTGTGTGAAGCCCTGTGGGAGTGTAGTCAGTGTACCAGCGATTAAGGGCCAAACGTTGCGCACTCCCCAACATGACACCATGCACTGAAAGTGACGGCACTTCCTCTATAGATTCCACGCCAAAACCAAAATCACAGCTGAAATGACACTTTGATTCGCACAGGATTAGAAGTTTCAGCGGCCCCCTTCTTTCAAAAATACAGGGGGTCATTTGTGCAGGTTTACTTCACAAATTACACAGATATGGCAGATTTGCACAGGCTTAAAGTCACTGTCAGTCTCCCTAATTATTACAAATCCATGGGATTTGGGGCTGGAAACATCATGGCAGACTAATACAGATGGGCGACCATTTCTTTGGTAGCCTTCAGTCAGCCCGCTAAACAGAAAGCATACAGTACAGTCCAGCTTTTAGCCAGTATTCACCTTTCCCAATGTGATGTCAGGGAGTCCAGACTTCTTTAAGAACAAGGCAGCTTCTGTCGGTCCTACTCTCCCTGTATTCCCAGGATCCACCTTGAAACACACACGTACACACACACGCGCACACGCACGCACGCACGCGCACGCACACGCACACACACACACACACACACACACACACACACACAGTCTGAAGTACACCGTGGCATCTTTACAGCTCTTGTTTTTCCCTTCATACTGAACTCTCCTCTCAAAACAAGGTAGGGTAAATAAGCAGAGTTGACATAACTGCTTTCATAAAACTGTGATATAGCCCAGGTTACATCACATGTACTATGCTGTTATTACAGCTTCTTGTACAGTGTAGAAACAACATGCTTTCCATTACCACCAACTTACCTGTCTGTAAAAGTTCTCATATACAGGGTTCCCACTTGACAACTATGGGGGAGAGAGGGCTGTTATTAGACAAGATATCAACCCCTTCCAATCCACACAAGCATGTTTCCTTCAGTGACTAGCTGATGATAACATGTGGAAACCACTACTAGCAGTGTTTTCAGCATTTCCCCAGCTATTCTGATTGATCCTGCCACAGCCAAACTTACCAGCTGAAATATTAACTCCAGATGTGGCCTCATTCATTGCATCTCTGACCAGTGAGATTTTCATGAAAGAGCCTCACCAACAGTAGTAGTTTGGATCAATAAAACAGCCATCAAACAGCCAATATCTTGTTACATTAGTGCAATGAAGGGCTATCTCCCTCAACTATATAGCTAGTATCAGTTCAGTAACAGATAAAAGCACTTAAAGGGACCGTACTGGCAATAGCTTGTGATCGTTGTGGTTGCGTTAAAACCTCGCCAATAGCAGGCAAACACGCTTTTGATACATGCTTGTAACCAGCTCACAACAGCATCATTCATCAAAGCTCAGCCCGGGTTAAGTTGAGGTTAGCCTGGCTGTAACGTTAGCTCAGCCAGGGTTAGTTGAGTTTAGCCTGGTTGTAACGTTAGCTCAGCACAGGTTAGTTGAGGACGTTAGCCTGGCTGTAACGTTATTAGCCTGCTATCTCACAGACGCCCCTCTGTGCGCCTGCATCCTCACCACACTGCTTGTTATCAAAGCTAGGCCAGCTAAGGTTAGCTATCTTAAAAGCATCTAACGTTGCCCACTTTCTCATGCTTTGTCAAATGTGCGTGCACGAGCCAGCCCGTGCCTACGTTGTACAATGTGTATATTATATTGAAATTCGTAAATAGAAAATGGCCTGAATGCTATGCTGGAGGCAAATAGCAACAATTTATCAGACAACAGCTAATGCTAACCTAAAACGCTAACCAGCCCCGCTATCTAACGGGAATACATGAATAAGGCCTCGTCTGACCAGCTGACTGTCTCTAGCTGCATTTCAAAGGGAGCGGATATCATGCTGAAAATTAAATTAAAACGCAATGTCATGAATGACAGACAGTGTGTCATGCTACGACTTCACATTGCCTAAAGTTAAAAGTGTATTGTAGAAAAAGCTGCATCTTTACCTGGGTGAGAGCTGCCATCTTCCCTGTTGCTGCGGGAACGCACACACCCTCTCTCTCCAAGGTAACACTCCCCCTAGCGGACAAATTCAGGTCTCACACTGTCATCTGTCTGGTCCACTGTTTTGTTTGATCAAACAACAATGGGCTTCTTCATCTGTGGACCTGGCTGTCATGGCGCTAAATTAGAAAATATTACCGGGTGGAATGTATTTGTTGAGGCCGTGCGTGGGGACCATGGACATCTCGGTTATGGCACCAGCGTGAAGTGAGCAGGAATTTCTGAGCATGAATTTGACTTCCGGTCAGGATTTTTCATTCAAACTAAATATATATATATATATATATATATATATATATATATATATATATATATATATATATATATATATATATATATATATATATATACTGTATACTGTATATATAGCTATTGGCTATATATATCTAACTCAATCGTTGCAAATCAAACTCAGTATATACATGTAGGTGCATACTCCATCTGTCATAGGAAAATGCTCTTTCAGTCAGATGTGTGTAAATTTGATTGTTGTGGTTGTTGTGGACATTTCTGTCCACAACATTTCAGACCACTATCAGACCACTCTCAGACCATTCTCAGACCACTGAAAGGCCATTGAAATGAACCAATTTCAAAAAGTATATTAAAAATCCAAAATCAATCGTTGCATGCATGCATCCATGCATTTGCATAATGGGTCACCTATAGCTTGATGATATTTTCTCTTGATGTCTTCCAAGAGACCATAATCAGGTGAGAGGTACTGTCTATTGACCAGCGTGAGCTGGAGTTTTCTGCACACACCCTGTGCTTAAAACAAGGTAAATACAGTTTTAATAAGGTTTCCCATTAAATAAAGAAGTATACTGTGAATCGACCATCAGTGGTTCCCAACCATAGGGTCACGACCTTAAGTGGGGTCGCCTGGGATTCAAATAGGGTCAGAATTCTGAGATTAAAGTCAGAATTCCGAGTTACTGTCAGAATTTTGAGTAAAAAGTCAGTTTTGAGATTAAAGTCAGAATTATCAGATTAAAGTCAAAATTCTGCGAGGAAAAAGAAGCATACTATGTGACATCCCTGATGATAATTTATAGATGGTGTAGCCTACCAGAATTTGAATGTCTCGGGTCCCTAGATTTTTGTGACGTCAAAGTAGGGTCACAAGCCAAAAAAGGTTGGGAATCCCTGATATAAGCCACTTAATTTTTTTTTTACACTTGCCCAAATTTAGCTATTTGTGTATAAAGCATTTCAAGAAATAACACACCGTCTCCTTTGTATTTGTTCTGCTGCTCTATTTTCATTCAAACATTAAACTAGAGGTTCATCTTAGTGTTCTTATGTCTGTCGTTACGTTGGGTCTCATAGTTAGATTTCTACTTTTCTATAATTCTACCGAACTTTATCATGCTTTTACTTTGAAGGCTAAATCACTAAACCGGAAGTGAGATTCCTGCTGGACCTGAGAAACTTCCTGCACTTGACGCTGATTACTTTAGAGCAGTCCTAAAACAACAAGCTGTTGGCTGAGTTCCTCATGTGCAGGGAGTTTGACCCTTTTTGGTTCATATAGGCAGATCATTAATGTGACATCACTTCAGCATGAATACGTTGTCTTTCAATTAGGCTATTTCTCTCTGCGTAGTTTAGATTTAGGAGAAGGAAATGTTCTTCTGTTGCATACTGGTCAATTCAGGTTTGCTCACTGCTGTCACTTCAATTTCACATTATAGCCTACTGTAGCCTATTACTTACGTCTGTCTAAAGATAGGCTAGTACCACACACTCTGTATTCACCAGCTTTATTCCTCTCCTCAGTCCAGACTAGTAAACCCTTTTTGAATAACACATCAAAGTCAGCTCAAGTTTTCTCATGGCATCAAAGTTGTAGGGACATGTGTGTGTGTGTGTGTGTGTGCGCGCGCGTGTGCGTGTGTGTGGGTGTAGATGGGTGAAAGTGTCCTTGTGTATGTATGGAGAGAGTGAGGTGAGAATGACCAGTTTTATCTTTGTACCTGTAGTTTGTTTTTTGAGCAAGCAAAATTGCCTGCAAAACATGAGAAAATGTTGCAAGCTGCGGAAAAATACTAAAAACTAAAATTGTGAAGCCTTAAGTCCAAAAAGTCTGGAGGAAAAAAATATTTTTGTAAAAAGTGTCTGGGGGGGGCCAAAAATAGCACTTTTTTGCAGTTTATAATGGTTCTTAATGGAAAAATGACTCAGCCATTTTTGGTCCCTAGCATGTTATGAGTGCAATTTGTATTTTCCCGGGGCCAGAAATGACTGTAGGTACTCAAGTGTGCAAATCCTTGATATAAGCCCCAACACCCCCCCCCCCCCCCCCCAGCCAAGTTTCATAGCATTTATGGACATTTATAACACATTTATAACAATGCGAACAAACCTACCTAGCCAACAATGGCCTAACCCATCATGAGGGTACTACCTCCACACCAACCAATAGCCTACAACACATTCAGTGTTAGCCTACTTGACAGTCCAAATATTTGATGCCTGCATCCAGGCCCTTCAGTGACATGACTGAACATCACTTTCACTCAGTCCGGTTTGTAAAAGCCATTTATTTTACACAGTGCTGAAACAAGAGTTTTTCACAACTATTCAGCAAAACTTCAAGTGGTGCATTTAAGGCTATAAGTCCTCCTTTTCTTTTTACAAATCCAAAAAAATGGAAACAAACATTAATAAACTAAGAACAAAACAACACCACGCTGATGGTTTTATCGTTCCTATCCCACTGCCATGCTATAAATAACCCTTTAAAACAAACGCATGCAACCAACAACCCCTCACAGATAAAGAACAGCATTTTGTCACAATAAAGTGCCTCTTTTTCCAAACGCAAAGTTTGTATAACACATTTACAGTATAATACAACATCTCCAGTCATCTCCAGATGAAAAATAATAAAGAACTAAAAAGGAGAAAAAGCAAAGCACATGCTGAAAATTGATGATGATTATTTTTTGGCTTCTAGCACTTCTTGGAATTCCCTTCAATCCACTTTCAAAACAAACACTAGGATATGATTACCTATAAACCAAACTCCAATGAATATGATCATCAATTCTATGACACTCATTATGCATTAAGTAAAATACCTAGTAATAGATCAAACACTACATTGAAAAACTATTGCGTTATTTGTCAAATGAAACTTGTTCAACCATAACTTAGGCATGGAGGAGCAATGGCTCAAATTCTTGCAGTATTAAGATGCATAGAAGATCTGATCATTCATAAACTCAACAGAAAGATTGTCTGAATGTAACAGGTGGACTATGTTGGATCATTTTAGCTAAAGAAATTATGAAAGAAAGAAAATCCAAATCATCATGAAAACCTTGCTATATGGTACTTTATAATAACATTGCAAATTTCTTCATCTGCGAAACACCAAAACAAAAGAAAACTCCAAAGTGCAAGATAATGACAATTCAAACTCACTGTTGCATTTTGGTGTGCCCACTTCTCCAGCAAAATACTAAACCATAACATGAATCATATTATCTAGGAAACATACCCTCAATCTGGCTTCCCACCCGCAGACACAGCCAATCGTGCCTGTATGGACACCCGACCAAGCCGGAGGTAACACGGGGATGCGAACCTGCGGCCCTCGTGTTGGTAGTCAGGGAATCTACCGCCACACTACCCGGACGCCCGGTCCTGTGGTATTTTGACCATTCATTTCCAGCATACAGATTTGGGCATAATGTGGTTATACGCATTTAGTCCATCCTTGAGGTGAAAAAAAGAAGAACATATTTTAAAAGATTATTCCGTTATCGACTGAATGTGTGCAACCCCACAATCGCACCTGTATGCTGAATGAAAAGAAACACTACTGGAAACAGGTATTTAGTCTCATAAGGTCTGTAGGTTTGGGACATCGTTTTTCTAAGCACATAAGAGAAGTCAAAGAAAAGAGTTAAGGGTGGTTTCACACTCGGGACCCGGGAGCGGAACCGAGCACACTTGTCCCCAAATTGACCCCAGGTGTGATTCCTTTCATGAGTTTGAACGTTGCGTTCCGTGCCCGGGTGCGGAAGAAATCATGTAATGTGAAAGCTGACCAGTGGGGGAGCAATCGTACTCGGGCACGGAACGGAACGAAAGCAATCGTTCCCAATGTGAAAGCACCCTAATAATTGAACTACTAATGTCATGGTCAGGCCTGAACTTGAATATAAATCAATGCGAGCTCGAGTTTCATTAAATAAATAGTCAACAGTTTGCATCAGCCTTTTTTCCGCACTTCTGTAGTGGCTTAGAAAGTAGTTGCCAGAGGGAATTTTGAACACCGATGGGACGCTTAAATACGTGTGTGTGTGTGTGTGTGTGTGTATATATATATATATATATATATGTATGCGTGTGTGTGTGTGTGTGTGTGTGTGTGTATATATATATATATATATTACATACACACACACATGTACAGTATAGCAAACATTTCTTGTAGGTAGGCAACGTAAGAGCATGCAGGAAAAACCTTGTTGGATTTGGAAGGCGATGCAAATTGTTGCCTTTTTTCTCCGGGTAAAAGCAAAAATGAACTCGTGGCGTTTTGATCACTTGGCAGGAGCGGCAGCAACGAGATAGCAGCAGTGAGGCGCAGCGCGGCGTGAGCTCCCAGGATGACCGTCACAGCAGAATGGAGAGCAGGCAGCACAGATAACTTAACAGCGTATCATTGTCATCATCACCATCGTTGTCATCGGTTTGCCCAAAACTTCCTCTCTCTTCGTCTCTTCTCGTTCCAGCGGACCTTGTGTAACACGGTCATACGTTCTGTGGCCCTCTTGGGAACGCGGCGGTGTGTGGTGTGAGCGGACGTTCACTCGTCGTCCCACGTCTGCTGCAGCAGGAAGTTGGCCGCGAGGTTCTCGTTCTTCTCGCAGGCAAAGTAGGCTTGAATGACCAGGCCTTCGGGGAAGCCCAGTGCTTTTAACTGGAACACAGGAGGACACACAGGTTCAGCTTAGAGGCAAACTTACTTAATGGCTGCTCTGTAATGTCAATGTTAATAATGGTAGCTACCCTCTCAATGGCCTCCTTCTCCTGCGGGGTGACCTGGATGTAGTTGGTGTGTGGTGACCCCTGGCCCTGGCCCTGGCCCTGGCCTTGGCCCTGGCCCTGGCCCTGGGCCTCTGCCTCGGCCTCCTCCCCTCCCGTGTCTCCAGGACGTGGTTCGTTCAACATCTGGACAAAGCGCTCCTGGTGCTGCGTGATTTGCTGCATAATAAATATCAATATCAATACAACAGTAACCCAAATGAGGAGGTCCTAAGCTCCTCGCAAACAATGTTAGAGAACAGCTGATTATATTCCTGAATTTACAACTCCGCCATCTCAACCGTGACATGGAGACATGGTTAATTTCTCTTGTTTTTTTTAGCTGGAGACTGATCATTTAATCAATGTTTTTTAGTAGAGGCTATGTGAATTGACCTTATTCACATTGAGGCCATTTTGAACACTCGGGGTGGAAACCTCTGCCCAGAAGATTGGCAAATGGATATAAAACTGGTATTACTTCAACATGTATGTGAGGACTTCAGATAGACATTGATCAAAGTAGGATATCAGATTAGGATTAGGATGAAAAATAAATCACCTGAGCTCTGTGAGTCCTAGTATAGACCCATTAGTCTAATTAATGTGGATAGTATAGATTTAGGCCTGGTCTGATTGCTATTGATTGTTCACAATGTCTCCTCTCACTGATGTCGTCACTCTCTGATGACATGGAGACATCACTGATGACATCACTCTGGTATGACTGACGTCGTCTGTGATTGTCTTCATTGCTGTTCGTGATGTCATCAGTGATTTATATGACCTTATTATTGTATATGACAGCATCTGTGATTTAAGACATCTTTTGTGATATGTGACATGGCTATAGTGGGGCCCCACTAAAGTGTGTGAGCCACGGTGATGGGAAGATGGGAAAAAATAGTTATCTTTGCAATTATCATATCGATTTCCACCATATTGTACCGTGTCAGGTTTTCTTGTGTGTTTATTTAAAAACAATTATATTATTTCTTTCTTTTCTTTTCTGTCTCATTGTTTCATATAAAATCAAATCAAACTTGAGATAGGGACTTCATGCTGACACATGTATGTATGTATTTATCTATGTACGTACAGTATCTATCCTGATGTACCTAAATAAATATATCTATGGAAAAAAGGAGCAATCTCAGGAACAACAACCACAACGACAGCTTGAATTTAGGGAAATTAGTTAGTTACCTAGGCTAAGAGTCTAGCATTGGTTCATTATCGCTAGCTACCAGTGTCTAGCCACTAGACTCTGAACCAAATATATTAAAATGTGAACTAATTATGTTTTTTAGTGTGAATCAGTGTGAAATGATATCTGAAATGATAAATGTTTGTATGATGCATCTTGTTTCACAACACCAGCACAGAAGTGCCTTGCTCTTGGGGTGGATTTTGACCATCGTCAGGTTGCTAGCTTGGTACCTGCAGTAGCTGTGGGTTGTCCCGGCCCAGCTGCTGCAGCAGGGCTGGTAGGAGAGCTGGGTTCTGCTGGATGATCTGTCTCATCTGCTGGAACTGAGGCTGGTTCCTCAGGAACTCCAGAGGGTTCCCACCGGCAGAGGAAGGCTGGCTGGCAGACACTGTCCCTGCTGGGGAAGGGAAGAAATGCAGGGTTACTCCAGAGCACCAGGGTTCCAGGTTGGTTCCATTTGGGGGGGGGGGGGGGGCAGTCATAATGACTGCCCCTCCATAATGAAATGGGGAGGGGACTATGGATCAGAAAAGTCCATTCATTCATTTGTCGGTTACATGTTATATCGCAGACTCTCGGGATTTTGAAGAAATTTGGGGGAACGATGCATCTGATCGCTCTGTTCCCATTATTTTGTTTGACACTGTCACATACAGTATACTATCTCTGTTTGTTTGTTTGCTCATTCATTCATTCATCTCTATCCATCACACACAATATCTCAAACAGGCAGACAAGTCAAATGACAATAGAATGTGTGTGTGCTAATTCTTTCCCACACAAAAGTCATAACTCTGTCTGTGTGTGTGTGTGTGTGTGTGTGTGTGTGTGTGTGTGTGTGTGTGTGTGTGTGTGTGTGTGTGTGTGTGCGTGTGTGTGTGTGTGCGTGCGTGCGTGCGTGTGCGTGTTCTTACTGGTGGAGGCTGCTGGGGTCTGCTGTGGTTGGAGTGTAGACGGGGCGGGAGCTAGGGTGGGGTCTGGGGCAGGTGTGGGGGCGGGAGCGGGGGCTGGGGTAGGGGCGGGGGTATTGGACGCGATGCTCTGTGTGATCAGCTCCTGAGGGGGCAGGTCAGCGGGCTCTGCTGGAATACCCTGCAACACACAAGCATTCACTACAGTCACTGAGAGAGAGAGAGAGGCACTGGACAAAGCACACCTGCAGCGGATATGAAGAAGAACAGAAAGCATGCACCCGTTACCCATTTACCGTAAATTCCGCACTATAAGGCGCACCGGAGTATAAGCCGCACCTGCAAAATTGCCTGTTTGTTACATATATAAGCCGCACCGGACTATAAGCCGCAGGTGTTTTAATATTTTTTTTTTTTTTTTTTTTATTGTGTTTTAATGTTTAATTACCATATGTAAGGGTTCATGCACAGAGGGGATTGTCGGGAAAGAGATGGCTGTTTGAGGAAGCTCCCATTTATTAACATTTCAACAAAACAACATAACACAACACCACCTGTGTTTTTTTTTACAGTGCACACAGTGTCCGTGGTGTGGTGAAAAGAGGGCAAGAGAGGAAATTAAAACAGAAGTGGATTTATAGTTAGAAAGAGTGCTAAAAAAGAGATTTTTTTTTTTTTTTTTTTTTTTAAATCCATAGATAAGCCGCACCGTTATATAAGCCGCAGGGGCCAAAAAAGGCCAAAAAACGGGGAAAAAGCCGCGGCTTATAGTCCGGAATTTACGGTAACTCATATTGACTGAGTTTGTATCTTGTGTGTTGTTTGAGGGAAACAATAATGCAAATCAGATATCGGCCCGTCAGTGTCGTCCACAGTTTGCTTGATTATATATTTACTCTAGAATTGATCAAAACTGGATTGGTAAAGTGGAAGTAGCCACGGATATGATTATTAGTAATATGTTGTAGCAGTAGATTCAATCCAAATACATCAGTATCTAGTAGGGATGAGCGAGTACACCATTAGCTGTATCCGTTTAACCAACTAAAGTATCTGTATCTGTACACGGAGGGGCGTCGCTTAAATCAAATTGGGCGGAGTTCAGACTGAAAATGGGTGTGGCTTAAGTTTTGTTTGTTTGTGGTTGTTGTTGGCAATTCGGCGTGCTGCTGAAATGCCACCGAAACATTCAAAGTATGGCTGAAGTACTCTTATTTGTATCTGTATCACTTTAAGGATACTGTTATTGTCATTTTTTTAACGATGCCCGGCCCTAATTATGAGTACGGATATTGACACATTGCACTCGGATGATACTCGTACTCGTAAAAAGTACATTATCTGTACCGGATACTCGTTTCATCTGAGTACTCGGCTCGTCCCTAGCCTGGTAAAACCGTACAGATCACGCGTACTCACATTCTGTTTGGTTCTGCGGATCAGTCGGGCCTCCGAGCCGCCCGATTTCAGTGGGCGGAACTTTGACCGACGACTCCTTCAAATCCACTCCAGATCCACTCAGAAGAACAGCGAAGAACAGCTTTCCCCCCCCGAAAAACTCCACTGGTGTATACTCTTGTTCTTGTTTAATTGTTGTTATGAGTCTATTTCTGCAATAACTATACTTGCTGTGTTTACTCTACTAACGTTAAGGTTACCGCTCGTTGCTTCGGGAGCCGCCAATACTGGTGAACTACGAGGCAGGTCCCTGATTGGTCCCTGCACGTTGTAGTTTCTGGAGCAGGTCCCTGATTGGTCCCTGCACGTTGTAGTTTCAGGAAATGGAATGTGGGTCAGGCTGGAGGCCAGACTGATCCACAGAACCAAACAGAACGTGATCAGGTTGGTTTACCCGGCTATCAGTATCAGTCTTCAGAAATCCATATGGGTCAACCTGTGGTGCAGACTCACCATGAGCAGATACTCCACCGCTCGGTCTGGGTTGTTGTAACTGGCTCTCAGCGCGGCGATCACCTGCTCCCGCTCGTAACCCATAGACATGATCTCTGACACTAGGTTCTCATACGCCGGCCCGGTCACTGAGGGGGGAGGAGACACACAGGAAACAGATGGGAGGGAGGGGCCAATGTAGGCGGCGGGAAGGGGACACACAACACACCACAGGAGGATGAGAACAAGAGGTGGGCAGCATGACAGAGAGAGCGAGAGAGAGAAGGAACACGGGAAGGAAGGAGTGGGAAGAGAAAAATACGGGCGATATGAATAGAAGGGATGACAGAAGGTGCATGGAGTGAGGAAGCATAGTAGAGTATAATCAGTAGGCTGGACGGTCATGACAGAAGAAGGGTGAATTACAGATTTATTACCCAGGATCGACGCTGCTTCCTCAAGGAGACCCAGTTCGTCCACAAGGCTTTGAGAGAAACGAACAAATAAAAGATGAATAAAAAAAAGACCAACAAAAAACAACGTTCTACATAAGCTATTATGGTAAACATTAGTTGTAATAGTGCAAATAAATTATACACTAACAAGTAACTGATATTAAGGGCTACACTGCCATGGATGGAGGTCTTATGTGTTTTATGACTTTTGGGACGTAAATGCGTTTTTTTTTCTTTTTTTACACGATTTTTATACAACGCTTCAAAAGTCATAAAAGTGCATGGAACTATAGCCAGTGTCCTTTCCCCTTACCTGGAAGCGGAGGTGCGGAGCGGTGGGGTGGTGGAGGGCTGATCCTGGTGCTCTTCCCTGGGCTTCTCCTCGGGCTGGGCAGCAGGGGCAGCGGGGCAGTCTGCTGGGACCGTCTGAGCAGCTTCTGGAGCAGGGGCTGTGTTGACGTCCGGAGGGGCGTTTGCCTCCAGAGAGACCGACGGGACATTTTGTGGGGCAGGGGCTTCAGAGGGAGGCACTGGCTGTGTGGCGTCGGGGGCCGGGGTGGGGGTGGCTGCAGGCACTGTGTGCGTGCTGCTGGGTGTGGAGGAGGGCACTTGTGTGGAGGCAGGGACAGGGGCCGCCGCTGAGGCTGAAGACGGGGCTGGGGTTGGGGCAGGCTGGGGGGTCGGCTGAGGGGCTGCTGCTTGTGGAGGAGCGGCTGGTTTAGGCTGTAAAGAAAGACAAATGTTTGCTGCTGCAGGTGACAACAATGACAATAAAGGCCTTTGGTCCAGGTGACATAATGCATAGTGGAGGTGCTTGGGCCAACAATGGCTATGAACGGCTGTTTGAGTTTTAAGTTTGAGTTTTTAATGTTTAACTCATATGTCTCAACACTGGACATGGTTCATTTTTGCAAGGGTTTTGATTGGAAATTGATCATTTTGTCACTGCTGCGTCTGATAATTTCATCATTGATTATATGTGTTCTGATCCATTTTTGTGTTTATATATCAGCTTTTTAGCTAGCTAACCATATTATCTGTAGCCTGGTTAAAACCATCCTGATACCTCGGCATGATCTCACGTTCCGTTTCACTCTACGTATCAGTCTGGACTCAAATCCGTCCACAGTTATTTCAGTGGGCGGGAGTACTTGCCTTGACAGACAACTCCTTCAGCCAATCAGCGTAGCCAAATCCAATCCAAATCCACTAGGAAGAATGTCACATCTTTTCCACCGAGAAACTCTGTTGCTGCACACGCATATTCTTGTTCTTGTTTAATTGTTATTATTGAGTATATTTCTGTAATAACTGCAGTTATGGCTGTGTTTCCTATACTAACGTTAACGTTACCGCTCATGCTTTGGGTCCCTGATTGGCCCGTGGACGTGATCAGGATGGCTTACCAGGCTATATTATTATCTGCTCCACATACTTGTTGATAGCTGCACAATAGCTAACTTTATGTAGCTACTAGTAACAAATGTTATTAGTGGTCAGTAGTTGCATGTTTAGCATTAACATTAGTGGCTTTGCTAAATTAGCCTGTTGGCTAACAAACCAAAACCCAACAGTTTGTTCAGGTTAACTCAGCTGACACTTATCAAGCTACCGTGTTTGGAGGAGTTAGAGGCTAGCAGCACTAAATACAGTTGACTGTGTTACATATATGAATCTAAACAAATCTACCTTATCAGGCCATTCATTTGGTATAATGAATGGACCTAGTACACCCAATGCTATCAATTTAGGAATTCTCTGTTTCTAGCCTGGTTGTTATTTAACCATAATTTGTGCACAGCAAGTTCTCCACTGGACCTCCATGATGGCACCAGACATGGTTGCTAGGTAGATTTGTGACGCGACCGCAAAGCCCCTCCATTACAGCAGAGCAGTCAGGGGATGGCAACCTCCCACGTTTCTGTCCGTGCCTAAGTCCCTCTCAGTCAAGGCCACCGTGCCTTCAGTTCTGCTCACCAAGCACATCTTGGTGGACAGACGGTCAGAAAAGCACACGCGGACACATCAAACACAATTTGCACAGTATAGCTGAAGTCAGTGTTGTCGTCCGATTGAAACGAAAAACAAGGCGATTGTGAAGCGACACTTACCTTTGTAACCATGACCACTACAAAGTTCTTCTCGTCAATTTTGTACTCTCCCAGGGCGGTGTCATCGTTCAGGATTTTGCCTGGTGCATCAAAACAGAAACAGCACGTGAGAGCACATTTTTCACCTCATTTTTAGACATGGTGGTAAAGTAAGTAAGCCAAAAATACTGGAGAGAAACAAAAATAGGCAGGACAGGCAAATGTAATTATGAGACACCCGAGGTACAGAGTGAATTACACTAAGTGGCGTTTTGCAGTGTTCACTTTTTTTAAGTACTTTTAGAAATCAGTAGTTTTACTAGCCTGGGTAAACCCAGCTTCCACGTGACCTGATAGCAGCACATACAGGTCACGTGGAGGCTGGGTTTACCCAGGCTATAGTTTTACCTCTGAATGTGAATATATACATATAGAAGTATAAGTATATAGTTGTGTTGGTTTAATTTTTGGTTATAAAACTGGTAGAATGACTATTTTACAATCATTCCGAAATTTGCCTTACAATTCATACAAACGTCACATTTAAAATACAAGGATTTTAGCTGACACCCCTATCAAGAGCAACTTGAATATAGCCCAACAGTAGAATACACTTCAACTCTTTCACCGACACAACAAGCAAGAAATAGTAATAAAGAGGTCAAGGGTCACTGGGTGAGAGCCACATCACCTTGATAAAACATGTCACAAATACTCCTGTGAGGTGTTGGGAGGTCATACCATCTAAAAACAAACCATCAAATCTAATCTCCAAACCTTGGACTAATAATAACCTAGTATTCACATTACATGTTCTTCAGTATATTTCTGATGAGCTACTCTTTGACTTGATTCATTCCCCAGATGAGTATCCTCTCTGCTACTTGGGTGAAAGCGCTTTAACTTATAATATAATAAAATATAGCAGCCTTTCTTATTTCTGTGCCTCTGGCAAAGTCATTCTTACCTGCATAGATGAGTTTTTGCCCCGCGGCTGGAAACAAATCTTTGCCTCTCTCTTCCTCTATTTTCTCCTTCAGGGCTTTCACCTGACAAACATCAACAGATGAATCAGCCGTTATCACTATCTGACTTGTGAATTGATTCAGTCACCCAACATGACTCACATTTATTCATAGAAACTGTTGTCATGTTTGCTGTGTAATAGACAACATAGAGCAAACAATAAAGGGAGGCATACTTGACTATTATTAAATGGTATTATGAACGCTACTAAAATTTCAATAGACGCAATTGTGATTGCTCTAATTTTGTCTCTGCTGAAGGACATTTGACCACAAGCAGGGGTGTAGTGGTAAATACAACTGTATAAAGGATGACCACTAGTTGGTGTTTATAAGGGAAACAGTCACCATTACAATTTTTTTTTACTAATTTTCTGTTTTTCCTTTAAGATCCTATCCTCATATTCCTACAGCAGTTTGATGCAACTTACTATGATGTTGTGTACTGTGAATTTATGTCACTACAGTAGCAATGGATGGTGTGATCACATGATGCACCTCACAGAATATAATTTCAGCACAATAATGTAATGCACTTCCTTATATGGTAAGAAAGAAAAGTCCAGAAGGCCCCCTCCTCTTCTCTAGCAAAGGTTTACAAGGGAGTCTCCCCATTACTAACTGAAGGGGTTTGAAATATTGCATCGTCATTCATGCTGAGAGTGTGTAAAGAAGTCAAAAGTGTCAAGTTAGCCTGAATAAAACAAGCCGCTTCCTATTTCCACTACCTTCAAAATAAAACTCTCGTCGATTGCGAAACAAATAAGCAAGAACAAGGCGAATATAAAGTATGCATGAGAAAATCGGGCTTTGTGAAAGCATACTTCACCAAAATCGCCTTTCCAACGCGTATACGCGTCTCACCCCCTCCCCCCAACAGTGACAATATTGCGCTTTTATTCTGAAGGCGAAATCGCCCAATTCTGGTGTTATCCTAGCTAACTCGAGGCAGTGGTACCAAGAAGAGCCACAAAACCGCTATTTCATATTTTTTCTTCTTCATATTTTTGTCACAGTGTTCTTCTTTTCAAAGCAAATATAGAGTTAAGATCTCCCTTGACGAGGCCCTGTGTTAGCAGCGTGTAATAAAGCCAGTCCAAAACCGGTGTGGCCTGAGCGTGTTTACTTCAGCCCCGTTAACTTCTACTCACCGTCAGTTCTGCTTCTATTTCTATTTTAAACGTCTGCTGTTGGAGCGTCTTCAGTGTTATCGTCAGCATGTTTCCAAGCGTTGTCAGTGACTGTCAGGACCGAAAAGCAGCAATTTGTTGCGTGTATAACTGCTATATTCCCCCAGCAGGTCTATCTGTCTAGTTCTGTCTGTGTGTGACTCAGCTGTCTCCCTGGCCTCACGCACGCGCCATCTACTGCTGGAAACAGACAAAGAGTATTGGAAGGCGAGAGACGAAGGCGGCTGCTTTATTTTGTTTTGTTTTACAACAGCGCCATTTTGGCCTGAAAACGCCTCCTTGAGCCAATGGGGCAACAGCACGAAACCGTGACGACCAATCAGAGGCGGAGTAGGGCGGGTCTTGTCTCTTCCTTGAGAGAGCCTGGTGACGCGAGGTAAATGTGGGCCTGGGTGATACTGCAGTTCTTATCATAAGTTCTTGACGGAGCAGACCAACACACTGCTGCCTTCATGCTCTATCGGAAAGATTACAACTACCTTTAAAGCGTGTAAATGACCCAAGAAACGGCGTCGGGGAGTAGTTTCACGACATGTAATTAAACTACATTTTGCTTGGTGGCAGTGCAGCTTAATTTAAATATGGATATATTTTTTTTTTCATTTTTAGGAGCAGTTATAGAAAAATAATGAATTATTCTAACAAATATTTTGACTGTAAAAGATGGAGCTTTTCAGCAAATTTCTCCTCTTCCTTCTACCACTGTCTATAACTGTACCACATATTATTGAAAGTGATGAGATGTGTTCCAGCAGACAAGTTCAAATTATGTTGTCTGAATTTGTATAGAATTATTTAATTTATTGAAGCTGAAACTGACAATAGAAATCAAACTCATGCTCTTACCAAGTTTTTATCCTATTAAAACCATATTGAAAAGTCTTAGATATTTAGTTTTCTTTACGATATTAAATTGATACTGTACTGTATTTGTTTTGACTTGATCTACATTTAGACTTGACATTATGGAGTATTAGGTAATGTGCATTGGGACTTGACTTGAGACTGAGTTGGTCAAGTTTACTTGGTCACACATCCGCTCTCTTCTTATTATATCTCTTGTTTTATGTATCCTGTAATGCATTTTGTAAATGTTTAGATGTGTGCTAAACAAATTAAAGATTGACCATTATTACCCCTACAATGTCTCTCTCATACAAAGACACACAGCTCCAACATTGAGAGAAAAGCTTCATTTTATTCACTGAAACTCAAACAGTGTGTGCCATGGGGACAGTCGCTTGTTTAGAGCAACAAGAAGAAAATGAGGATTGTGAATCACAGTTTGTCTGATACAGTCTCTCTCACACACAAACAAACACACACACTCTCTCTCTCTCTCACATACACACACACTCACACAGAGTTTGATGAAGTACATAGGCCTATGCCAAAATCAGAGAGCTTTGGGTACGGACGTGAGAATGATTGAATAAATTATGATGGGATAAATTACAAAAAGGGGACAGGTACTGCATATAAAATCTTGCAGGGAAAAATAAAAAGTGCAAGGAGTCGGATGTAAATTGACCCTCGATGGGTTGGAAAATCCCCAAACAGGCAACGTGGGGAATAGAAATTAGACGTGAGGAGGAGTGCAGATGAGACAGAACAGCTGAAGAAGAAAAAATAAAGAAGAAGCACAACTTTATGATGCACACTTACAACAGGACCGACCACATTCTGTAAATCACATTAAATTATAAAATTCTCTCTGGGGGGGCGGACACGCACACAAAAAAAGAAAAATGTAAACTCTTCTCTAACTTGGAAAAATTAAAAAATGGGAATCGGGGGAGAGAGAAAAAAAAACGCAAACCAAACCTGCCCCTACCTTCCAATAGGGATGCACAATGATATCGCCATGTCGTCGCCATCGACTGATAAAGGCTTACAAATGAAATATCGGCATCAGCCGAAAAACAAACAATTCTGCCGATATGACAGGCCGATAAAATGATGCTTTCATTTATGCCCAAATGCTCGATGCTTGAAGTAGTTTGAAGTAGTTAAAGTTGTTTTCTTATTTTGCCCAGTGAATGTGTACATTTGAAAGAAAACGATTTATGTCTGCATCTGCCAGTGGGCCATCACAATAAGAGTAGGCGTACAAAATTTGACAATTCCACTACAGGAGAGACTCGATGACGTTCTCTGAAATTAGGTGTGGGGGGGAAATTTGTGCATGTATTGGCAAACGGCCAAAAGAAATATCGGCATATCGGATATTGGCAAAAAAAACAAAAACAATATCGTGCAACCCTACCCTCCACCCCTTCCCCACCCCTACACCTGAATAAAAGGCTGCCGTATGGAAGGCCAGAGTCCATAGGGTTTTCAGTTGATTTTCTGTTGTCGTTTTTTTTTTTTTTTTTACTCTGAAAGGAGAGATGCACAGCACTCCTCCTGACAACATGTCCGCCTACAGCTCGTCCTTAGGCACGGCGTCTTGGTCCTCCTCTTCTGTGGGAGCTCCTTCCTCCTCCTCCTCCTCCTCCTCTTCTTCTTCCTCCTCTTCCTCCTCACCCTCTTCCTCTTCCTCACCCTCACCCTCGCCCTCCTCTCCCTCCTCCTTCTTGCTGCCCTTCTCCTCCTCCTCTCTCAGCTTCCTCTCCACATCCTCCTGCTCATCTTTCATCTTCTTCTCGGGCTCCTGGTGGGGGGGGGGGAAAGGAGAGGGGAGAGTCATTTTCCAGGACATATCCATATAAATAGAACGCAAACAGTGAATGGTTGTGTGAGCGATGCCATTTTGACTTTAAAAGACACTTTTGGTTCATGTCGCATTCTAGAATGCTGCTGTTAAGAGACAGTCATGTGTCGCTTTAAGTGTGTGTGCCGTCTAGAATATGTAAAATTTAATAAATAAATAAAAGTTTGATTTTGTAATTGTGAGATGTATTCTACACTGTCAACAATTTCTTGAGTTCTCACTGCAGCTTGAAATTGTCCCACCAGTGATCTACACCCGACGTGTATTTGAACACTCAAATCACAATTTGTCCTAAATCTTATGTCAAATCACCTGAGGCCAGTGTCAACATTCTGTCTGAATAATCAGCATTAGCACACAACAATAGGAAAACAAAGGCAAAGAAAAAAATAAATCTGGCTTAATTGTAGAGCTGGACGATAACTCCATATCATTTATAATGCTTTCAATAGAATCATATTGTGATGGTGATTTTGAAATATCCTGAAGCGCATTATGCAAAAGTGGGGGGAAATATTTCATTATGAACCGATTATACATATTAAATGTTAAGGGACAGCTCACCCTAAAATCAAAAATACATATTTTTCCTCTCACCTGTAGTAGTGCTATTTATCCCTCTACATCGTTTTGTCTTAGTTGCCTGAGTTTTGGAGATATCGGCCCTAGAGATGTCTGCCTTTTCTTCAATACAATGGAACTGGATGGCACTCGGCTTGTGATACTCAAAGCAACAAAAACATACATTTGAAAAACTCAACAGCCTCTTTCAGTCTCTTTCCAGAAATCATGACCTGGTTATTCAAGATGATCCACAAACCTTGTTGTGAGCAGTTTGATGTAGGATTTTTTTTTTTTATATATTAGACCGAACTACACCCAGTAGCTGCTAGCTAATTCCTGCATGAAACTGCGGCTACCTGCCAGCTGTGAGAGTAGTTTAGTTGAAAGAAAATAGTTCCTACATTAAGCTGCTCATAACTAGGTCTGTGGATTATCTTGAGTAACCGGGCCATTATTTCTGGAAAGAGACATTGCTGTTGAGTTTTTCAAATGGATGTTTTTGCCATTTTGAGCACCACAAGCCGAGTGCCATCCAGTTCCATTGTATTGGAGATAAGCCAGACATCACTAGGGCCGATATCTCCAAAACTCAGGCAACTAACACAAAACGATGTAGATGGATAAATAGCACTACAGGTGAGAAGAAAAATATGTAATTTGCATTTTAGGGTGAGCTGTTCCTTTAAGTTGCAAAGTGCTGATAAACACAATGCAGGGCAAAAATGTCCCCCAAAATAACTAGTACTTATTAGTGTTATTTTATGTGTCTAATAAAATGTGTCTAACTAATTTTCCATTTGAAAAGTTTGGCCTGGTCATGTCATGTGCCATTTGTGTATGTGTACACAACATACAGTGTAAACTACATTAGTATGTAGTATTCAGCGTGTTAGCGTCCCACTCTGAACACGCTCGTACCTTAGTAACTCCCCAGGTTTCCTTCCCAAACTCTTCTGCTTCTTGGACATCGTCGGAGATCAGGAAGTTGTCAAAGACGGTGCCAGACTTCACCTGTACAGGGAGGAACGCATGAACAAGATTTTACTCGCCAGATCACAACGCACAAGGTCTTCTTCTCATCTGGCTTCATGTGAAGTGGCTCATCGAACTCGACTGCAGATTGACAGAACTCTGTACTGGTCTCTTTACCTGCCACAGGTCCAGGCCCAACACTGAGATCTTTTCAAACTTGTACATGGCGGCGTCGGCAGAGTACTCGGGGTTGTCAGTCTCAGGGTGCACCCAGGCGCCTTTGTAGTCAGGGTTGTCCACCTGTTTGGGTTTCCACTCGCCCTGAAGGAGAGAACGGGACCGGGGGGTTACGACTCGGGACGTCCCGGTGCTGAACTGCATCGGCTGTCAAACCGGTTCGCACGATATACAAGCAACATCCTCAGAAAATCACCCCCAAGCTTCAGAAATCAATGCAAAACAGATGGACTTTTCCGTTACTTCTATTCCCCCTCAAGTCTTGTAAAATCTCTCATCAGATAGGGGAAATGGATTGTCTCTCGATCACTTTGTTCGAAGGAGCGACACAGCTAAACTCTAAACTCGGAAAAGGCCTGAATCTTCCCCACCCCTGCATACAATAGATACCTGGTAGTCTGGGTTGGTGATCATGGGGGGTTCCCACTCTCCATCCATGTCCACATCCCAGTCGCTGGGCTTCTTGGCATCAGGATCGGGAATGGTCTCGGGCTTGTCCCAGTCCTGGCAGACATCATTCGGGTTAGCATTCACTTGCTTAATAACACAGGTATAACACTGTGCACAGCTGAATAACATGGGTACAACACTGTGCAAAGTATAGACTGGGAATGTGGTCAGGGCAGGACAAAATCAGCAAGTAGGGATTTTAACGATTAAATGTTACCAATTAAAATTAATTAACCGTTTTGACCCACATGTTTTGTTACATTGTATCACTTCCATCTCCGAGCTCACACTGTGTTAACTTTTATACCAGTCCAGCAGAGGGCGCACCTCGCCCAAACTACTGGCACATGCATGCAACAGGAGTGGTCATGTGAGTAGCTCATCACTTGAGGAAGTAGGAAGGAGGAAACAAACAGAATATAGAGCTCAGATGGCGCTAGCCTAGCAAAACAGCAAAACAACAATCCAGTGTGGGATCATTACACACTAAAAGACGAAAATGCCAAATGTATATATTGCGATGCTGTTCTCAAATACAACTCCAGCACCTTGTCAAGGATGTACCACCTTAAAACTCAGCACCCGACGGTTGCAGTGCTTATTTTACCGTGCCATTCATTGAAAGGACTGTATTAAGGACAGGCGGACAAGAGCAAAGTTGAAAGATGGAGAGCCTTGTTGTTTTTAGGGTAATTATGGTTTTATTATTATTATTATTTTTGTTTGTGATTCATGCCATGAATGTCACATAAATAAAATTATGCAGCTAATGTGTGACTGTGAGGTGAAATAAAACATGAACTGAGAAAAAGATGAGACATGCTTTTTTTTCCCGTGAAGGGTGGTGGGTGGGTTAATGATTAATCGATTAATTGATCGTTAAGGTGCCGAACTAACGGTTAAGGAAAGTGCATGAAATTCTCATCCCCATCAGCAAGACATCCAATCAGTAAGGGCTCTGAGCCAAAGTCGATCATTTTCACACCAATTACCGTTTGGACTGTCTGGGCGCTTTGACTTGACCTCGCCAGGCTTGGAAATCCTGCGCTACAGGTGACTGCAATGGGATGTGGGCGAAGTGGCTAATTGGTTGGTTAGCCAAGCATGCAAAGCCCTTCCTGCAACGAGTCTTTCGACCAGAAGATCCAGTGCTATTCTGGGCAGGCTGAATGAGCACCTATGTAATTTCTCTAACACAATGAGCCCACACTGGCTGAGGAGGAAACTTGACACTTTCCCGTCTGTGAAGCGTAGACTATAGCAACTATGTCCCTTTTTGTGGTTGTTATGTAAAGGTGACTTTAGACAATGTGCCGACTACCCACAGGATTAGAAGAATACACTCGGCTTTCATAGATTGAGAATAGGGTTGCAATGGAGATTTCCAATGTGAAATCTTGGCTCATATTGGTTTTAGATAGTTTAGATCAGGGGTTCCCAAACTTAAGAATGCCGCGGCCCACAGTTTGGGAATCACTGGTTTAGATGATTGATTTGACTCTACTCGACCACGAGATTTGATGATCGTACTTGGTAGGTCGTAACGCATGATGTGTAGACCATTCAGGCTACCGGAGATGTCACACCCTCTTGAACAAAGCCCAGTGCGCAGTCAAGCAAGTTTAAGAAGGACCAGTTTTAAGCTCAGTGCACCGATGCTCATCAAGTGTCTGAGAGTAGGATCCAAAATATGGACATGGTCATGTGTTGATGTTCTCTACAAATATAATTTAGCTGAAAACCCAAGCCGTGAAATGTAAAGTCACAAACTGGAATTAGAAAAACTTTGTATCCCTCACTTGCTCGTAATATATATATATATATTTTTAATATATATATTTTTTTTAATCACACCCAGGTGTTGAAGTAAGCGGTGCAGTTTTGTGCATGTCTGACCCGTGCCTGCGTCCGTGCGCGCGCCCATCTGTGCTATGCGTGCGTGCGTGCGTGCATTACTGGCTTGTGCGTGTGTCGGGCCGCTCTCTCCATAGCGTGCCAAAGTCTCGCCAATGAGGAAATGAATTCACCATTATTTTCCAGACATATATCTCAAACTGCACATGCTTGAATGTGTCGTACGTGTGATGTGTGCATTAACGACAAAACGCTATCATCCTCCTCCACTCCTCGAGACGAGACATTACTCTGCTCACTCTCTCTACGCCTGCGACTGTGCAGACCAGGCAGCTGTGGTCGGGGGCCACACCCCCCTTTCCTTGTCGCCTCCAGCCAGTCTCCACCAAATCTCATGGAATCCCGGTGCACTCCCCCAAATCTCGGGGGGAACTCACACAAAGTCACTTATAGAAGCCATTAATACCCAAGCTGCAAACCAATTAAAAATGACTCATATGTGTAAAGCTAATGGGGTTGGGATACTTTTTGCTGTGCGACGGGGAATAGATTTTTGGTGTTCAAAAATCTATTCGGAGGGAAAATAAATATAGGACCAGGCCCACCTTGTCAAGAAAAAAGGTATCTACTCTACTAGCTCGTTGAAGATCTTGATTTTGTCCTCTGTGGTACTTTGGAACGCAGATTATTTTGCCCGCTTTCTGACTCATTCTCAACCAGTATCCACAACGTAGCATTCGCTCTTGCATGTTATTGCTTAAACAACTTTCTGTACACCATCATGCGTGTGTGTGTGTGTGTGTGTGTGTGTGTGTGTGTGTGTGTGTGTGTGTGCGTGCGTGTGCGTCCAGTACCTCGGTCTTGGTGTCGGTGGGGTCGTCGATCTTGGCCCGGTCGTCCCAGTCGCTGGGTTTCGTGGCCTCGGGGTCCTTGATCTTCTTGGCAGGCAGCATGTCCCAGTCTTCCTCCATGCTGCCCGACTCGACCTTCTCGTTGTCGATCTTCACCGCGTACGTCTGGTCGGGATACAGGATCAACGTGTACAGGTGGGTCAGCTCGTCGTCCTGGAGAGGCCAGAGGGAATGGAGAGAGAAGGACAGCGAGCAAAAAGCATTAGCGTCTCAACGGACTTCCAGAGAAGACAAAAACCAAGACCTCTGACACGGACAGGCTTTGCACAGTAACTACTGTATTTTATTTATTTGAGGGACCATGAACATCACTGTAAATGTGCCAGTGCTAGTCAGATCAGATGGACAATTTTCAACTGCTGTCCACTCTAGTTAGAATTGCCAATGCGCCACACACACACACACACACACACACACACACACAGTATTAACCCTAACATGTCTTGATGGTGGGAGCCAGTATAGGAAATTAAAACAATATTTTGGGGGCAACTTTTGCCCGCACGGTCTAAAAAATGGGGGCATTTACAACATTTTGGGGGCACTTTAAAAAGATAGTAATTAGTACATGAAGTTCCGGGTAGCCACAGGTCTGGAAAGTACTTAAATGTGATTGTATTTCATTAAAAAAGAATCCACCTGGCTTTAATGCTCGAAAAGTATCATTACAAAACAGTGGCAACAGTGGTGTGTGAATGTGTTCTTCATCGTCTTCTTCTAGCAAACAGCTCCTGAGGTAACAGTGTTTTAGAGATGCAAAAGAAAATCATATTAATTGATTGGAGGAAATAAACTAATTGGGGGAGGGGGGGGGGGGGTGTGCAGCTAGATCATGGTTTTTATTCGCATTCTGAGATTTCTTGGGGCATTTTTGCCCTTGCGGCTGGCTAATTTCCTACACTGAAGGAAAGCCACACAAACCCACAGGGAGAACATGCTAACTCCACACAGAAAGGCCCTGCTGGGACGGACCGGGGTTCCAACCCGGGACCTTCTTGCTCTGAGGCAACACTGCTAACCAGTAAGCCACCCTACCTTGCATTTGATGTCCTTCTTGATGAGGTGGTTCTGGCCCTTGTAGTTGAAGATCACATGAACCTTCTTTGTGCTGTAGCCGCAGATGTCGGGGCCTGGAGACATGGGTCACACCACGTATTATGAAGCATCTTTGACGACATTACAAAGAAGGCACAATTGCAACGACAAGTCGACAAATGACAAAGACTTAAAAGCAAAAAAAAAGGTCTTCGAAATGCACCTAGAATAGCAAGAGTGAGGAGTGAAAAAAAACCCAGTGGGTGGGGTGGGGGGGATGCAACAAGTCCTTATTTCCCCTCAGACACACGGCCCTCCCCCACTGACTCAACAAACAAACACCCCTGACTCACCGAACATGATGTAATACTGCGAGTCTCCGTGCATGTCGCTCTGGTCCAGGTCAGAGGGGAAGATCTTCACGTAGCCGCCCCCGCAGTCGATCTTCTGCTCGTGCTTGACGGTGAACTGGACGACCAGAGGCGTGCCCTCGTTGCTGAACGCGTCGAAGCGGGCAGACGTGGCGTAGAAGCGGGCGTCCTGGCTGGTTTGGAGACCTGGGTGTTAAGTGAGAACGAATGGGAGTGAATGACAGGTGTTAAGTCCGACTCACTACAGGCTATTCCTGGCATTTTGCGAGTGCTGTATTGAATCGATGCATTTGATCTATTATGTCGAGTTTTGCATTATTATTATTTATTTTCATTCTTCTCAATGGGACTTTGAAGTGTGAGTGGCGGGATCAAGGGCGGGACACATACTGTACACGCCCTTCTTTTACCTGCATTTGCATTGATAAGCTACTATTACCATCCACAAGTATTTGACATGCAAATCCGCCCAATTAAAACAAAACCTATCGCTTCTCTCAGTGCCAATGAACAATCCAAAAAAGCAACAGCACAGACGTAAGAGTAGTAGTATTGCAAGCGTTTACCTTTATCGGCCTCTGCATCCCCGTAAAACTTCCCAGCACTCAGTTTCCACTGGCCATAGTCTGACTTGTGCTTGGACTCCACCCACCGGCTCGTCCATTCATCTGAAAGCACACACAGCATTCAATTGATTATTTTACTCACTGCCTGGACATGATCCTAATCAGTTAATACAATATTACAACACTGCATCATTCATTTATTATACAGTTTATTCAATACACTACTAGCTTGACACTTAAGAGCTGCTGGAGAGAGCCAGAACATCTGAAATTTGACATTTTGCCTTCAACATAAATGCATAAACTGTCACTTTTGGGTGGAGAGGGTGGGGGGGGGGGGCACTGGTGCTGTGAAAAGTAATTAAAAAGGGTAAAATAACTTTTTTCTTGCATTACAGATTCCTCCTTGCTTATGGACTTAATTCTGACTTGGGTATTTTTTTTTATTATTCAAAAGGCGTGGCAGCGCTTTAGTTTAGGGTTTATTTGGAAAGTGTTGACCGGAAGAGGGAGGTTTATTCTGGCTGGTTTGGCACGTTGAAGGCGGTCGTTGAAAGCGGGTTTGAGTCTGACAGAAGTGTCTACTACTATCCAGTCATACTAGATTTCACATTGTGCCCCCCCCCCCCCCCTTAGCCACACAGCTCAACACAATACCAAAAGTGAAACGATCTATGTGCCTGTGTAGGCTAGCTTATGCGGATATGTCAGCTACTAGTGATTTAAATAGGCCAAATTTGACAAGTTATTGAATGTGATAGTCACATAGCAAAAATACTCGCTTTCTGCAGTACTAGACTAAATTCAGCCAACCTCCCGTTTTGAAAATTTAACTTAATATGCTTTCATATGTTTCACACTCAAACACATCTTAATGTTGTATAGCCTTGGGTATGCCCTCGTTTTTCACCCACCCAACTACTGAATAGACATACGTGGCCTTTTGCTGTGTTATGGGTCAAATTAATGCAGTGGTGTCTTAACAAACATCTTCTCTGAAAAAAAACAAATAACATTAAAACGAGGAAGGGTCGAAAGAGACAGCAGTTTATCCAAGGTAGTTAGCGGCCACTCTCACACAACACGGATACACACACAGGATAAGAAAAACGTGGATTTGGCTATACTGCACCTCCATCCAGAAATTGTTCCTTGAAGTAGACGGTAGCGTCAATGGTGACAGCTATCGATGCCCAAACTGCGAGGATTGCCACCGGGAGCCTCATCATGTCGGCAGGCCGTGCAGGTAGAGTGAACAGGAGGGT
This sequence comes from Poromitra crassiceps, assembly GCF_964638095.1. Taxonomy (NCBI): domain Eukaryota; kingdom Metazoa; phylum Chordata; class Actinopteri; order Beryciformes; family Melamphaidae; genus Poromitra; species Poromitra crassiceps. The sequence goes on from NC_139632.1 coordinate 40,343,286, forward strand.
GATTCGAGCTAGGATCTGGTTAATAAAGACTGGTGGAGGAAATGTAACCCGAGAAATTCAACAGCTATCTCCAGTCCTGCACAGATGGCCGCGGCTCATTGGACGAGAGCCTCGCCAATGAAATGAGACCACGAGTTACTTTTCGGAAGCGCTCGGGTTACCCCGGCGAAGATCGGACAGGAAGGATGGAGGAGCGTGTGTGGATCTCATCATGCTGCTTTCAGGGCATTTGGGAAAGATGGTAATTACTGCTAAAAAATACTGTTGACCGAATCACCTAGTTTTTAAAGTAGCAAATTAACCTACTACTAGCCTAGTTAAAGTCTGACGCTATGTGGCCTGCCATGTTGTATGGGATCTCTACATGAGCACCTCTCCGGTGGCTCGCCGTGATCGTATAGTGGTTAGTACTCTGCGTTGTGGTCGCAGCAACCCCGGTTCGAATCCGGGTCACGGCACTTTTTGGGGGGATCATCATCTATCGACCGGCAGGAAAACTGACAAACGGGTTGAGACACCACATAACCCCCACATTGGAACAAAACAAAAAAAGATTGGACTGACTTCCCCAGTAGCCAATGAACAGAATATCATAGGGATTATTTGCTACTAGTGAATGTATTGGGCCGCAACACGTGAACAGTAGGCTACATGTGGTCAATGAGATAAAGCGGTGGCTTAACTGGTGAGCATGCCTTCGAATGTTGTCACTGTGTCGTAATAACTGACATGATTGCAGTATAATGGTATGAGGATATCCTCAAAGTTTTTCAGCCTGGAGTGGTGGGGGGGTTCAATGTCTGACCTCCCATTAAAATAACAAGATGACACTTGAATGAACATTTTCATCAAATAGATACACATTAGGCCCGTGGTTCTCAAACTTTTTCACATTAAAGACAATCAAGACCCCTAAACTGACACAAATTAGACACCCATGGACACCCATTTGATAATTTTCTCCCAGCTGTTCCCCACCAAGATTTTAGCTTTTGTGACGACCCTTGCGCTCTCCTGGCCCTGCCTTGTAGTTGGGGTTGTTGTTAGGCTGATTGGGTGCACCAGGCCAGGGCACTCATTGGGCTTAAGAAGACCTTCAGACCTTTCAGTCTCTCGCCCTCCTCACTGTGATGCACCTTTTATAGTTGGAAATAGTGAAAATAAAATATGATGGTTTTTGCTGGGAACCCCTGGAACCCCCCTCAAGGACCCCTGGGGGTCCCTGGCCTGGGACCCACAGGCCATTCTAGTAGGCCTATAGTTATAGAATTCTGGCACTTCTTTAAACTTGTTAAAATGTAAATTTTGGTGTTATTTTTTCGCATGCATGAATCTCCCAATTGGGTATTTATCATGAGAGATTATAGTTTGGACTCTAGTGGTCAAAATGACCACTTATGGTGGTTCTAGTAGCTAGTTATGGAATTCTGGTCCTCTCGGATGCTTGGAAAGACAGACAGAGACCTGGGGTTGGGGAAATCTCAGTCCTTCGTAGTCACACACGCCGTCACCATCGTATGAATGGCTCGCCGTGATCGTATAGTGGTTAGTACTCTGCGTTGTGGCCGCAGCAACCGCGGTTCGAATCCGGGTCACGGCAGTTTATACAGATGGGTCTCTGCCTTTAAGTACCTAAATTAGGAAAGACAGCAGAAACCATCAAAAGAAAAAGTAATGTCAAGGACAGCTGTCCGGAAAATGACTCATCTCCACCTGTTTATTGAACCGGTAAGTGGGTGACTCACTTCACTCACTTCCCTCATAGGATTGACTGGTTAAGCAGCCGCAGGCTTGTTGGCGCTCTCTATCTGTGTAGGGAAGTTACAGTGTAATCACAATTAATTAATAACAATCTCTTCCTCGATTCGGTTATTTCATTTTCTTGAAGTAGACTATGATAGTCTACTTCATAGTTGTAAACCTCCTGTAGCTATCCTATAGCTACATACTACGGGATATCATTATGAAGAGCAACAACAAAAAATCCAAATGCCCTGCATGCATTAGCGTAGGTGGAATCGAACCCAGGTGTCATTTTTCCTCTCAATTTCTCAAATCAAAATCGAACAGGCTGACCAGTCGGCCAAGGAGACAAAACGTAATCATCGATAATCCCTATGGCTTTCCGTAGACATGTCTAATGACGTCATTCGTAAACAGGAAACAGACGCGACTCTTCTTCCCATGGAGACGAGGGACGCTAGAAACACGACCATAAACATTAATATTTCGTGAGCGATCGGTAACATTTTGAAGCATTTGACGTTGCCGAATTGCTGTTTACACTTTCCGAAGTGTAAACTATGTTCCAAGGTAACGTTAATGGAACCCCACTTTCACACCGATTGCACAGACGTTCACAGATCGCCTTCTTGCTGGGATTTTGACACGAGAAAGTGTGTGTCTCAAACATGCTGCTACGACGCATTTCCAGCATATCACAAAGTTATATGAGGTTGCAGACAGTAAAGTTAGCTAGCTAGCTAGCGTCAGGACCAGGAGATGTGGAGCCGAGGCGGCCGAAGCTCTGCGCTGGACCGAGCTCAGACGCTGCTGTCTGGGAAAAGAGACGCCAAGAGCGCCGCTGGCTCGGTAGAGCCGTGGGGGGCTACTGCCAAAACTGCCAAAACACCTGGAAACACAGTACGTTTAATGTGTTAGTAAATGTATTATTCAACTAACACCAACTGCAAATAGCGCATGTGCATGTAGCGATGACCCAGGAGTCACACACACACACACACACACACACACACACACACACACACACACACACACACACACACACACACACACACACACACACACACACACACACACACACACACACACACACAGTAATAGGAAGAGGTCCATATTGCAGTCATGCAGCATACTGTCGCTTGACCTATCTCCAACCTCCCCCTTTTGGTATGACTAAGTACAGCCTATTGCCAAAACAGGATACAAGGTTTGAAATCTAAATAGGCTATTAGTTTATAATTCAGAATGAATGTTAACAAATAGTTTGCAGTTTGCACAGTACAACACTAGCCTATATAAGCTGTTCCACAACAGTGACATGACATGGTTTACAGCAGGTTTACAGTCAGTTGATATAATTTATAAACCTACTGATCTCTCTCTCTATCTCTCTCAATTAATTCAAAGAGATTCACATCCATTCTCTCTCTCTCTCTCTCTCTCTCTCTCTCTCTCTCTGTATTATTTCTCTCTCGCGTGCGTAAAGGGCTCACAATGCCAGTGTTAGTGCAGGCCAAAATCCCCGCCACTTACATCTCAAATCATAACCTTTGATTGACGTCAACAAGTGATAAAAAAAATTATTGACACGAGGAATTGACAACCAGGCTCTACTAAGGAGTACAGAACAAATTGACTGGCAGCAATCTGTTGAGAAAACTCCCGTGGTTCCATGGTTAACCTGGCTGTGCAGGAGAGGAGACCCGCAGGCCCGCCGGGCCCGTCTCGGCTTCGAGCAGGGAATCAAACCTCTCGCAGTGATGCCAACATGGAGATAAGCATCGCGCACCAATCAGAGAGAATTTAACCTTGTGCCTCCTTTTATTAACCAAATTTAATAAGAGCCTTTTTTTTACCATAGCTACTCAAGAAAATAATCGACAGCTTAATCGATAATGATAATGCAGCCCCATTAAAAACCTCAGAAATTGTTATTTTTGCTTCCCTTTTAGGTGGCTGTGGGTTCTCTTAAAGCCAGATCTGCACCCACAAACACACATGCTGTATTCCAGGACCTCAGTGACCTGTCTTCAGTCAGTGATCACGGAGAAGGTACCATGGGCCCTGCTGCTGCATGGAAGAGCCAGGAGAAGGAGGGAGAGTCACCTAAGGTAATGCACTGAGGAAGGTATTGACAGTGGTTGCTGTGTCACTGACTCACAGTTCTGGATGATCATTGAATCGTGAGAGGTGTACTCCAGTATAATGCATTTGTTCTCTGCTGCTACTGTAGGATCCCAGACCTCCGACTTCTCTGGGAGGAGGAGGAAGCAGGTTTTTGAAGAAGGCTCCGCCGCCTGCTGCAACCAGCAGCCAGTCCCCAACTATCAGCAAGACCCAAATGCAGCAGCTGTCTGAACCCAGGTACAGTTCTGTCAATGTAGGGATGCACAGGTGTTAGCCTCGGTATCAGGTCACCATTGGCCTAAAATACTGGAGTTGAGTGGAAAAAGTGGAAAAAGTAAATGTTATTGTTTGATTCATTGACCTGATTTCATCCAACTCTGTTTGCATAATGCTGCTAATACATGTTTCACTCTGTTTCTTTGTCCGTCACTCTCTCTTTCTCCATCAAAAAAATCCTCTGCGTTTCCTCATTTCCTTCTTTCTCTCTCTCTCACCACACTCCGGTCAGGTGTGTGTCATCTTCCCAGCGTGGCTCCCAGAGCGCTGCGCTGAGCAAGCTGGCTTTGATCGAGGACCGCATCCGTAGCCGCAGCCGCAAGGAGAGCCAGCCCGAGGCCCATGGCCGGGCCGCTGAGGGACCGAAGCCTGCCCAGAAACTAGCCTCCGAACCGGGTTTCTCACCCCAGCCGCCAGCCTCTCAGACGCTCTCAGCCCGGTCCACCCCCAGCCCCAAGGGGAAACGTTTCGTCAAGAAGACGGCGTCTGTAGCTGTTGACAGCGGTAGTTCTCCTGCTGCTGCTGCTGTGCAACCAAAAGGCCCAGATCTCGGTGTCAAAAGGATTCCAGATAGCGCCGGGACATTTGACAGGTCCGGAGCTGCCAAAGCGTCAACGCCGTTTGCGGATTTGACGACTAAGCCAATGAGAGTAGCGGGCGGTGTGAGTCTGGACAGTGATGAGGAGGACATGAGGAAACTGCTGGGAGACTCGTTTGAGTCAACAGAGGACAGCCTGTTAAGGGCAGGGAGACCCTCCTCCATGAGAACAGCAGGAAAGGTAGATAGATGTGTTCTGATAATCACTGAAAATAGGACATTTTCACATTCAGAGGCACAGAAATGACCAATGATTCTTTAAAGACTCAAGGCTACTCATATGGCTCACCAAACTCACTAATATAATGGTTTAGTCTATAATGGTTTTGGTGATTGTCAACCATGTGACCCCATGAGATTTCACAGATGTGCACACCTTCAACCAGAGGGAGCGACCTAATCAGTGAAAGGGGCTTCTGCAGTTTGGCTTTGGCGATATCCAAAACATCGTGATCAGGGCTGCAACTAACGATTATTTTCATGATTGCGGATTAATCTGTCGTTTATTTTCTTGATTAATCGATTATTCGTTGTTTGGTCTCTATAAAATGTCAGAAAATGGTGAAAAATGTCAATCAGTGTTTCCCAAAGCCCAAGATGATGTCCTCAAATGTCTTGTTTTGTCCACAACCCAAAGATATTTAGTTTACTGTCATAGAGGAGTAAAGAAACCAGAAAATTATCAAATTGGTTGGTGATAATTTAATAGTTGACAATTAACCAATTAGTCATTGCAGCTCTAATCACGATATACAATATCATGGGGGGGTTTGGGAGCTATTCGCTACAGCTGAAAATATTGCAATATTCACAAAGTATCTCAATACTCGATATTATTGAATATGGGCCCAAGAGCCTAGCTATAGTGTTTGGTTGGAATGAAAGCCTCAGTTCAAAGCAACATTTGTCTCTTTCTCCCTTTTAGTTGCTGAGCAGAAGTCTGAAGGTGTCCTCCACGTCGCCTCCGGCTGCTGTCCGGCCCCCGTCTCGCTCTCCTCCTCAGCGCCGTTCTCCTTTCCGGTTCTCCGGCCAGGCTCAGGCCCAGTTCAGCCCCTCTGCTCTCTCCCCATCACCCTCTCCTCTGGGCAGGCGGTCTGGCCAGACTCGGGCCCGGTTCAGCCCCTCCGCCCTCTCCCCATCCCGCTCTCCTCCGGGCAGGCGGGGCTCCCCTCCCCGGCCCGGGAGTCCGCAGCGCTCGCTCTCCTCGCTCTCGGGCCGCAGTGAGGTCCTCTCTCTGGCGGACCTCTTCCCCGCCGCCCGCGGCTCAGACGGTTCCCACAGTGAGAGGAGCTCAGTTTCCTCTGAAGGTGAGAGAACCTGGGGCACGAGGCAGCTAAAGTGTTGCAGCGTACCAAGCTCAAGAGATGATTTGTGTGTGTGTGTGTGTGTGTGTGTGTGTGTGTGTGTGCGCGTGCGCATGTGTGTGCGCGCCGTAAAGCAATCCAAAGCAGATTCCTCGCCAAATCTGACCTCTAGTGGCTCACAATATAAAATGCAGTTCAGATGAAGGTAGAGGCTAACGGTCTTCTCGCCAATGCTCTCACTTGCTTACAGTAATTACAGTAATGTCTCAAAATTAATCTGGTAATGGACTTCGAATTATTGGCTGATTATTCCATTATAGAAACTATTACTAACTCGTCGTTTGCTGTTGATTTCATTTTTCATAGAGGCAACAGTGCTCATTCTTTTGTATATTAATTATGTTTTTCTACACTGTTCCATCTCATGCATCCTAGCTGGACAACAAGGTAGGCTACAGACAGAACTGACCTCTTTGTAGAGTTAGAGTTCATATGGATTTGGAAAATGTTGAGTTGCATGGTGAGGCATCATAGGTTCATTACAAGCTTATTATAGGTACATAGAGCTCAACAGTCACGTGACTTTGCTAAACTAAAACTAAAACTAAAAACGGGAGGGGAAATCGAGAATTAGATTTCCCCCCTGCCTGTTATTTTTTGTTTTTGCTCCAACTGAAATGTTTTATGGTCACATGATTCGGTAGGTCACGGGTTGGATTTGTTCCAGCCTTAAAACTCGTTATAAAAGTATTTTTGGAAACGTCTATGGAGAAAATGAATGGGGAACTCTCTTCCGGGGCTGGAGACGTCACGGAAGGTCATGTGACTGTTTGGCTCTATATACACCATTCTCATAGTTAAAGAGCAAAAACGGCATTTATTATAATATTGTCATCAGCTATCAGCACCCCCCCCCCAACACACACACACACACACACACACAAACACACACACACACACATTGTGGGATATCATATGATGTTCTGATTACAGTGCACTCAATGGGTTTTTAATGTGCTGTTGATGCCTTATAATGCATTACTAACACAATGGCAATGTTACGTGTTAATGACAGATAGACAGTTATCATTCTATAATTGTATCAAATTATATAATTGTGATTTTGTGCTATTGCAGACTTCAAGATAAACGTCATGTCATTAGATGACCTGGTCTCTGTTAGCCTTGAATTCACTGTGGAAACGGCAGGAAAGGAGGTGAGCAATGACAAGAAATGAATGTAGTATCAATATTATAATAAAGCAGCAGTGTTTATATTGAATATTATTTATCCATGTATTCTACAAATTAAGATTGTAGATTGTAAAGCAGGTGTTCTCAAACGTTTTCATGTGATAGGCTCCCAAATAGACACAGATCCACATGATAAGATTTTGTCCCAGTCAGGGACCTATATGATGTTGATATCGTCTTCAATTGTAGAACTGTAGAATAGTTGGCCAAGCGAAAACAAGTTAAATTAATCTACTCCTCATTTTACTGGGGGCCACCTGGAACCACCCCAAGCACTCCTGGAGGTCCCCGGAGCCCACTTTGAGAACCTCTGGCATAAGTTACGTAAACAGCTTACCGAGGTGTGGCATTAGAGTGATGGATGTATTTGTTTGTTTCTTCCCACTACCTAAACAGGGGCAAACCAAACCCTCCAAACACAAAGACTCCCCTCCCGGAGCCCTGACTGGAGATGGGCAGCTGCCAGGACAGAAGGAGAAACAGGAGGAGGTGGGAGGGGATGAGCAGGAGTACCAGAGTGACTTTGAAAGCGAGAGCAGAACCGAGGCTGATCACAGCGCCAGCCAGGTGTCTGAGCACCTGGGAGGAGAGGGCGGGGAAGAGGAGGGCGTTTCCCAGGTGTCTGAGCACCTGGGAGGAGAGGGCGGGGAAGAGGAGGGCGTTTCCCAGGTGTCGGGCGGGTCCTGCGCGAGGACAGCAGTCGACTTCTCCAGCAGCTTCGCTTCTTCTGACACGAGTCGGTCGTACGTGACGCGGACCTCGGATCGCAGACCAACATCCGGGTCACTCAGCAGAAGCAGAGACTCCAGATCCCCGGTGTCGCGTGGCGAGCGCTCCTCGTCTCGCCGGGCCAGGAGGCGCCCGTCGCCCTGCAGGGCTTTAAGAGAGGCAGCGGTACAGACGCACCCTGACCCACTGGCCTACACCTGGTCTGCAGGTTAGTCTGCCATACATGATGGCATTTGTTTTGTCCACTCATCTGTCATTTGTGCAACAGTCCAAGCACTGTTTGTGGAAATGAATGTTGATTCCAAAACTACACATCGGAGATCTAACTATGTGTTGACTGATATGAGATTTTGAAGGCCAATAAGGATATATATTTTGGGGATGAAACTGCCACAGATGATATTTCCTGCAAATGTTCAATCTTTAAATTTGAAATTTAATTGTTCAGTGTTTCCACAGAACTGTATTCTTGGCAGGGTAGAACAGTCTCAAATAGCATTTATTTAGACCATCGGACACTAAAACTTTCCTTTGTACCCCAGGAAATAATAATTTTCCCATGCTTGTGTCAAAACTTCACATTAGAATTGATGTTCACAAGTAGAGCTGCAACGATAAATTAATTGACAGAAAATTAATCGGCAGATATTTTTATAAATAATATTTTTTAAGACATAACATTTTCGGAAAAAGCTAAAATTCTAATATAAACATGAATATTTTCTGTTTCTTTCTAGCCTGTACTCCACTGTACTGTAGTACTGTTCTGTACAGTCAACCTAGTGACATCATCAAGCAGCGCCCCAGTTGGTGAAAAGTTGTTCGTCTTTCTAGCAAATCTAGCTCAATTTCAGACTTGAAAGCAGTGCCCCGTCTTGTCTGAGGTGAAATACAAATGAACTTGAGTCATATGATCAAATGTTTTATGTCCTCTTTAAGCTTTGTTGATAACTGTTAAATGTTTTCCTCTTTAAAAATGGACCACTCTTACTGTCCGTAGTACCATATCTGATTTGACAGCTCTGTGTTACTATGAGCCCATCATCACTGACATATCTCACTCATTGCAGTGGAGGGATGGTCACACTGTGGCTGCCTGCCTCAAGCTCTGCTCACCTCATGTCACCCAGCTGCCAGAAAAAGAAAAGCATTTACTGTACTTGGATATATGTATGGCTTGATATGAATGCCAGCCACCAGCCAAATAGAGGTCAACGTTAGCTGCAGCTGGTCAATCTGTCAATTCTGTTGGTCATATTGGCAGGTGGCCAGCTTACCTTCACATGTGTCTTCTACTCTGAAATCAGAGCTGCTAAGAAAATGTGGCTGCCTGGCAATATTTGAAAAACTGCCAGTGTAGCTTTAGTGATGGAAAAAGCTGAATGAACGTACTGTATATCTGAAAGTAACGCATTCAATGCCTTAAGTGTGATCCCGGGCCTACCATGACTATGTCTATCTCCTTACTGACGTCTCACTCTCCTCTCTCTAGGTATGGCTACTATGGGCCCCACAGTGGGCACGGCCTATGTGGATCCCACTCCTGTGGCCAGTCACACCGTCAGTGCGGAAACTGTGGAGGGTAAGACAACTTCTACCACCGCTATTCCTCTGAGAGAAATACAGGGGCATGGCTTTCCTCCAGTCATTCAAGAAATGCATTACGCTTAGTTCACACAGGGAACCTACGCCTTGCCTTGCCTCAACCCACGCCTACGCCTGCAGACCTTGAGCTGGGCGTGAACCTATCACACGCACTATTGCACGCTGAACCTGGAGCCGAGTCACAACGCCTCTCCTCTCTCCCAACTGTATTTTTTCACGTGTGGTCCCGAATTATCATGGGTAAAATAAATCTGATATATTTAATGTTCTATTGATGCTGGATATGTATAACCAGGTCTGACATTTTTAGAGAGGTGATCTTGCAAGAATATGTGCTGGCACAACAACATTGTCCATCTTGCTTCTTCAGTCGCTATTCTCTCTCATGAAGATTTGTTTGCAGACAGGGAGAAAGCCCCACGTGATAGCCACCCGTCAATCTCTCTCTCTCTCTCTCTCTCTCTCTGCTCAACACTGTTTTAGTAACTCAATTTTATTTTGAAATTCAGTTGACTTTGCCATTTCCCACAGATATTGTCGCGTTTTTCTTTCATGGCTTGACAGAAGAAGCCTGCCTGCACGCGCCTAGTCGGCTTGAAAATAGAACTCACGCCTAAACGATAAAATCGGCAAGGCACAGGCAAGGCGTGGGTACACGCAGGGTTCACGCTCAGGCGGCCGGTGTAAACAGCCTCGTTGACTAAAACGGACGCCTATTTAAAAGCGTGGGTAAAGGCAAGGCATAGGCAAGGCTTGGGTCCCCGGTGTGAACTTAGCCTTAAGCTTATGGAAGGGTCCTGGCTGTGATACCGATCCAGTATCCACAATCCTGGTTTTCTGGGATTCTCCCTCTCCATTGAAGTCATAGCCAGGGTTCGGGAGTAATGGAATACATGTATTAGAATCCAGTATTTAAAATACAAAATATTGACGTCACACGTAACTGCATTATATTACAGTTACAGTTTAAATTGGTGGTATTCTGAGTAGGCTACAATTACTGTTACTTTAAAAATAGATAACTTTTTTTTTTTTTTTTTTATCACTTTATTTCTCAGTTTTCACAGAAACACAAGGATATCACAAAATACAGTATGAAAACTTTTTCTTTTTCTTTTTCCCTCCCTCCCTCCCTCCCACCCCATGGGGACTGACAAAAAAAAACAAAAAAACAAAACAACAACAACAAAAACAAACAAAAAAACAAAAACAAAAACAAAAAGTGCGTACAGTTATTTGGCTCATAGTAAACTACCTTTTCTCTGCTGTAATTAGACACTGTTCTCTCACAATTGGTCAATAATATATTTAATAAAGGGTTGCCATATGCTATTGAAATTATACTTAGGCCCTCGTACAGCCAATCTAATCTTTTCTAGTTTCAAAAATTGTAATGTATCTCTGATCCAGTGTTTAAAAGAAGGAGGGGCAGCCTGCTTCCAATTTAATAAAATGAGTCTCCTGGCTAAGAGTGTGACAAAAGCAATACAGTTGGATTGTGCCTTGGGGAGGTGATCGTCTTCACACTGGATGCCAAAGATGGCTGTTAAAGGATTTGGGTCTATTGGTCTGTCAAATATGTTAGACAAGGCTTCAAAAATGGAGGACCAGTAACCTGAGAGCTGTGGGCAAAACCAAAATGTATGAGCTAGTGTCGCAGGCGAGATCTTACACCTATTACAAGTATTATCAACTAACGGATACATCTTTGAGAGTCGGGCTTTAGACAGATGCAGCCTGTGTACCACCTTGAATTGAATTAGGCCGTGCCTGGCACATATTGATGAGGAGTGTATTCTTGAGAATATGTCTGACCATTCAGTATCCGTGAATTGTACACTCAGATCAGCCTGCCACGCCTCTCTCAACACATCAAGAGATGTTGTCTGCATAGACGAAAGTTTATTATACATAACGGATATAATGCCTTTGAGAGATGGTACCACTGGAAATAAATCATCAATAGGTTGCGGTTCAGGAATTGTGGGAAATGAACCTGTGTGTCTACGGGCCCAATCCCGGGCCTGTAAATAACTAAAAAAATGTGTTCTTGGTATATTAAATTTAGCTCTTAATTGATCAAACGAGGCAAAAATATCCGTCATGTACAAATCCTTGAATGTGATAATACCCCTCTCACGCCACTCCAGGAAGGAGTCACCATCAAGTGAAGGGCGAAATTGATGGTTTGCAACAATCGGGGCACAGAGTGAGCCAGCCTGCCAGGCATAGTGCCTCCGCACCTGAGCCCATATACGCATAGACTGGTGGACTAAGGGGGCAGTGGAAGTGTATTGTGATACAACAGGCATTGCTGAATATAGTAAGGCTGGGAGAGATGTTGGCCGACAAGCATCAGCCTCCATCTGAACCCAGGCAGGAGACTCGTCGTTAGCATAGGTTTGACGCCAAAACGCCATAGCTCGCAGGTTACTAGCCCAATAGTATAGTTGAAAGTGTGGTAAAGCCATACCGCCCACTGATTTGGGTCTTTGTAGGAAGTCTTTACGGATACGAGGTGGCTTCTTATTCCAAATAAAGTCAGAAATTATCTTATTGAGATGTGAAAAAAAAGATTTCTTGATAAAGATTGGTATAGTTTGAAAAAGGTATAAAAATTTGGGTAAAGTGTTCATTTTAATTAGATTAATTCTGCCTGCTAGGGAGAGAGGAAGCATGGACCATTTGTCGAAGGCCGTCTTGGTTCGTTCTAGAAGAGGAGCAAAGTTAAGTTGAAATAGATCAGGGATTTTTCGAGCTACAACTACACCTAAGTATGTAAATTTGTTCATGGATATCTTAAAAGGACAAGCATTAAAAGCAAATGACTGCGCGGCAGCGTTGACAGGGAAAAGCTCACTTTTTGTAACATTAATCTTATAACCAGACACTTCACTAAACTGATTTAACGTATTAATAACATGGGGCAGGGTATTCTGGGGGTCAGTTATATATAATAATAAATCGTCAGCATATAACGAAAGTTTGTGTTCTCTTCCCCCCCTTAATATGCCGCGGATTTCAGGCAAGGAACGTATTAGGATCGCAAGGGGCTCGATGGCTAAAGCAAATAGAAGGGGAGAGATCGGGCACCCCTGTCTCGTGCAAAAATAGATAACTTTTTAATTAGTTTACATTTTACTTGCAAACACGCTGAAGAAGGTCGGAACATTAAATCAGTGCGCGTCGCGACCGAATTTCCCTCGCGTTTGCGTATATTCAGAGTGACCCATCACAAATGGGCTCAACAAGACAATTTTGAAGTATTCCAAAAGTAATCCAAAGTATTTAGAAATTGAGTAATCTAATGGAATACGTTACAAATTACATTTTAGGGCATGTATTCAGTAGTAGTGGAGGGTAACCTCTACCCACCTCTTTGAAATGAGGGGAGTTTACTCACCTCATTTCAGATCACCTGTATCGATCAATGAGGGCAAACAAGGTGGGTAAACTACTCACCTTGGAAAGTTTACCCACCTCTGTATTTACCACTGCATCCTGCTCACAACACTGGTCATAGCACCGATTCATATATGTCCAGTCTACTGTATGTGCCTCCACATAACACATACCATAATTTGTGTGTGTGTGTGTGTGTGTGTGTGTGTGTGTGTGTGTGTGTGTGTGTGTGTGTGTGTGTGTGTGTGTGTGTGTGTGTGTGTGTGTGTGTGTGTGTGTGTGTGTGTGTGTGTCTCAGCTCTCAGCACCTATAGTCCGGCAGTGTTTGCCCTGAACGACATGCTGAGGCAGCAGCTTACCTTGAGCCGGCAGTTTGTGGAGAGCAGCAGGCATCTCCACTCCTGCCTGGTCCACAGCCTGGGCCCAGACTACAGATACACTACACTGGAGGACACCAAAGAGGTAGGCTTTCTGACACAACGTTAGATTGACCTGCATAATCTAACGTTGCTAGCTAGTTAATCAGTACAATAGCTGTTAAATTCCACACATTGCTAGTATAATCAAAACGAAATATAAACACTATAAACACACATTGCATAATTACACATCAAACTATGTGTTAAAACTTCAACACTTTTATAATAATTGAATTGTCCATTAACCGTTCAATTCATTTTTAACAAATGTGAGCTTTTTTCTTTTATTTCTATCTCCAGAGTCCTGAGTTGTCTTGAATGCAGCATTATTCTGTCAGTGTCAACAGCAGGCTATGCTGGGAGATATTTCTCAATCTGATAAATGTTTTGTTATTTTGGTTTTATTCAACTCTAGCTTGCATAAAAAGGTTTAAAATGTGGCTATCTGAAACCTGCAGGCAGATACACAGACTAAGACACACGTAACTGACATGTTTGACTTTGTGATGAACCCTCCCACTCTCCTGGTGGGCAGGGTCATCGGAGCTGCTGGACTGCACCTGGGCCCGGTGTACTCCTTGGGTTTAAAAAGCTGATGTAGTTTGTTTACCTTACTTTTAGTTAATAGATCATTGTTTTTAGCGTTTACTTTGGCGTATGTCTCCCCTCATTACTCCCTTGAGCCAGATTGTGACAGACTTCAACCGTTTTCCATTCTATCCACAGTTCATCCGCAAGCACAAGCCTCCCAAGCTGACAGTGGAGGAAGCCCTGGAGGAGGTGCTACAGGAGATGAGAGACTATCACTATATCTGACCGGCTCGATCTTATCTGAAGATGCCAGTCACTGCAGGAGATGAGAGACTGTCGAAGGTGATTCGCTGTGTACGGTTCCTCAGCCTGGTTAGAGTAGTCTGTGTACTGCTCGGCAGCCACGCTGAGTGGTCCTTGGGGCACGTTGCCGTTGGTGGTGCTGACTGGCTCTTGGAATGCTAAGGCCTCTCCACAGGGTTCACTGGGCCGCCGGCTGGGCCGTTGGCTGACACGCCACCGGAGCTCTCCAACCGATAGTACTCAGCTGAAGAGGGGTCCATTAAATAAGAGTTTCCATTCGTTTGGCTGTCGTGTGCCACAGGGCCGTCGCTGTAACACAACACTGAAGACAGAGGGACCACCTCGGCGTGGGACACGGGCGGAGGCGTCATTCCATCCTCAAAGTTCTCAGACTTGTCGTCGTCGTCCTCGGAGTCGCTGTTGGCTAAGCTCTGAGTGCTGGAGTCAAGACAGCCCACTGCTACTGTCCTCTTCCTCCTCCTCATCTTCCTAATTCTCCTCGTCATCATCATCATCTTCCTCGTCTTCGTCATCCAACGGCTCGTCCATCTCGTCGGTGGTCTGCAATATACGTGAGACAAGGGAACGAGGCTTCATAGATTTTAGCCTCATTGGTAGAGCATTTGTCTCGTAAACCGAGGATTTCTGGTTCGAATCCAGGAGGAGACACTTGCGCGCTCCCGTGAGGTGGGGAGGCATTTGCCGACAGGGGGGGCAAAACTCGGCATAACACCGGCCGCCATGCAACTGGCCCCCGCTTGCTGTTGCGTCCTCCTCGCTGTTAGCTCCAGTCTCACTCCCCGAGTCCGACAAGTGCCTGGCCTGTCGGCTGCTGCCCTCGCCCTCGGCCTCTCGTGCCTGGTGGTTCCCTCTTGCTGCTGCCTGGCCCTTGCTGTGACCTCCGGTGTCGGTGTCGCTCTCGTTCCCCGACTCCAAGTGCAGCTGTAAAACCAAACAGAAGAAGAAGAAGTTATACAGTAGGTGGCGGTATGCACCCAACTTGGTTACAATCTGCCATCAAATGCAAAGAAGAAGAAGAAGAAGAAGACCAGTGTGGTCCTCCTGAGACACTTTTTAACAGAGGCTGCTGAAGTGACCTCCCTCATCATCTCCTCCACCTGGTTGGTGTTGATTGAGTGTGGATACATGTACATGAAAAGCAGTTATTCATTGTGAACAAAGCTGACAAACAAAAAATTAATCGTCTTGCCAAAATTGTGTACATGTTCACACAAATTTACACATCGCAAATTTTCCATTCAGAATCAGCAAAACCTTTGTAACCCTATAATAAAATTGGCTAGGAACAGCCGGATGGTGTCCGTGAGTGTCTGTCATGAACAGTGATCAGGAAATGGTGGCAACCACAGAGACAGACAGTGCCAGCAGCAGAGGTGACCTCCAGAGCTCTGGAGGTCACAGCGAGGTGACCCCCAGTGCGCCACCAAACGTCTGGGAATTTCACTGTCAGAAACTGTGTGGCCGAGCCCGGCGAGAACCGCCGGCAGCAGACACGCCTACATTTATTATTAGAATTTTATTTGGTAGCAGCAATGCTATTTATCATAGTCCTAACACAGAGCATGAAGCTGATATGCTCCAAACAAAATTTATAGCTGTGGTTTATTTTACAATAATGTTTCCTACCCGGAAGTGGTCCGCTTGCTACTGTGAAGTCATCAGCAGGCTCTGTAAGTTAGCCTCGGGAGTTGGGTTTATCGCTGGGGGAAAGACCTCTAGCCGCCGGGGCCGGATGAAACACGTCCTATTAACAGGTTATGTTTGTTTCTAAGTGATTAATATGTTTCTCCGCAAATGCGACAATGTTTTGCGAGACACCGGTTCTGCATGAGAACTGCCCCCAGAAAGCAGGCCCGCCCACAGCACTCATGATTGGTTCTCCGATGCAAGGCTTCCAACAGCGCCACCTAACGTTATGCAAATATTTAAATAGTAATATTCTCAGTCTTACAGCAGTGAAACGGATTAAGACTGAGGGCTGAGTCTATCCTTTAATAACCTCTTGCATTGCACCGTAACACAGGCGTTACGTTTCAGATTTTTTACTGCTCATCTGTCATTAACGTGATGAATTAGGTGGTTAATTCTGAACAATGCTGTTCATGCTACATACCAAGTTAATTGTCTGAATCTTGCGCATCGAACCATGTCTTCCTTTTTCGGATCAGATCAACACAGCGGAAGTTATAGCCGTCTTTGTACAAAGACAACATTTCAGATTATTTGGCTTTTTCAAATGGCTTTTTGGAAATCCGCCTAGGTATCTCCCTACAAAAACCACTGCCAAATACTCATGTTTTGGTATTTTTTCATCTTCTTTGAGTTGGGATGTGGTAAGGCCTGTGGCTATGTCTCCATTGGGTTTCTAGCCATAAATACAACAACCACAGGTAACTGTTTACACTCTCTAAAAGTGTTTTTTATTCCAGGCAAGAATCAACCACTGTGTTTGAGCTGGTGTTACTCAGGGTCAGTAACACATAGTCATTCTGACACTTGGAACAGAAACTTCAAAGTCTTACCTTTCAGAAAAGGTCAGGCACTTGTCTGTAACCCTAGCGGTTCAGCCACAGTAAGCATTTTAGTTTGGGTATGTCGTTTTCACCATTTTCTTCAGAAATAGGTGGCTTTAGAGCAGGGATGAGCTGCAGGTTTGTTACCCAAGTCCAACAACTGGAAGATTACCGGTACCTTAAGTTTTCAGGAAGCAAAATGTGATTTCATTGAGCATAATTGCCCACTCAGTTAATAATAAGTACCAACTGATTTGTCATGCTTTGTACTTCAAGGGTGCAATATAACCTCATAAACCCTGTTGCATTTTTATATTTCAAGAAATGTTAGAATTAGCCTTGTAGCCACTTAAAGACCTCTTTGAATATAAAGTAATATTTTTCTGTGGTTTTTCCTCTTATTGATGGTAATGTGTGCATCCTGACAAATCATGTAGCCTAGCATAATTACACTCTGTGATACAATAACTATATAGTAGAGTCCTGTCATACACACACCCATCTCTCTTACGCCATCATGTTTGGTCAACAACACCTCTTTGGATTAGAAAATATTTTTTCATTCACAAGGGAAACCCAAACAGCCTAGATTATAAAGCATGTTCTTTGGATTTCATATGAAGAGGGCATTAATCCCCCTTCTAAATCCAATACTACTTAAAAAAAAATAATAATAATAATCCTAGACTAGAATTAACTGCTTTGTGCCAAGACTTAAGTGTATATTGTGGTGAAATGGAAGGTATCACTAGATTGACATGTATGATTCCAGTGAATAATGTCCCTATAAAAACATGGTGTCTTCACTTATAGTGACTATTTTTTATAGAGGACTGATGGCGAGCTTCATCACATGTTGCAGGGACAGTCACCTGAAGCTCAATATCAGTCCCCAAACCAATGAGCTTGTGGTGGACTACCAGAGGAACAGGAGGGCCCCTGTCCTGGTTGTCATCCAGGGAGAAGAAGTGAAGAGGGTTGACTCATACAAGTATCTTGGGGTCCAAATCAATATAATCTGATTATTAGGTCAACTTAAACTAAAGGATGTTGGTGTTTGCAAAAGTGAAAAATTGACTGCTCTAAAGAAATTGAGACAAAGACAAAATATTTGAATGTAAACAATGTATTCTGAAAAACTATGTACAGATTCAAGCAATGTAACCAGTCATCTTACAAATATATTTACAAAATGACTACAGTGCAATATAGACAAACTCAACTCAGATGTTGCAGTAAACAACTGCAACATTGCAACAGTCAAAAATAATGCATATAAGAGCAGGTAAAATTAACTTAAGAGGTACAAACAGAACATTTTGCTGTTGAGCGAAATATATATACAGTACAAGTAAAGGTAACTTAGAATACAAACAAAGTAGAAAAATGCAGTTAAAAATAGAAATAATACAAATAAGTTTGAAATGTAAATACTGCGTTTTTTTCTTAACAAGGGTATTGGCACTTTGAGTTCCAATGATTGACCAGAGTGTCCAACATGGATCCATATGTCTATTGAATGACAATTAAGCTTCATGTGTCTCTCAAACTATGCCGTGTTGGGTCCTTTACTTTGTAGGAATTGGGCCTGGAAAGTCCTTGAAAAGTCCTTGAATGTGATGTTTAAGAAGGTGTGGGAACATTTCTCTGTCCGTGCTCCCAGACGGTCATCACGTGCATGGGGACCCTGAAGACAAGTCTCTGTGTGTGTGTGTGTGTGTGTGTGTGAAGCCATGCCAGTGTGCAAGAGGACCGGCAGTCTGTCAGTCCAAGTTGTGATTGGTTGGAGGTGGCAGCAAAGAGGTGGAGTCACCATTGGTCATGGTCATGGCCTTGACCTCTTGACGGCGGCAAGCCTCAGGCGACAAGCCCCGGGGAAGGCCGGGCTTGTAGATGTCGAGGTGCCCAAATGTGCCGGATTTCCAGAGCGTGAGCAACCGCTGGTATCTCCTGTACTCTCTGGCCTCAGCCTCCTCCTGCCTTGCCTCAGCCCTGCTGAGGGTATGGTGATGATCCTTGGCGGGATGCGTCTCAGGCGTGACATTGTCCTTGTTGCTCCCTGCGTGGGCTGCCAGGGCTTTCACGGGCATCTGGGGGGTGCAGGTGCGGATGGGGACCTCAACCGACGCTCTCTTCTCCTCACTGTCCTCCGGGACAGCGTGCTGCTGCCTCGCCTCAGCCCTGCTGCTGCAAAGAGGCGGCAAAGAGGTGGAGTCACCATTGGTCATGGTCATGGCCTTGACCTCTTGACGGCGGCAAGCCTCAGGCGTCAAGCCCCGGGGAAGGCCGGGCTTGTAGATGTCGAGGTGCCCAAATATGCCTGCTTTCCAGAGCGTGAGCAACCGCTGGTATCTCCTGTAGTCTCTGGCCTCAGCCTCCTCCTGCCTTGCCTCAGCCCTGCTGAGGGTATGATGATGATCCTTGGCGGGATGCGTCTCAGGCGTGACATCGTCCTTGTCGCTCCCTGCGTGGGCTGCCAGGGCTTTCACGGGCGTCTGGGGGGTGCAGGTGCGGATGGGGTCCTCACTCGGCGCTCCCTGCATCACTCCCTTGTCGATCGGACTCTCCTCCAGGACAGCATATTGGGCTTTAAGGCCCTGCGGCGTGCTGTCCAGCTGGCCCTGCACCTTGTCGCTCCCTTGCTTCACCTTTTTCTTCAGTTTGTCTGAGATCTTCTTCTTGGTGCCTGCCCTCGCCGGTTTTTTGTCCAGCTGACTGGCCTCCTTCTTCCATGATGTGCTGGTACATGCACCCATTTTCCACAAGCTAAGAAAAAAAACCTTCAAATGTTCAAATCAGCAACTTTGTCAAAAGTTCCAACTTGTTCCAACTGATGAGCTCTCTACTACTACTTGTTCTTCTTGGGACAGCTTAGGACCGAATGACATCTCAACTGGCACCATCACTATTTATACTCTCATGCACTGTGACACTCTGTTCTGATTGGTCAGCCACAATTCGAAAGAAGAACGCACCAATCCGTGCTTAGTCTGCCGGAAATCAAACGAAGAAGAAGAAGAAGCAGCCGTTAGCCAACACGGGTCATCCCTATGTTCCCCGGGTCCTATGTTCCCCGTTTTTGTGACCCGCAATGCCGACCTTAGGTTTAGGCGTGAGGGGTGGGGGGGTTCCTCTGCCTTTCCGACATGCTGCCACTCCAAACGTTAACTTCCATTATTCGGACTGGCGGTCGTTCACCGGTAACTGTCTGCCTTTCCGAAGCCCTGCCACTCCGAACGTTAACTTCCATTATTCGGACTGGCGGTCGTTCACCTTAGAAGCCGCAATGCCGACCTTAGGTTTAGGCGTGGGGGTGGGAGAGGTTAGGTTTTGGGTTAGGGTCTGGGGGAGGTTAGGTTTAGGCATGGGGGGAGGTTAGGTTTGGCGTGGGAAAATGGGGAATATAGAACCCGGGGAACATAGACATGATCCCTTTCTGAGTGCCGATATTTCGGAGTGGCAGAACGTCGGAGTGGCAGCATGTCGGAGTGGCAGCATGTAACCTCGTTCACCTTAGAAGCCGCAATGCCGACCTTAGGTTTAGGCGTGGGGGTGGGAGAGGTTAGGTTTTGGGTTAGGGTCTGGGGGAGGTTAGGTTTAGGCATGGGGGGAGGTTAGGTTTGGCGTGGGGGCTGGGAGAGGTTAGTGAAAAACGGGGAATATAGACCCCCTTTCTGAGTGCCGATATTTCGGAGTGGCAGAACGTCGGAGTGGCAGCACGTCGGAGTGGCAGCATGTAACCGAGGGGTGGGAGAGGTTAGGTTTTGGGTTAGGGTCTGGGCGGGGAGGTTAGGTTTGGCGTGGGGGCTGGGAGAGGTTAGCTCCAGGCAGCGGTCCACCGACACGCTGCAAAAACGGGGAACATAGGACCCGGGGAATATAGGACCCGGGGAACATATGGTACGCTCCCGCGCAACTCTAGCTGCCTGGCAATGCTGATAAACCACCAATGATTATATTATTTTAAGATGGTTCAAATGGTGTGCTTGTTGGGGTATCTACAACAGCGACTCGAGATATCCAGAACATAATCCTGGAGTATTTTTCATCCCATTTCCAAAACCCAGGGTAAAACAATATGAGAAATGGCTTCTTGGGGTTGGATTAATGTTCGCTACCTACAGACTGTTGCTAGCTCGCTATGCTAACCTGCAGGCCTGACCCGACCCTAGACTGTTTTTGACCATGGAACCGCCTTGGGTGAGTACCGGTATTTTATTTTTCCCTGAAGCTGTGTGAAGTGTACGTGTCAGTGTAGACTAGAAGCAGTGTAACGTTATGTATTGTGCTTGTGGCAGGCAGCGTTAGCTAACGTTCCCCTTCTAATAATAATAATAATAATAGCTTGGATTTATATAGCGCCTTTCAAGGAACCCAAGGCCGCTTCACAGAGCACAAAAGTGGACGGACACACATAGACGACAACAAAGAACAACAAAGAACAGAAAGAGACTAGCTGCCGAAGGCTGTGTTGAACAGGTGAGTTTTGAGTAGAGTTTTGAAGGTAGCCAGTGATGGGGCGTTGCGGATTTCGGCTGGGAGAGAGTTCCAAAGGGTGCGGGCCGCCATGCTGAATGTTGTGAAAAGAACGTTACTATGCATATTTGCGCTCAAATAGCATCAAATTAATTTTCCACGTCTTTATATCAGCGTCATGTTTGCATTAACCGCTAATGTTAATTGTGCCTGATTGCTTCCTAACATAGATACTAACGTTAAATAGCACTGCTGTAAACGGCTGTCACAAGATATGCTCACAAGTCATGTTTTCGCAAGTCCAACTCAACTCAAGTCTTTGAGCTAGAGTCCACAAGTCAAGTCCCAAGTCTTTGGTCATCTGCTGCTGTCTGCCATCAGGTCTGCTTAGAACACTGCATAGCTAAAACGAAGGAATTCAAAGCATGTACTGTATCACTAGATCCTTTATAATACAGTATTGGCATTGATAGTTGACATTATTATTATTAGACATTTCCTTAATGCACCAAATTAAAATAAATAAATAAATAAAGATTGTTCACAAGTCCCAAATCTCCAAGTCTCCAAGTCAAGTCTCAAGTCTTTGAGGACAAGTCTCAAGTCAAATCTCAAATCAGTGTGTGCACGACTAAAAAGTGTGGCTGCCTGCGTTCCAATCTGCTAGTAGTTCCCCTTCAAAGTGGACTGCAAAGGGTATTCAGCCATGTTAAGTAATATGGCTGAATACCCTGTGTAGTCTACTTCGCTGGGAACGGCTCAAGTCCAAGTCCCCATCTCTGGATGACACTGATATATGATGATATTGTTTTTAATCTCAATAAACAGATAATGTTGGAATACCAGCAGGGTTAGCTTTACCCCGGCTAGCCATTGTTAGCAATAACAGTTGATAAGAATGCACACAGTATTTTGCGCATACAAAACACTGTAGCAACATGCCCACATATATATACTGTAAGTTAGATTAGATTTAATGAGATACAAATCAGGGTAGGCTGTTGCCTCAAAAAGCACAAGTCACTGGTCTGGACTCCTTGTTTGGGATAGGGTTCGAATCCCTGTGGTGACATTGCTTATTTTTGTGGCAACTATACAAATCCAAATCCCATATTATTTTCTCTCATAACACTGGCTGTGGTTTCAACATTTTAAATAGGGAAACATTTACTTATAATACCACGTGGCAGTGGCACTCGCTGAATATCGAACAAGATGTTTCTCTTCTTGTGAAATGCTTGCTCATGTGGAGAGACCCAGAAAGAGACAGACACACCATGACAGAGAGACACACACACACACCAGGAGACAGAGACTCTCCAGGAGACAGCGAGACTCACCAGGAGAGAGAAAGACACACCAAGTGCGTGAGTTAGTGGGCACTGCATTTGCACATAAACAACTAATTTGCTGTTACCCAGCGAGCATTTTTAGGTTGAAAAGACATTTAAAAAACATTTAGGTTCAACGTTGAAAAAACGTGCAAGAAAGGTTCAAGAGTGAAAGTTTTTTCACCGACTATTTGCAGACGTTGACGTTCACATTTAGACCATATTTCACCATGATCTTAAATTAAAAATGCAGCACCGCACACGGGATTTGAACCACGTTCAAGCCTCTGCGCTCTACCGAGTGAGCTATACATTTATGTGTAGCGAGCTGGGCACTCTATCTCGCACACAACTTGTAGACTACACGATTGTGCAATATACCACAGACTCAACGATCGGGAGGACAGGTTATTTTATGTGATGTGTACAGACTATTATATTATGTAACAGACTAAAATTATGTTGTTTGTGTGCATCTAGTCTCTAGGCTGTATGGCTTCAGAGGTTAACTTCATTTAACACCAGCAAGTCAGTCAGTAGCTAGATGGTAAATCATCTCTTAGTCCTCTGTGACAGTATTTTTCTGTGTGTACCCTCTAACACATACCCGCCACACAGGGGGGCCGTATGTTGCCCATGTGTGCTTTATAGTAACGTTCAGTCAGAACTCATTTATAATTAAGCCCATAGTTAATGAACTAATCATGTACAAAACACACACAGTCACATATTTTATATACTGTATATGTTGTAAGCCTACTTTTTGCCATCACAGCTGCTTTTTACATGTATGGGATAATACAGGCTAATATACAAGGTGTCCCAAGCTCTGAGTCATTATAAACTCAATTAGCTACAGAAGCTAAGCACATTCAGTCCTTGTATATTTCTCTCATGTGTTCATCATTCCTTTCCTCCTCTGTGTGTGTGTGATTGAGAAATGAGATGCAGGTGGTGTTCATCCTAATTGGCCTGGTCAGGTGTCAGATTGCTGCTGGCTGATTGGCTGGTGGAGAGCATTTAAGCCAGCTGATGCCATCCTGTCGCCCCTTGCTCTCCTCATTCCCAACGATGATGGCTGCTGTGCTGACTGCTGTGTTCTGTCAGGTAGGAACTGTGTGTAGACCTACTTTAGTAGTTCTGCAGAACTTTATTAAGATGTGTCTTTATCTTGGTAGACCTGTGCAGTCTAAACTGTAAATAGTTACCTTCCAGATCTACACTTTTGTACACTGTAAATAACACTTACCCAAGTAGCAGAAAGTAGGGGGAGAAGCCCTTTAGTTTTTGTAACATTTTCTCATGTTTATTTTGTAGGAGCTTATAGGTAAGAGCTGTGTCTTATTTAATCCATCATTTTCTTTTCTTAGGTAAATTTAAGGCTGGGGATTAGTTTGATTGGTTAGTTGTGTTGGGGCCATGCTGTGCTCTGAAACTAAACCTGCTACTTGTGAACTTGTGATGGTGGTTTGGCTGATCATCCTTGGGAGTGGGAAGAGTGGGGGCACTTTTGTGTTGCGGTCCCGTTCCCCGAGGCCGGTTCCTAACATAATTGGGTGCTCGTCTGCTTTTCTCATTCGTCAGCACGTCGTCTGTGAGTGTGTGTGTATATATATTTTATGTTTGTCTGGTGGGCAGTCTTTGTGCAGGTGGTAAATGGTGTTAGTCAAGGTGCCTTTGCATGGAGCTGAGAAAGCTCATGGTGGTAAAGCTGGTGGAGATGTTTGTTGGAGGAGCCGGTCAGAGGGGACCAGTAAGACTGAGGAGGGGCGTGATAAGGCAGGGCCGTCAGTAGCACCGTTTCTCCTCTTTCTGTGTAGACTGCTACCCTACAAGAGTCTCCGTACATAGACTTGCCTGTCACTCTGATTCCCAAGCCGTCTAAATCAGCGATACAGACGTATTTACAAGTGTCACAGAAACATTTCAAAGCCACATATTGAGAAGAAGAGTTCATAGTTTCTCGACATCGGGGTTAGAAAGCTCGACGCTGCTCATAAATGTCTCTTTTCATCTGAAGTCTGTGCTGGTGATATTTTTTACCGAGCCTTTGGCCAGAGTGGCGCTGTTGAGCGCTCTGACGGCTGAGAGCTCTAACCTGGAAAAAATATCACCAGCACAGACTTCAGATGAAAAGAGGCATTTATGAGCAGCGTCGAGCTTTCTAACTCCGACGTCGAGAAGCGATGAACCCTTCTTCTCAATATGTGGCTTTGAAATGTTTCTGTGACACTTGTAAATACGTCTGTATCACTGATTTAGACGGCTTGGGAGTCAGAGTCACAGGCAAGTCTATGTACGGAGACGGGACTCTTGTAGGGTAGCAGTCTACACAGAAAGAGGAGAAACGGTGCTACTGACAGCCCTGCCTTGTCACGCCCCTCCTCAGTCTTACTGGTCCCCTCTGACCGGCTCCTCCTCCAACAAACCTCTCTCCACCAGCTTTACCACCATGAGCTTCCTCAGCTCCATGCACACCATTTACCACCTGCACAAAGACTGCCCACCAGACAAACATATAAAATATATATATACTCAGACGACGTGCTGACGAACGAGAAAAGCGGGCGACCCCCTAAGTATGTTAGGAACGGGCCTCGGGGAAGGGGACGGCAACACAAAAGTGCCCCCACTCTTCCCACTCCCAAAGATGATCAGCCAAACCACCATCACAAGTTCACAAGTAGCAGGTTTAGTTTCAGAGCACAGCATGGCCCCAACATCAACAAATCAAACTAATCGCCAACCTTAAACTTACCTAAGAAAAGGATGGATTAAAAAAAAAATAGACACAGCTCTCACCTATAAGCTCCTACAAAATAAACATGAGAATGTTACAAAACTAAAGGGCTTCTCCCTCCTACTACTTGGGTAAGAGTTATTTAGTGTAAAATAGTATAGATTTGGAAGGTAGCTATTTACAGTTTGGACTGCACAAGTCTACCTAGACAAGGACAGCTCTTCAAGTTCTAAAGAACTACCAAAGTAGGCCTACACACAGTGCCTACCTGACAGAACAAAGAGCCATCATCGGTGGCAATGACTGCAAGGGATGGCATCCCCCAAACCCATTTTACAGTGGAGACACAGGAAGTTGGTGAAATAAAAGTTTGGTGCTATCATTCAAAACTCATTATGCTATAGCATTTAAGTGTCATGTGTTCACATCATTCCTTAGTGTGTAATTTAACTATGAGTCCACTCATTGTACTCCCAACTATGATGGCTCTCTGTTGACTCTTTGCTGTGTTCTGTCAGGTAGGAACTGTGTTTGCCTACTTGGTTCTTCAGAACTATAAGATGTGTTATCTTGGTGGACCTGTGCATCTATACTGTAAATAGCTACTTCCAGCTCTACACTTCTGTACACTAACATCTTACCCAAGTAAAGTAGGAGGGAAAAGCCCTTTAGTTTTTTGTAACATTTTCTCATGTTTATTTGGTAGGAGCTTATAGGTGAGAGCTGTCTTTTATTTAATCCATCCTTTTCTTAGGTAAGTTTAAGGTTGGGGATTAGTTTGTTGTTGGGGCCATGCTGTGCTCTGAAACTAAACCTGCGACTTGTGAACTTGTGATGGTGGTTTGGCTGATCATCCTTGGGAGTGGGAAGAGTGGGGGCATTTTTGTGTTGCGGTCCCGTTCCGAGGCCGGTTCCTAACATAATTGGGGGCTCATCCGCTTTTTTCGTTCGTCAGCACGTCGTCTGAGTATATATATATTTTATATGTTTGTCTGGTGGGCAGTCTTTGTGCAGGTGGTAAATGGTGTGCATGGAGCTGAGGAAGCTCATGGTGGTAAAGCTGGTGCAGATGTTTGTTGGAGGTGGAGCCGGTCAGAGGGGACCAGTAAGACTGAGGAGGGGTGTGACAAGGCAGGGCCGTCAGTAGCACCGTTTCTCCTCTTTCTGTGTAGACTATGCTACCCTACAAGAGTCCCGTCTCCGTACATAGACTTGCCTGTGACTCTGACTCCCAAGCCGTCTAAATCAGTGATAGACGTATTTACAAGTGTCAGAAACATTTCAAAGCCACATATTGAGAAGAAGGGTTCATCGCTTCTCGACGTCGGGGTTAGAAAGCTCGACGCTGCTCATAAATGCCTCTTTTCATCTTAAGTCTGTGCTGGTGATATTTTTTCCAGGTTAGAGCTCCCAGCCGTCGGAGCGCTCAACAGCGCCACTCTGGCCGAAAGCTCGGTAAAAAATATCACCAGCACAGACTTAAGATGAAAAGAGGCATTTATGAGCAGCGACGAGCTTTCTAACCCCGATGTCGAAAAGCTATGAACTCTTCTTCTCAATATGTGGCTTTGAAATGTTTCTGTGACACTTGTAAATACGTCTGTATCGCTGATTTAGACGGCTTGGGAGTCAGAGTGACAGGCAAGTCTATGTACGGAGACTCTTGTAGGGTAGCAGTCTACACAGAAAGAGGAGAAACGGTGCTACTGACGGCCCTGCCTTATCACGCCCCTCCTCAGTCTTACTGGTCCCCTCTGACCGGCTCCTCCAACAAACATCTCCACCAGCTTTACCACCATGAGCTTTCTCAGCTCCATGCAAAGGCACCTTGACTAACACCATTTACCACCTGCACAAAGACTGCCCACCAGACAAACATAAAATATATATATACACACACACAACGTGCTGACGAATGAGAAAAGCAGACGAGCACCCAATTATGTTAGGAACCGGCCTCGGGGAACCGGACCGCAACACAAAAGTGCCCCCACTCTTCCCACTCCCAAGGATGATCAGCCAAACCACCATCACAAGTTCACAAGTAGCAGGTTTAGTTTCAGAGCACAGCATGGCCCCAACACAACTAACCAATCAAACTAATCCCCAACCTTAAATTTACCTAAGAAAAGAAAATGATGGATTAAATAAGAGACACAGCTCTTACCTATAAGCTCCTACAAAATAAACATCAGAAAATGTTAAAAAACTAAAGGGCTTCTCCCCCTACTTTCTGCTACTTGGGTAAGTGTTATTTACAGTGTACAAAAGTGTAGATCTGGAAGGTAACTATTTACAGTTTAGACTGCACAGGTCTACCAAGATAAAGACACATCTTAATAAAGTTCTGCAGAACTACTAAAGTAGGTCTACACACAGTTCCTACCTGACAGAACACAGCAGTCAGCACAGCAGCCATCATCGTTGGGAATGAGGAGAGCAAGGGGCGACAGGATGGCATCAGCTGGCTTAAATGCTCCCCACCAGCCAATCAGCCAGCAGCAATCTGACACCTGACCAGGCCAATTAGGATGAACACCACCTGTATCTCATTTCTCAATCACACACACACAGAGGAGGAAAGGAATGATGAACACATGAGAGAAATATACAAGGACTGAATGTGAACATTAGCTTATGTAGCTAATTGAGTTTATAATGACTCAGAGCTTGGGACACCTTGTATATTAGCCTGTATTATCCCATACATGTAAAAAGCAGCTGTGATGGCAAAAATTAGGCTTACAACATATACAGTATATAAAATATGTGACTGTGTGTGTGTTTTGTACATGATTAGTTCATTAACTATGGGCTTAATTATAAATGAGTTATGACTCACTGAACGTTACTATAAAGCACACATGGGCAACATACGGCCCACTGTGTGGCCCGCGATGGAATTGCAATTTTTTTTTTTTTTTTTTACAGTGCACCTGAACGCAACATGCAAGATACCCGCTGAATAAGTGTCCAAATGTTCATGTCATTCTGGCCAATATTCTTCTGTTATAGCATTTCAGTCTGGAATATGGAATATCTTTCAATAATCTTTATGACTAAAAGGCCAAAAGTAATCTCATGTGTAAGAAATGGCTGTTCTACATTGAGGTAGAAATTTAAATAATTAACTTGTTGGTTTTGGATTTATTTAGCTTCAAGAGTGCATGTTCGTGTGACCCTCAACACAAGCTTTGAGAATCCCGGCCACTTACTGATACTTATGCTTAAATTAACCCACTCATATTCTGGTTTATTTCAAGAAAAACATTTCGGATAGTGGAAATTCTAATTGGCTGGTAACTTTAAAATCTAGCAGCCATATTGGCAGGTGGTGAAAAAAGTAAATTTCAAGCCCTGCAGGGAGAGTGTGGTGACATAGGAGTGAGTGAGAAAAGGATCAAATATTGGTGGTTAAGACTGAATAATGACATCACAACTGTTAATTTAAAATTAGTTATTCCTCTAAACCTGGCTTCAAATGCCCGCGCTGGCGCCGTTCAGCCCTCAGCAAAATCTGGTAGCGAGGACTTTTTTTGTGGCCCTATCATCAAAGTTGCCCATCCATTACGGCATGACAATATTTGTTCGGCCCCCGGCAACAATCTGGATTTCTCATGTGGCCCCCCATGAAAAATAGTTGCCCACTCCTGAGCTATAGCGACTAAGTAGCCTACTTGCGCATGCACATTGCTGCAGGAACTCAATTCATTATTTTATAGTATTGCGCTAAACTATTAACCATAGTTGTGTCCTGGAAGCTTTTTGCTGGCACCACATAGCCAATATAGTCCCATATTTATGATGTTTCATGTGACATAAAATGCGTTGAAATGTAGTTTTCGTGTAGACCAGATTTCAACTCTCAGTTACACAATAAATTGGACAAATGCCAAATCACACACTATCAATATTGCCTCTATATCAAGCTACAATAATGTTTTAACAATATGATGAACCAAATTGTGTTTTTTGACACGTTGACGTAACCGCATTTTAGCCGGTTGAAAAGAGGGTGAAATTAGGTCTTAGACGTTTAAACCCAATATCACCCAGATTTAAACTAAAAATCAACGTTGAAAAAACGTTTTGGGCTCGCTGGGTAAGGTTAACGCCAGCTAATGTTGGTAATGGTACCATGAGTATATGGCATGCATAGGCTAGCTATTTTTGTAGTCTGTAACGTTGCTGATGTAATGGAAGTCAGGTGCAAATAAATAAAACTTAAAAAACCTAAAACCTTTGAGAAAAATAAACACACTTGACAAAACGCACTTCGCTCTTCCTCTCTCTAGAGGACACTACATCCACCCAGAAAAAGTTCAGCCCTCTTGAAATTTCTGTCCATCAAAACGGCTGAGCATCGATATAGTTTATTTTACCATAAAATAAACTTTTGCAGGAAAGGTATAACTTTACTTTAAGTATCTGCGAGACGTGCGAGTAGTGTGTGTACATACATGAAGTATGTGTATATGTATGAATATATAAATCATTTTCCTATCAGTTTGCCATTGGATACTGTGCAACCAGGAATAAAAACAACACAGATTTCAAACATTATGTAGGGTTGTTTTATTCATGGTGGATGTGTTAGTCCTCAGGGCTTTAAGTGTGTCTTTGTTCAGGCTGTGAGGCTGATTGGTGATTTTGGCGGGTGGAGGGAGGGATGGCACCCAGTCAGTAAGTGGGACAGAGAGGACAGGGGTGAAGTTGCCCCTAGGTGCTGATTTGTGGTCAGTTTGACAGTTTCTCCACATAGCACTGAAGTTTAGGAACAGACCTGGACGTTAACATAGTTGAATACGGTTTCAGATACTACATGAGGCACACTTGATTTAATTTGCCAGTTGCTGAATCAGCCTCAAATGGGAGATACACTGCAAAAAAATATCCGCCTTCATTTATTTAGTCTAGTTTTGAGTCTTAGCATTTTGTTTTCCTTAGAACGCGTCAAGAAAGTAAGCTCATGTGTTTCCAGTGCAGTTTCACCCGTTTTGTGCATTATTCAACAAGTGACAATATCATGAAATAAAGAAAATCCCAGTAACCGACTAAAGTCAAGACAATTTATCTCACCCCTCTGGCTCTCACGTTTTAAGTAAAAAAGTCACATTTAAAGACTCAACACTAGACTGAAAGAGTCTTGTCAAGATGGACTTCTTTCTTTCAATGTACGACAAATCAAGAGCTGCTCATGTTATGTTCTTGTATTCAACATGCGTTCCACTGCTGTTTGGTCCAGAGGACCGGGGGGAGCTGGAGCCAAGTCGGCATTCAAGGGCGGCTTCACCCCGGAGAGGACGGAGGCATCCTGGGAGGTATCCTGTTGCCGGGGGTGACGGAGGTATCCTGTTGCCGGGGGTGACGATGGCAGAGGAATCATGTGATGACAGTGGGGCCGGTGCGTCCAGTCCTCTCCTGCAGCTGAGAGATCTTCAGAGCGATGTCTACCAGGGGAGCCAGCATCACCTGCACACACACACACACACACACCCACTTAAACATCAATTTCAGGGACTTCCTCCAGCCGCAGGTAGGCGACGGCGTGAAAGTGAAAAATGTCATTTTTTCCAACCCAAACATGAGGATATTGGTGCATAATTAAAATATGGTGCTTCTGTAGGAGGGTAACACTTCAGAACTTCTCTACTCAAATACTTGAGAAACATCCTGGCCGGAGATCTGAAATGGCTAGAGGTCTGCCACCAGAAAGGGATTATTCTCTAGTAGTGGTTCTCAACTTTGGGACTGAGGTTTCATGAAAGACACAATTTCCAAATCGACGTATGTGGATTATGAAAAGAAGCTTTTCCCTTTCTCCCTTAGACCTGTTCATATCTAAACATAAACCCACCTGGGCTGTAAATCAAACCTACCCAAAGTCAGCTCACTGACTCTCAAACCCAGGGCCCATTCATCTCTCCAGTTAAGATTGTGAAGCAATATTGCTCGTCTTATCTAGTCATGGAAGGCGTGTAAGCATCGAGCAGGACCATGCAAAGTAAATGGACTCGAGTAGAAGTTTGTCACTTGTTCCTCTCTCTTCTTTCTTTCTTACACTCCATCACTTCTGAATGGCTTGTGACCAAAATGACTTTACGAAGTGTCAAGCGGGACCTCTCAATCTTATGTTTCCCTGAGGCCGTTTTCCTTCTCTTCATAAGCAGCCATAACTCAAGTCTTAGCCAAACATCCCCATGAACAAGATGGCCGGCCCGGAGTAGAGCGATCCTTCCAGCCAGGCTGAAGCCTTTTTGAGGCCCATTGCCTTCGACAGCAGAACAGAACTTGGACCGGACCAGAGCAGGAATGCTTCAGCTCACATGGAGGAAACATGACGGCTCCCTCGACCCTCATTCACTATCGCTTTCATATGCAGCTTTTAACTCCAATAATTGCTGGACTACTACTCAAGACCCTCACCTGTTTTTACACATACTTATCTGCTGCACTTTCATGCCTTAAGGCATGGAAAATGCAAAGATGTGGCACAAGGAAGCTCAGCAGGCCAAAAAGTGCCCCTGTCTATTCTTGAAGATGTACATTGTTTGTTTAACGATTGCAGTAGAGATGTACTTTACTTTGTAATTAAAATCTGTCTATAAGTATCCAAGAAGCTCATTTTTTCTCTTGTCTGATGCCTCAAGGCATTACAGACATTTTCAGTGTTTATCTTCCCTGCATAGCAGCACCCTTCTTAGGTCCATACCAGTGGGTATTTGGGTAAGCTCTCAGGTTTTCCCATTAATACGCAGAAGTAATCCTGAAAGCTGTAGTTCCTCGAATGGCCACTTGAGGCAGGACTCCAATAGCAGGCGGAGTTGCGGCTCTGGGAAACGGCCATCTCATGTGAGCTACGCAGAAAACACTGCTGCAAAACGTGAGGCCAAAAAATAGTGGATGGGTTTATTATTTAGGTCAGTGGCCCATACTGGCTGACCAATACTAAGCTTAGTCAAGTTTAGTCAAACCTTTCAGTGGGGAAACAAAATTCTGCATCTCATGAATGTCTATTCTCCTCAATCTGATGGCATCATCTGTCTGGTCTGTCTCTCACTGGTTCTAGCTGGCTGAGTTTAGCCCTTGTCCTGACCTGTGGGTCCAGGTAAATCTTCTGGGGGTCCTTCTCATAGCTGTCTATGTAGAGCCTGACGGTTGCCCCGGCGCTGCCTGTACCGCTGAGACGGAAAATAATCCTTGAACCGTCAGCAAAGATGATCCTCAGGCCCTGAGACAGAGACAGAGAGGTGGAAGGAGAAGTGGATGTAAATGCAAGGGGAAAGAAAATGCGCAGGTATGAGGTGCAGTAACACTTACACTGCTGCACGCTGATAATTATGCATAACCTGTAATCTAGTACAGGTATATGATTCTGTTATAGATCAAAACTTCATTTTATGAATAACACCATTTCTATTAAAACTCCACTTTCAACATACTTATCTTGGAATCAATTCAATGTGTAAATTCCATCTAGGACCATCATGTAGGTAGGCAAATGCTAAATGACCTAGCAATTAAACTGAACGATAACATTATTTTTTTTCTCTTTGTTTTCACATTTTTGTAGATTGTTAGTGACTTCTTTCATTAACTGAATTGAAAGAGGACTGAACAGAACCTCCTCAAGTGAGTCTGGGCAGAAGACTAAAACAAAAAGTGCTGACAGATTTGGGGAAAGAGGATGAAAGCAGAATGGAAAACAATATAATATTGCAAAGTGTTGTGCTTTGCAGGCTCTCACCTGGTTCTTGGACACACTTCCGTCCACAGGGTCTGTGTAGGCAAAGTTGTCAGCGATAGCCACCTCATACGTCTTGTCGCCCGATGACAACTTCTTTCCCACAAAGGCCGGGTCGAACATAGTGGTCTCCAGATCCTTGATCATCTTGTTGGCAGCGTCTGAATCAACCTCCTCATAATCATACCTGATGGGCAAAGCAATTTAGAGAGAAAGTGTGGCGTCAGCGGAGGACCAAAATGCCAATGAACAGCCAGGAAGGGGTCTCGCGCTACTTTTGAATGCTAAAATAAAGCTGATAATGTACAATTTGATTAAAAAAAAAAAAAAATCAAAGTACAACACAAACTGTCCATTCTGCTGCTTAATCCAGGGCCTTACTTCCTGGAACTCTTGAGAGTAAAAAACTGGTCCATTGGAGTGAATGGAGATGTCTCCGGGGCGGCTGTAGCTCAGGAGGTAGAGCGGGTTGTCCACTAATCGCTTTGGATAAAAGAGGTCGGTGGTTCAATTCCCGCTTCTTCTAGTCTGCATGTCGAAGTGTCCTTGGGCAAGATACTGAACCCCAAATTGCTCCTGATGGTGTGCCAGCACCCTGCGTGGTAGCTTGCCGCCATCGGTGTATGAATGGGTGAATGTACCTACTGATTGTAAAGCGCTTTGGATAAAAGCGCTATATAAATGCAGGCCATTTACCATTTACCATTTATCTCTTCTATATACTGTACATGGCTCTGCTGATGGGGAATGAATGGTTGAACGAGGCTGAGGCAAAAATATATATTCGTGAGCTTGTTAATTTCGGGATGGAAATGCTCACATTTTGGCCATAAGAGTTGGAGCAAAAATATGTGAACAAATGAAATCCATTGCAAATAAACTGTATTTGAAAAGTCAAACTAAACTGTGTGAACGCCACCCTCCTATAGGAGCTCATGCTGTCAAGGGGCAGCAGCATCTCAGAGTAGGAGTGCTGCTTATCTTGGATCAGTTTGATCTCCAGAAGATAATTCATTCATGGTCAAGGGCCTCCATCAGCACTTCAACTACCTCCAAGCAGTTGCCATTTTTGATTTTTTTTGCAAAGCATGGGCTTGCATTTTTTTTTTAAACCAAACATTACACTTATCCTGCATGAATCCTCTCATTTTAAGAGATCTTTAAAAAGTTATTTACCACAAATTTGCTTGCTATTACATGACAATACTCATTTTTCAGAGGGATAGCCTTGAACGGCTGTACTGTAAATACAGAACCTCCCAAGGCTTTCATTTACTGCATTTCTATTAGTTAGCACTAGAGGGAGCCACAATACCACCAGTAGAACTGTACTGACCCAAATCCCTTCAGTACATCTTCTGAGTGGGTGTTCTTAAAACCTTTTCATCCGAACCAAAATGTAGTCATGGACGATGGTGATGATGGTGTGTGTGTGTGTGTGTGTGAACAATATGGGTGCTCTTGGGAATGGTGACCCCCCTGAAATACCCCTCAACCTGGAGTTGATTTGTGCTAACCTGGTGAAGAAGTTCCTGCCAAACTTCTGCCAGTGGTCCTTCATGATCTCCTCTACACTCTGTTTCCTGGTGGCCAAGATTGACAGCCATGCAAGCACCGCCCACAGGCCGTCCTTCTCACGGATATGATCAGAGCCTGTTTGGTGAGCAGAGGGAGAGATCGTTGGTACATCCCATTTTCTCGTAATTGCGTCCACGTTTCCCTCGCACGCGTCTTAGTCCCTCCCACAGAGGAAACCATGCGAGGACAGAGGAAACAAGAAAGTATTTAGGCGAGTCCGACTCCACTCGAGTCCGAGTCGTGGACACATTTTCAGGACTCGTGACAGGCAGGACGTTACACAGGCGCAAGCAAACATTAACAAGGGTTTCCGACTTCCAATCCATTTAGGTGTTCCAGTGCCGGGGCTCTCGTTAATGTTTTGCTTGCACCTGTGTTACTTCCTGCCTTTTAGACACAAAATGGTTGAGGCGAAAAAGGCTAATGGCTTGTCCCTCTGAGCAGGGATAAGAGCTTTCAGGATCCAGGAGATATCACATAAGAGATAAGAGAAATGGGATGTACCCTGTGTGTGTGTGTGTGTGTGTGTGTGTGTGTGTGTGTGTGTGTGTGTGTGTGTGTGTGTGTGTGTGTGTGTGTGTGTGTGTGTGTGTGTGTGTGTGTGTGTGTGTGTGTGTGTGTGTGTGTGTGTGGTGGCTACAGACATGTGCAAGCCAGCAAGCCTCACCAGAATAAGTTGTCTAACTGCCTGTTATGAATCACAAAACACTCACTTCCCTCCGTGCAGGACCACAGCTATGTGAAATACTACTAGACACTGCCATTGCAATCATGTGCTGCAGCAAGGCTTCATTCCACCAGTGGTACCCAATTGTATTTACTGGCAGATGTGTTATGGTATTTTCTTCTACTGGAGTTTCGAAGATATAAAGCTGGTGGAATTTCCCTCACCAGTGCCGAAGCTCTCCTCTCCACATAGTGAGAGTTTGCCAGCATCCATCAGATTCCCAAAGAACTTCCAGCCGGTGGGAGTCTCGTACAGCTGCATCTGCAGGGCTTTAGCCACACTGGGACACACACACACACACACGCACACACGCGCACACACACACACACACACACACACACACACACACACACACACACACACACACACACACACACACGGAAAAGATGAGTCTGTGACTCACGGGCCCTTCAAATAGGGTTGTGTTTACCATGTAAGTCCATATGAACGGGCCCCCCTTGTGTTGTATTCATGTGGATGAAATATGTTAATATATTGTAATCTTACCCGTATAGAATTTTTCATAGTCATTTTATAATATGTCTGAGGAAAATGTTGATATTCCCAACAGTCTCATATTTTTTCCTCTGTAATTATGCCTTTGCGTTTCCTGCATTCACGTAGCTAGCCGCTCGCTAGCTAGCGTTAGCTAAATTGTTCGGTGGCTTCTAGTCAACTGCGCATGCTCACGGCGTGACCACTTCAATGCAGAGTATGTCGTGTACACGACTTACCAACACGTAAACCCGAGTTCACGTCATCCACTTGAAGGCAAGTTCATGAGTTCAGTCCTCAAAATGTGCAATGAGCAAAATAATGCAGTGTTGCCCTGGGACTCCGGTTCATTCAAACTACCACTTTTTGGGGGGGGGGAGGATTTAGCCCACGGCTCAGTGTGGGTCTGGAGTCTCGACCCCCATCACTTGGGAAACACTGAACAAGCCGATATGCAGCGTGTGTCTTACTTGTCGAGGGCTCCACTGGTGGGCATGCTGCGGGCCAGTCCTTTGACGCCAGTCTTCTGGAAGTACGGGATGCTGGTGATGTTGGCTGCGATGACGGCCACAGAGTCCGAGGGGTTCACGAAGAAGCCGTGCTTTCCTAGCACCATGTTGCGATCCTGATAGAGGAGGTAAAGAGAGGGCTCAGAAATCACACGCAATATTCACGATCGCTAGCATTTCCCAGCTAGGTTCTCAAACAGGGTGGTTGAGTGAGTCAGGGATATTTAAAACGGAAGAAGGCCTGGATACAAGCCCCCACGGCAAGAATGCATCTTCCCTACTGAAGTGTCCTTGAGCCAGGCACTGAATCACTAGCCTGGGGATGGATGAATTCACTCAGTATGGCTCCCAGGCTGAAAATCTATCAGCAGACAAATAACAGTTAGCTCAAAACATGTACTGTTTGCATTAAAGGATGCACCAAAGTCAAAATGAGTTCAATTCAGCCTCACTCTGGGACCAAAGCCCATTATGTGTTTTTTTGACCCCATTTGGCCCATTAAAGACTAATAATACGTTCTTTATGTGGGGTGACATCATAGATTCAAATCTAGTTCATGAACTTTATCATGTCATCCCTTTTCTCTCTGCTGCCACCTGTCCCTCATATACCATCTGCAGTGTTGGGCAAGTTACTTTCAAAATGTAATATACTACATATTACTAGTTACTTTCATTTGAAAGTAATGCGTTACTTTACAAAATTACTGTCTGTGTAGAGTAACTCGTTACTTATTACACTACTTTTGCATTACTTTCACTAAAACAACAGCAGCAGCAGAATGACATCGCTGCCCCGGAACCATCCTGAAAAATAATTTCAATTGCCTTGAAGTCAGTGTAAACAATCCAAAATTCTAAATGTTATTCTTTTCCTTTGTTATTGTCATCTATAGTGGTTATTTGCATAAAAACACACAGTTTGATTAGGAAATTATTGTATCTTTACTTAACACATTGACTGCCAGCCGTTTTTTTCTTGCTGTAGGTAGCTTCTGCCAAGCCGTTTTTTGAGGATTGTGGCTCATTTTACAAGAGCCGAGGATTATTTTCTGCTTGGAGTTTGTGAACATACAATATCTCAAAAGTACTAATAGAATGTGTACTTTCTCTGTCTAAAA
This sequence comes from Poromitra crassiceps, assembly GCF_964638095.1. Classification (NCBI taxonomy): domain Eukaryota; kingdom Metazoa; phylum Chordata; class Actinopteri; order Beryciformes; family Melamphaidae; genus Poromitra; species Poromitra crassiceps. Next base: position 40,380,832 of record NC_139632.1, read on the forward strand.
GAGTTAGTTTGTAGAGTTAGTAGTTATGTAAGCATTAGCAGTTGAATACAGCATGGTTTTAGCGTCAGAAAAAATATTCAGAGATAAACGGCTTTTTGTGAAATTCGATAGAACTGTCACTTTAACCATTCATTTTTGGCTCTCTCTCTCTCTCTCTCTCCCTCCCCCTCTCGCTCTCTCTCTCTCTCTCTCTCTCCCTTCCCCTCGCTCTCCCTCCCTCTCTCTCTCTCTCTCTCTCTCTCTCCCTCCCTCTCGCTCTCCCTCCCTCTCTCTCTCTCTCCCTCCCTCTCGGGAGGGAGACGCACTAGGTTTAATCCTAGTGAGAGGGGGAGAGGGAGAGAGAGAGAGAGAGGGAGGGAGGGAGAGAGAGAGAGCGAGAGAGAGAGAGAGAGAGAGGGAGAGAGCGAGAGGGAGAGTTGCTTCAACTCCTCCCTCCGTGGGCGTTCTTCTTGGCTGCAGCGGCCGTCACAGTCTCAGTGCTTTGCTGCTGTCCTGTGCCTGTCTGCACGGCCGCTGTTTGAGGAAGTCGGCATGGACTCGCTCGCTTCTTGGAGTTTTGGTTGAGAGAAGCTTTTGCGATTCTGGTCATATTTATGCTGCGTGTTTCAAAGTGTGTTCCAACTGTAATCTATTATGTAAATTTGCAATCCCGCATCGCCAGCAATCAGCGCGAAAAAGAAAGCGTTTTCCCCCATCCATTTTCATGAGAATGGCTGGGGTGAGAATGGCGTGACAAGTTAAAAAAATGCTTGCCTTCCTCTAGTCAGGAGAGCACTGTTGCCACTTAGTGGGTCGGTGGAATGGGTTGTAAACGTTCGGTGGCTCCAATAATTATATAAGAGATGTAAAAGGGTTAGATGCACATCCCACGGTCAAAAAAAAAAAAATCATTTTTTTGACGACTCAACTCGTCGTTGGCAGTGAACAGCTGGATTGTGTTTGACGACTCAACTCGTTCTTGGCAATTAACGTGTTAAATATGTGCTCTGATTTTTTTAAAGTAACTCAATAGACGGGTTTCTGTGCAACGTCATCACATAGATGTGCGCGCATCGCCGGGGTAGAAAGCCGCTCCACACATTAGACATGTATGCTCCACACACTTGTTTGAGTTGACTGCTGCCTCGTCTGGAAAGCAGACGAGAGCAGCCGAGCGCAGTCAGGTGAGGCGTCAACAAGTCGAACACCCCCGCAGCACACTCACTGCTGCTTTTCTTCTTCTACAGTTTTGTTTAACAGCGGTTTGTAAACAAATTAAAACATGCATTAGCGCCACCCACACAAACTGCTCAATGACCCAGCCCTTCAGATTACTTATTTTATTGTTAATGTAGGCATTACAGGTGGTATTTATGTAAAATGTAGAGTGACAGCTTGGAATAGATATAAAATTGAAGTTTCTACACTTCACTGTGGGTTTGTGATGCACCTGTGTTGAACCAATGGCCGATCAGCTCGATGCGTTTCTCATCATCCTCAGTCCCTGCGCGATGCGTTTCTCGTCATCCTCTGTCCCTGCGCGATGCACGCACCCACTAACACCCACTGTTTGTATACAAGAAACCCGTCTATTTGTAACTTGAGTTACTTGACAAAGTAACTGGTATCATATTACTAAGATCCTATAAGTAATAAGTTATATTAGTGAGTTACTGCTAAAAGTAATATGTAATATGTTACTTTTGTAATGAGTTACCCCCAACACTGACCATCTGTATGTGAATAAAGTCTCTTCCAAAGAAAAGCTGACTTACACCGTCACCATCGAAGGCGGCTCCTAAGTCATACTCTCCTCCCTTCATGGTGTTGACCAGGTCGGCGGCGTAGGTCAGGTTGGGGTCAGGGTGGTGGCCCCCAAAGTCCTCCTGGGGGACACAGTTGACTGCCGAGCTGACAGGAGAACCCAGCTCTTCACAGACTATCTTTTTCACATAAGGACCGACCACTGGAAAGAGAGGGGAAACGTGTCACTCAAAGGGGAGCAATGTGCGTTTGCTTTTGCGACAGCCTCGAGAAGCAAAGCAGCCTCGCCCACACAAATCTTAACGTTATCCGTCAGCAATTCGGTCCGTTTTCTGCCAGCTAGTTGAATTCAACACACGTGGGTCAGGATCTGTATCGTTAACGTTATTTGTGTTCTTTTTCAATAGTCGACTCACTGCTTCAGTCGCCTGCCTCTGTGCAGTCGTATCCACACCCGCTGGTGTATCACATGCAGAGTGCAGCTGTCCTTGTAAATGTGCATTGCAGCAGCGCAGCCAAACAATCCGCGATTACTCGTTCATAATAGTACTACATCCCTAAATGCACAGGTTCGAGTTCTATCGGCTGAAGTTGTGCTGTTCCATACCTCCGTGCATAGCATCCAGGCGGACGTTAATGTGATTGGCTCCAGAGAGAAGCTCCTTCAGTGCCGTGAAGTCAAAGATGTCCCTCAGCATCTCACCATAAGCCTCCACAGAGTCCACAATCTCCACTGAGACGAGGTCAAGAGGAAGCAGAACACAATTCAACTAGCAGGAGGTGTTGAGATCAAACATTTGGGGAGAGGAAGATGAGCGAGACCAAATTATGAAAAATTATGATAAGTAAAAAAACGTTTACAATATTGATTGCTGAAAAGTGTGGGACTGTCTGTGTCACTGTACCTGTGAAGGGCTTGAACGTGTCCACCTCAAAAGTCTGCTTGCCAATCTTGGATAGGTCCACTTTCAGCTCTGGGCAGATATGATATTCCTGTAGGCTTTTGCTGATGTCAAAGATTTTGTTTGTGATGCCCTCTGGGGCAGGTCCTGAAGGCAACACAACAAGGTAGAGGGGAGGGTTAGGAGATTACAGACTTTTTACTTACAGACACAGTATAGCCACCAGTGAAATCACACTAGATATAGCTTTTCTGCTTATAGTTATTTGATAAAAAATTATAATACAAAACATCTGGAAAAAGACGATTAGATGCAGAAAGTGTGTGTGTGTGAGGGGGGGGGGGGGGGTTAGTAGTCTACTGCATTGGTTCCCAAAGTGTGGTCCGCGGACCACTGGTGGTCCACAAGGCTCCGAGAATTGCAATCTTTTTTTTTGACAGACAACCGTTTTCACATACACATTAACCCTGATGAGTAGCCGGATTGGTCCGATTTTTGGAAACATCGCGATATTTGGGAAATATCACAATTTTGAACATTTACTTTCAGAGGCTGCAGCAGGCTCAGTTTTAAAGCCAGAGTGAAGTTTCTGGTATCATATGAAACTAGAAGACCTGAGGAATCGATTTGTACCAACCATGACATGCTAGCTTGTCAGGAAGGTATAAATAACACTCCAAAGTTAGGCAAAATTTTGGCGAGGGGAAAAAAACATTTTCAAAGGGCTCCTCTTTTTCACAGCCTAATGTTGGCAGGTGTGTGTGTGTGTGTGTGTCCGTTTTGAACCATGCAGCTACTAGCCTTATATTGTTATTTAGCCTTTCTGCTGCTATTGCATGGTTAAATCAGCAAATGTTATGGGGGGGGGGGGGGGGGGGGGGGGGGGGGTTGGTTGGATATACGCAGTGGAAGTGGTCCCTGGGAAATGTAGTTTGGTACGTAGTGGTACTTGGTCGGAAGAGTTTGTGAACCCCTGGTCTACTGCTGCGCATAGTATCTCCTTACACCCCCTTGGCTACAGTACTCTCACCTCCACTGGCGATGTTGTACTTGATGCCGAAGTCTCCGTTGGGGCCTCCTGGGTTGTGGCTGGCTGTGAGGATGATGCCGCCCACTGCATTGATCTTGCGGATCACACAGGAGACTGCTGGAGTGGACATGATGCCATTCTGACCAATCACCAGGTGGCCAATCTAGAGACAAAACACATAGGCCACACACACACACACACATGCAGAGGAAGGGAGGGAGGGATGATACAATATTAATCTCTGACATTGTGTTGTTGGTGGCTTCTACTTTGAAAACCCTCTTAGTATATCAAGGGACTCTTTCTGTCTATTTGAACATACAATGCCTATCTCTCTGTGTACACATAAATGAGCATGCGGATGCTCTGTGGGCGCTCCTGGCTGCAGTTCAGTTTCCCTTCTGCCCCATTTCGTAACCTCAACCACTAGTGGGGGGAATTGCAAAACTAACCCAGATCAGATCCTCTTTGGGCAACTTCTCATCCTACTCATCATTCAAGTGTTCTTGCAAGACGGTGAAATCCTATCCTTCCTTGCTATAAGAGCAACAACGTATTAAACATCCAAACAAAACGTTTATTTTGTGCAAGTGTGCACTATTCATTCATTTCCATTTCTATATTTGAACATGCAGTGCCCATCTACTCTCTCTGCTGTCACTGAGACCACATGCGAACGTGACTGGCTACACGTTGCACGTCACGCCCCCCTTTCGCCTGGTGGGAGGCCAGGGAGGGAGCCAGTGGCGGGCATGATGCATCACAGCTCATTATGAAACAGCACAACGTTAGACTATGTAATGCTTCCTATTGCAACAATAACCCTGACTGTGGAAACCGTGTTGTGGCTCGTTTGTGAAATTGTGCAAATTGTGAAATGCTTTTAAATAGGCCTAAAGAGTGGGCTTCTAATCTGAAGGAGATGTCGGGAAGTGTCATTGGGTGAAATGCCAAAGGTAACCGATTTACATGCAAGTGACCTCGGTGTACTTTACCGAAAATATCACCGCGGTCAAATTGGCACTAGGAAAATTCCGGGGACCTATCACGTTAACATTCACAAGAGTCTGCAGGTCTGCAGGACGTTATGCAAAACGCAGAATATTTTCTTGCAAAAAGCTGGCTAAACGAATACAGTATTAGATCATGTAAGTGTAACAGACCAGCAAAGCACACCATCCCCGTTTCAACACTGTGCTCAAGGCTTGCGACGGTCGCAAAGGATGAAACAATGCATCGTATAGATCAGCAATATACACGCTTGTTACATATTGTATCACTGCCATAATAGAATGGCTAGCCATACAATAATGGATTCCGCTTAGTCTCAGCTCCGATTGGTTGATTAATTACTATTAATAAAACTACAACACTAATGACTGATAATCACCTCATATCGGTAGACCACTCGCGTTGCCCAGCAACGACTTTATTGAACAACTGTTCAGTGTGAAAACTCAGAGTACCTGGTTACTTACTTCGTGACATTTATTACAGCAACACTCATATGCATGTTGTTTCTTTGAAGCAATGCTCTGTTGCCGCAGTTTTATAAAAGCAATAAGTCCATGGATCCTGTGTAAACAAACTATCAAGAAGAGTGCAACAGTGTGTAGCTAGCTCAGCTGTCACTGCTGTGACAGAAAGTTGTATTCCTTGACAGCTAGCGAGACGTTAGCTTGCTAGCTGAAGCTGATGCTAAGCGGGGGAGAGAGGAGGCTAGGACAGGACAGGGGCAGTTTTCATAGCAACACACACACCATGGCAGGGCAGGACTTAAAGGGGTACAATGAATAAAGCCTTTTCCTACTGACCCCGTTGGCAGCAGCAATCTGGACGATCAACTGAATGGCGTCTTTCATGAAAAACCTGCCATCTCCTCCCACCACCAGACTGGCCGCCTGGCGCTCGGCAGGCTCGATGACAGAGATGGTGCTCTGAATGAAGTTCTCCGCATAGTGCTGGTTCTGTTGGAACACCGTCACCCTCTTCCTCAAGCCGCTCGTACCGGGCTTTTGGTCCAGGTAGGGCTTGGTTTGCACTACTGTTATTTTCACCATTTCCCCCCCAATGAGCTGCTAGCCGCCCCGTGTGATGATCCGCAGTCTGCCTCGGTGCAGCAGGCGAATGCAAGAGCAGAGCAGCCACACGTCACGTAGCCTGCACACACCGGGCAACTCCCCCCTCACACGGTAGACCCGCCTACTCAGTTTAAAGGGCGAGCACAGGGAGGCGTGATTTCTATTCGCACATAGGATAAGCAATAACCACGCCCTGTGGCGCCGAGATTGGCCAGGAGCATTGAAGCTTGGGACTAAAGCACCTGGGGTTTTTCATCTTTTAAAATAAAGATGTTTAAAAAAACTATTGCTCGTTACATTTTGTGTGCTGTACCTTTTCTCTGGGTAAGAATTGAGCTTGAAAAAATATGATACATTATATTATATGAGCTATGAACGTGAACACAACACCGTTTATATTATTGCATGTTTTTGTAGATTGTGTACATTGTGTAGATTACAATTATTATGCTTATTATTATTATTACTATGCTAAGGAAGGTAGGTGACCATAATTCATTTCAATGTCCGCTGCCCCCCAGTGTTGCTCCTGGCCAATCCGGGCGCCACAGGGCATGGTTATTGCTTATCCTATGTGCGAATAGAAATCACGCCCCGCCTACTCAGTTTAAAGGGCGAGCATAGGGAGGGAGAGTCGTTTCTCAACATCATGAATGACAGACAGGTTGTTGCAGTTCCCCCCATTTTTATTCAGTCTTGTCCTGGGTATGCTAAAACAAGGGGGGGGGGTAATAATTTGGCAGCAGGGTGGCCTGGTTAAAAAGGCCATTGGAAATGGTTCAAGGCAAGCCTTGAGCAAGGCAATGAATGTATCTCCATGGAATTTCAATTTTGCAAAGTTGACATAAAAATGATTTTGAAATACCCCCATTATTCTATTCTATTACGAGATGGCAAAATGCAGAATAACACAAGAGACATGTTGTGAAATAGTTCAGATCAGGCCACTGTTGTTTGCCTATTGCGTGTGTCACAGAGTGTGTTTGATCCCCACCTCAAGTAGACCTGTCACAATATTGGTGTCTGACTGAATTTCTAATAACATGCTGTGACAGAAAAAGGTCTACACAGTATCTCTATGTCTAGTTGTCCTTTATCCTCGTAGACCTAGTTACTCATTTTGAGATCAAGGATCTCCTAGGAGGCCTAGGCAGCAACATTTTTTTTGTGCCATTTCCAAGCACAAATAATCTCAACACATTCATCCAATTGGCATAGCTGAGAATGTACAATGTCAAAATCGTTTTTATTCCTCAACAGCCTGAAGAGCTAAGATGCACAGCAGTACACAGCAAGAGCAATGAGTCAATTTACTCTCAATTCACTCAATTCTGTCAAAGTAAACTGCAATTTATTGACAGATGATTGATTCCTCTCTCACATTTTTTTGTCACTATTAAAGTTCTCTTTTATATGACTGTGATTTCACACTCGGGAATTTGTAATAAAATCCACTGCACGAAATGAAAGTGAATTGAACTTTCCAAAACAGAGTGCTTCTAAAAATTACAACAAATTAAATCATATTTACAACTAATTCTGAAAGAATTCAAAATTGCAAGGACAGTCTCACAAAGTATATGCCAATTGACTCACAGTCCTGGAACTAAGCCAAGGGTTCCCAAACTTTTTTGGCTTGTGACCCTATTTTTAAATCTAGGGTCCCGAGACATTTCAAATTCCGGTAGACCATCGATAATATCATCAGTGACATCGTCAGTGATGTCACATAATGCTTATTTTTCCCCCACAGAATTCTGACTTTAATCTAAAAATTCTGCCTTTAATCTCAGAATTCTGAGCCATCAGAATTCTGACTTTATTCTCAGAATCCTGATTTAAAGTTATAATTTAAAAGATTTTCATTAAAAAAAAAGAGTCACTCACAATGTTGATTGAGGCTATGTCCATTTGGATGAAGCCATTGCAGTATATAGTGACATTATATTTTTTGGATCTCACCTGCAATTACCACCCACCACCATAGGTGTCACCCAAGAGAACAAAACTGAAATCTTAGAGATGATCACTTTAAACTAAAAAAAATAAAAAAAAATCGCAAGTGACCCTAATCATCTTCGGTTATATTAAATTGTGTGGTGTGTTTTTTTTTGTTTTGTTTTTTAAGAAATTTCAGGCGACCCTATTTGAATTCCAGGTGACCCCACTTAGGGTCGCGACCCTAAGTTTGGGAACCACTGAACTAAGCCCTTCCTAAACTCAAATAAACAAACTACTCCAACCAGGCAAGCTCTGTGCTCTGTGTTGAGAAAGGAAGAGCAGACAGGGGTGCGGGAGATTAAATAAGTGTCACATGTCATGTGACATTTAGTTAGCTGGCTCTACTGTTTCACCAGAGAAAGTCAAAGGGCATGATAATGGCCTTAGATATATAAATAGGAGGTCAAGACTGCCGTCAGCTGGAAAGGCCAAGGGCGAAGTTTAGACCTGAGCGCAATGCAGAGGAATGTGTTTCACTGCCAACTCAATATCCCCAGAGAGACAGATAGATAGACAGCCAGCAGCCTACAACAGTGACTATCAGTGACTGTGTTTACATACAGGCTGCAACTGGACTGAAAACACAAGTAGCAGTTGAACTAACACTTTACTAACTGTTTATGAGGGCAAGGCTATCTTCATCATGTTGCGTTTCAATGAGATCAGGGTCAGTTTGATCATTTTAGTCTGCTCTAGCTGAAATACATGGGAGAAGATTATTTATAATTATATGGATTAAGAGCCTACTCGTCTTATATTATCTGATGTAAACACAACCACAACAGTCTATCAGTTCAGAACAGGAATGGGATCAAGCCCTTCAATTACCGTAAGCTATTTCAAGGAGCGGATAGTCTTTAAAGTTTCCATATAATACACTTAATGAATTTGTTATGCGTTATGCATTTCTTGAATGAATTTGAAGAATGAGGCCTCACCCACATCAAAGAGTCAGCACATTGGACCCTGATTGGCAGACAATAACCAGATTCCCTGATCTAAAGGGTATAAACCTGACATGGAGTCATTCCAGATGGGCCCGTCAATTCAACTGCCGCAAACCTGCCTGATTAGAAAGATTTCAGCTGTTGTTCAAGACCAAACCAAGTTGTGATGCATGGAGCCAATCTAAAACTGCCTGTCAGAATGCAACACAGTACCTGTCAGCAAATGTATCCATTCATTATCCTTGATCACATATACCTAGGGAAATTCAAATTGTTATTATATGGGTCCTATAAGTAAAAAATAAAAAATAAATCCAATGACGGGGTGTTCTCATATCATATCCATAATGAACTCATTGAGAATGGAAATCATTAGTAAATACAGTAAATTGCACTTTATTTTTTAACCTATTTAAATGTAATGCAATTGCTACAACAAAAGGCCTGTATAATGTGTGGGTTTTACAACGCCGGGCACACAATAAAATAATGAATCAGAGAAGTTCTTTCTGGAAAATGATCAAATCCACAGTAAATACATCATGATGTAAAATGCATGCAAAATGATAAATTCGATTGAACAGTTTCGATTGAAACAACTGTTATGCATAAAAAGGCACATTAGCATTAGAGTCAACTTGCTAGTTGGTATAGAACCGTTTATATTCCTATTTAGAGGATTATGTGCTACTGTGAGGCCAGAAACCACTACTACTCTCTTTAGCATACATTCGGGCGGTGTCTCATCAGAGACGCGTGGTCAATGGGCCAGCGTAGTTTCCCTTTTGGATGTACAGTGTTACTGGCAGGGAAGCATGCTCTCCACACAGCATGTACAGTGTTACTGGCAGGGAAGCATGCTCTCCACACAGCATGTACAGTGTTACTGGCAGGGAAGCAGGCTCTCCACACAGCATGTACAGTGTTACTGGCAGGGAAGCATGCTCTCCACACAGCATGTACAGTGTTACTGGCAGGGAAGCATGCTCTCCACACAGCATGTACAGTGTTACTGGCAGGGAAGCAGGCTCTCCACACAGCACAGTGTTACTGGCAGGGAAGCAGGCTCTCCACACAGCATGTACAGTGTTACTGGCAGGGAAGCAGGCTCTCCACACAGCACAGTGTTACTGGCAGGGAAGCAGGCTCTCCACACAGCATGTACAGTGTTACTGGCAGGGAAGCATGCTCTCCACACAGCATGTACAGTGTTACTGGCAGGGAAGCAGGCTCTCCACACAGCAGTAGGTCCAGTCCTGTTTGTCGCTGGTGGGCAGGATGTGTTGGCACACCTAGTGGATAGTAGGACAGCACAGGATGTAATTACTTATCAAAACATTTCAGGTATTATACTGTGTTCCATTTGCACTGGGAACTGAGAATTTCCCAGCTCACATCAGGGGGAAATGTGATGTCACCTGAACTCATATTTCCTAATTCAAAAGTCAGGGGAACCTCACCAACCCCAACCTCAAAATCCTGCATCGACAGTGGTGAAAGCTGTAGTAATCAGTGTTGGGCAAGTTACTTTCAAAATGTAATATACTACATATTACTAGTTACTTTAATTTGAAAGTAATACGTTACTTTACAATATTACTTTCTGTGTAGAGTAACTCATTACTTATTACACTACTTTTGCATTACTTTTACCAAAACAACAGCAGCAGCAGAATGAAATCGCCGCCCCGGAACCATTCCGAAAAATAATTTCAACTGCCTTGAAGTCAGTGTAAACAATCCAACATTCTAAATGTTATTATTTTCCTTTGTTATTGTCATCTATAGTGGTTATTTGCATAAAAACAGACAGTTTGATTAGGAAATGATTGTATCTTTTTTAAATATGTGCTTTGATTTAATAAAATGTAACTCAATTTGTAACTTGAGTTACTTGACAAAGTAACTGGTAGAATATTACTGAAATCCTATAAGTAATAAGTTATATTACTGAGTTACTGCTAAAAGTAATATATTACATGTAATATGTTACTTTTGTAATGAGTTACCCCCAACACTGGTAGTAATACACTGTTTATTAGCATTTATTTATCTTATTTGTGTCTCATTAAATCAGTTGTATATACAGCACTGTCTAACTTCTATTTGTGGACATGTTGCTATAGTGTTCGTATGCGCAAAATACCGCGTAATAAGTTGTTATCAACTGTTATTGCTAACAATGGCTAGCCTGGTTAAAGCTAACCATGGCCGGTTTTCAGACTGTTTTACTGGAACGCGGTCAACTCAGGTGTGACGTCATTCATCTGGGAAATTCCTAGTTCCCAGTGCAAATGGAATGCGGGATTATTCTGCACTAGGAGTGCACATCGTGAAGCACAGTGAGCAGATTTAGGCTTCAACTGTGTTGAGAGTAGGGGTGTCAAAATTAATAATCCATGCATCACGATGTGGACGTGCGAATGGAATCGTTGACAGATAATCGCTGAATCGTTTATGTTTAAATGTATGTTGACATTCAGATTTTAAACCACTTTCTAAGTAAAAAAGGAGTTGATATTTATCTGACTGCTTGTATTAATTGATGAAAAAGTAGCCATGTGCAGTAATAATATAGAAAATTGAGGATGTGATACTTGGTGCTGCGATACTTTGAGCTGTATCGAGATGCATTGTGGAATTGAATCGAATCGTTGGCAAATGAATCGTAATTGAATCGAATCGTGAGGCCACAGTCAAAGCCCTAGTTAAGAGATCATAATGCGGATGATTTCCGGCTTCTTGATGATGTTTAAAGAGGTTTGTTGTATCAGCTGAGTGCATATTCACCTCTTAACAGATTTTCTTTTATTAGTAATGCTGATACTAATCTCTCCAAAGAACAGCATTTGCTATAATTCTCTGAACTCAACCTCACCGACAATCATCAATGTCACAGTTGGTTTGGTTTCAAGTTGTTTGTTAAGCCTTACGGTTGTTTGCTTTCTGCATTTTCTTATTGAGAATGAATGACTTAACCGAGAGGTTGAATGCAAAGCAGCAGAATGCACACATTTACAAGTTGAAGATGGTCATATTCTCCTAGAGGGCATTCTCAGAGAGTATCAAGGAAGACTAGTCTCACCATCTTGGTCCTGGCTGGCACCTCCACAGCGAACACACTCATACCCCGGCTGCTGCTGCAGTTCCTGCTCTGCTCGTTGTTCACATGGACGCTCACCTTCTGGTTGGTCTGCAACACAAAAGGGCACATGATGCACTCAGGGCACATGATGCACATGATGCACTCGCCAGCTTTCTATGCTTAGAATGAAGGAACATGAGGAAATTGGCTGCAACATTTTAGAATAAAAAAGAAAAGAAACAAGGCTAGGTCAAACCTAGCATATGGCCAAGCACTGAAGAACATTGACAAAGCTGTTGGTTGTAGCAGGCAGCGGCTTTGCTAACTTAATGGGGCTCACCTGGTAGAGCACGTACCACTAAAGGCTTAAGCTTGTGGCATACTCTTTGCGCCCAGCCAAGCGCATAGGGCGCACGGCGATTATGACGTCATCGCACGGGGCGTGTTGGGGGGCGAGGCCTGAGCGCAGCGCGGCGCGTCCATGGAGATTTTTCTATCAGCGCATCGGGTTTTGCTGCCTGTGCCTGTGAGATCTCCGTGGTAGGCTATCAGTGGATATCTGCTGTGATTGAGTCCTCACAGTCGTAAAGTTGCCTTTGAAGCATGATGTTCGATTATAACGAACTAGTTGTGTGGCTTAGCCTTCCCAAATGTTGAGGGTCGTTTTTTATAATTTAATACATAGAATTGGGAACGTTACATTCAATTTCATTCAGACTGCCTGGAGCCTGGAGCTGCGCACTGAGTATGTTCTGTTTTGGCCCGTGCAGAGTGCGCGCGCCCTCCTCGGAGCCCCGCCTCCAGCGCGTGCGCGAAGAGTATGCCAGAAGCTTTAGTCCTTCGTGTGGCCGACTCGGGTTCGAATCCGACCCATGGTCCTTTGCCACGTCATCCCCTCTCTTATTTATTTTTTACCAGGCAGGCACATTTTGTAATCGCACTTTTGCGCGTAAGTAACATTTGTGTAACGGGTGTCTTGCTTTGGGGAAAAACATAAAAAGTAGTCTGCCTCTGATTGGCTTGGCCTGACGATGACGTTTCACCCTCGCTAAAAAGAAGAGTGAAATGATTGGTATGGTAATGACTTGGTAGACTCTTTGCCTGCTAATTGAACGACTTCCCCAATTCAGTAGTTCCCTGTTGGGGCCATTCTTTTAGAGTAGCTTCTGTTGCTATGAGAATGGATACGAACGTTGCATATCAATTACAAGCTGGGTGAATGGTCGAAGAATAAGAAGAATAAGGCATTTTTAGGTTTGAATTGGTTTGTTTGTTGTGTACCTTGTTGGCTATGAGGGAGGAGATCCTGTGCTCTCCTCTGTAGGTGTAGATGAGGACGCTGTCTTGTCCCCTCAGCGGCCTGGCCTCTGCCCTGGCTACGATGGACTTCTGGAGAGCCTGGTTCAGCAGCCTGGGGCCTGAATCCACACTGAGCGGCTGGACCGACGGCTGTGTGCCTTCACAGTGCACGTCTATCTGGAACGGACAAGCCTGACGGGGTGTAGGGTGAAAGAGTTTATGCAACCAGTTAGTAGGGTTTAGGTGAGTTATACGATATGTGTGTGTGTGTGTGTGTGTGTGTGTGTGTGTGTGTGTCCCGGTGTAGTATCAGGAAATCACAAGGCTTTGTTCTTGGACCCCAAGAGGAAGGAACGGGCATGGGAGATTTGATGAAGTCTTTTTGGATTTCCCCTCTGTTTTCTCCCCAATTGTACTTGGCCAATTCCCCCTGCTGTGCTGCTCACTGCTCCACCCCCTCTGCAGGAGAGTTGTAGACTAGCACCATGCTTCCTCCGATACAGGTGCAGTCGCCACCCGCTTCTTTTCATCTGACAGCGAGGAGTTTTACCGGCAGGACGTAGCGCGTGGGAAGATCACGCTATTCCCCCCACTTCCCCTCCCCCGGACAGGCGCCCCCGACCGACCAGAGGAGGCACTAGTGCTGCAGCGACCAGCACACACATCCTCCTTTAATCCGGCTTCTCACCCGCAGACACGGTCAACTGTGCCTGTATTGGACGCCCCAACCAAGCCGGAGGTAACACGGGGGCTCGAACTTGCGACCCCCGTGTTCGGGAATCTACCGCTGCAGTACCCGGACGCCCACGCGGATGGGAGTTGAATTCAGTTGCTAGTTGGGTTGAATGAGTTCTGTAAGGTAGAGATGTGTTTTCCACTGTGTGAGCACCACCTCCAGCAGCTCCAGGGCACGGTTGTAGCCCATGGCTTCCAGGGTGATCCACAGGTCTGCGGGGTCTCCGTCTTTCTCTGTGGCCTCCATCAGGTTCAGCTCCATGAAGCCCTGCCGCGTCAGCTGGTTCCTCCTCGTGTCAAAGTTTTCTGTGAGCCCCCAAAAAACAAACATGAGCTCTAAAAAACAACAACAACAAGCAACCCAAACAAACCGAATGCAAACCAAATTCATTACACGCACATACTGATCACAAGGAGACTCATCTACACTACCAGGTATCTATCTACACTTGGGTTTTCACCCAGTTTATTGCAAAATAGATTAAAATAGGTGTGTGTCAAACCGATGAAGTGTGACGTGATTGAAGTGTGTGATATGTGCTTTAGTCCAGTGGTTCTGAAATGGGGGTCCGGGGACCCCCAGGGGTCCTTGAGGGGGTTCCAGGGGGTCCCCATTGTGTTACTTCCATTCATAAGTAACACAATGACTATTTTGGTCATGGGTTTTATGCACTTTCTGTAATAAAACATCTAAAAGCACCAATCTTATTATCATACTGTATGTGGGACCGTGGGACAAAATCCTATCAAATGGGGGTCAATTTCTGTCAGTTTAGGGGTCCCTCATGTGAAAACATTTGAGAACCACTGCTTTAGCCCATACTGCCTATACAATGCCACAGAGACGTCTTTTCAACCTGTATTTACCTAGGGTAGGTTTGTTTACTCTCATTTTTCCAACACCCTGCTGAACATTGGAACAGTTATGCTCTTCTAATGCTGGCTGTACTGCAACTTAGTTAGGAATATTTTGTTCAAGGACAATTCCACCATCAGACGCTTTGACACTGTTAGATGTCTTCAGTGATGTTCTGACACTTTGACATTGTTAGATGTCTTCAGTGATGTTCTGAAGTGACTTTTTTTCCAGTCCATAAAAAGGAGAAGTCCCCCTTAATCAAAACGCAATAATTCTCACGGCTGAACTGCATTATGGTCTGTTGAGGCTATGGTAGGTGGAGAAGCTGGTCTCTCTGCCTCTTACGATGGATTTCTGTTGAACATCGATGGGAAATGATGGAAAATGCTACGTCTATAAAAACAAGCCCTTACTCTTTGATTGTGAGGGTCAGACACCCAAACCTGGCATTTACACTTTGTTGTAGATTGTTGACAGTCAAACTCCATGTAGCTGCACTGGAAATATGTCAACATTTCATCACATTGCCTGTTTGGCCAGGAATATGAAAAATACACTTCCAAACAACAAAGTGGACCAAGACGTGCAAGAACATTGTGAATAGCTGTTTTGAGTAGTGGTTTTAGGGTGGAGTCTCTGTTTAATGCTTGGTATAAATGCCCGGCCTGAATTATGATCCCAGTCCGCCCCTGATGCTTACCTTGAGAGATGGTGCCTCCATTCATAATTTGTTGGGAAATAGTGATTGATGTATTGACTTATGTTACACACACTTATTCAACATGGTGGGCAACATTTTTTGGTTTGGCAAATGGGTCAATGCAGATATGACAGTAAGCTGTACGGTATTTCTATCATTGAGAAATATGAGTCCTGATTGTTGGTAACTTGCCCACTAGTGTTGCCTCCAAATGTATCAGAGCCTTCATGAGAATAATGACCTTTGCAGATGGCCCAGGCTTCCTTGTCACACTTCTCTCCACTGGTCCTCAGCTCAAAGAAATTGTACTCCTCCAGACTGAGCAAGCCATTCCCATCCAGGTCTATCACCTCAAATATATCAGACAGCACCTCCCTGTGGCAGAAACACAGAAACACATTAGAGGTGTATTATAATATGTAGATATAACATCCATCCATCCTCCCCCCTCACCTGAACGGGACACGCCACCTTTTTCTTTTAGCAGCATTTCCAACATTACCCATCTTCATTTTTCATTGTATTTTAGATATCCATTTAGCTCACTTACGCATCATAACCTATGACAACTGAACAAAATATTGTTGGTGGATTTTTATACTACTGCTAATGGCATGCACACACACACAAGCACACACGCGCGCACACACACGCGCACACACACACACACACACACACACACACACACACACACACACACACACACACACACACACACACACACACACACACACACACACACACACACACACACACACACAAGCACACACAAGCACACACACACCTGAACACACACACACCTGAACTCCCTGGTGAGGTCTAGGTCTCCAGTGTCAGTCCTGTAGACCAAGTCAACTGGTTTCTTAGAAAGCCTCTTCTTGCTCTTCTTCCTCAGCCTGCAGCCGCTGGTGAAGGGCAGCAGGTAGTAGGTCCCAGCACTCAGCTCTCCCTTCCACACATACTTCTGTGGAAACAAAGCAGATGGTTGTGGGAGCAATCGTTAGTTGGGGGTGGAGGGAAACAAACATGTACAGTATGACATGACAGCATTTTCTTCCAGAAGGTAGTTGGTCCCAAGATTCGTACCTCTTTGTCTCTTGACTCGGTGAAACACACTAAAGTTGAGTCGTCTTTGCTTTCACCTGCTGACATGACAAAAAGTGCTGTGTCCACGGTCATCCAGGATGACGACTTGTCTGAAAGACGAGACAAGGACAGAGGAAAGAAAACACAGTTCACATTTGGATTTCACAATCACATTTCCCAGCCTACGGAATATTATATGACAATTATGCCTAATATGATTGCAAATATGAGAGAAAACGTGAAAGTGTGCATCTTAAAAAGTACTACAGCATTTTTTTAAACATCAATATATCATTGTCAAATTAATTGTCATCCGTTGCTATAATTAACTGTAAACAAATACCTTAGCTCGAGACAATTGGTAGCTTCTCAAAATTAAGATCGAATTCCCTGGTCTAATTTGTTTATGGTAACTATATCAATATCTCTTCAAAACAATGGCAAAGCTGCGGCAACAGTGCACAAAGTACAGCATATTAAAATGGGACCTCCATGGTGTTACTTTGGGTAGCCTTAGTGGTGATAAAAAATATACTTCAGCTGGAGGATCCAGGTTTGGCAAACAGCTGCCGTACTGGAGTGTCCTTGAGCAAGACACCGAATCCCTATCCGCTGTAGGACTGCTGTTCTGTAGCAGAGTCTAACCTATGACCTCCCTATAGAGAGGAGTTAGTAAGAAGAGAATTTCCCTACACCGCAATTAATAAAGCACTGTATGACTGTCTGACTATTCTTAGGGTTTTATCTGTAGGTAACATGGAGCAGCACCTGGTCTGTGACTGAGGTTGAGTGGCTGGATGGTGAGGTAGACGCTGGTTGCCTGGGGCAGGTGGAGCTGGTACTGCAGAGAGCTGATACTCCCATCATCCTCCAGGAAGAAACAGCCCTTCATGTAACTGTGATGCCACTCCTGGAACAGCGGACAACGACTGCTTAACTGACGGCCCTCGGCATTCATACCAACTGACTAGTGTCCAATGAGCCTGGAAAAGGAATGGTTCTTAAACTGTCCAGACCTGGACCCAATGTGGCTCGCCCACCTTACCCCAGTACTCAAGCCATTTGAAACATCCATGCCCTCTTGTGATGTATGGCATCAATTTGGATTTCACTACAATCCCAACAAAGTATTTTGGAGAAAAAAACTACTTGTCATGAAAATGCATTTACTCATTCAATAGAAAGCAAAACTAATTTGCAGTTCTTATTAAAAGGAGAATTGATCTTGTGAAGTATATTTTGGCAAGCGCAAGAAGTGAATTAAGTAGTCAATCATCACAATGAGGTTACCCACTTAATTGGCTTTAACTAAACCTGCTGTTGTGATCATTAACATCACTCCAACCTTCAGGGGGCATATTCATAATTTCAGGGCGCATGTCAGTTCAGCAACACTTAATTATTGTTATACTCACGAGTAGCCAGAAGAGGGCAACAGTGTTACACTACATTTCAGAAAAAGGCTGAGGTAAATCTTCTACTCGAACCTGATATGGCAAATTGGAGTGCATTTAACTTTGATAAATATAGCCTTTTCAATGTAAGGCCAGCAGTCACTCAAATTATCAAGAGGCTACTTTGGGGCGATATTTATGAATCCTAATATCTCCCTCATTTCGAAAATCCTGTTGTTTCTTTGTCCACCAGCACAGCTGAAATGAGGTGATAATTTGAAATTGAACAAGAAAATCAAAAGAAGAAAGTTTTCATTCAGCTCATTGGAGACACATAAAATGAAAGCACAGCTGACGTGGACATACAATAAGAGGACATTGAGGACTGAGCAAGTCTGGAATAGGCTATGTATGCTTTTAGTGAACAAATAAATCACAGAGTTAAATAAAGAAACAAAGTACCATAAAACACTCTTGCAGAGAAAAGCCATTTTCTCAAAGTATTTATCTTGGGATGTGAGAAACATAAAAGATCAAACCATAACACGTTCAGTGGTTTGTCCAGACGATATTAAATGAGGGGAAATGCCGCGGGCAGCGCCATGCACTCAATAGAGAGAGGGGTCAGCCAGCAGACTAATACAGGCCACTGTCACCTACTCAGGCCCACGTGTCTGATTTACTGCTCAGAGTGCAGCAACATGGCAAAGAAGCCACAGCTAGGGCTGCACAATTCATCAAAATATGATTGAAATCGCAATATGGCCAATATATCCAACTTGCATGGAGCTGCAATTTTTTGATAAAGGTAAAATGTGTCAACTTATCAATTGCAATATCTGCCGACTGCCAATATAATCACAATATGATTTTTTTTTTTTTGCATATCGTGCAGCCCTAGCCACAACCGTAACGCACGCACACACGCAGAGAGCTACCAAAACACCGCCTGCCTCGAGCCACCCACCCCACTCCCCCAATTATCAGCCCCTGAGAGAAGCCAATACAGTGAGAGGAACGTCCCTCAGAGGTCAGAGGTCATCTCTTGACACATATCCTGAGGCTGTCTGGCCCTTTCCAATCTCAACCCGCAGCGTGGACCTCCTGAGAGATGCAGCAAGGGTTGGTAGTTATTTTTTTATTCACCTTTGTGCCACTGTAACGAAAACCAGCTGAGGTTAAGCCCCTCCCCCCCCCGCCAAAAAAATAATAATACAAACAATACAAATACAAACAATACAGTGTCTAGCTCTTCCACCCAGGGCCAAAGTCCAATCAAAATGCTTGGTGACAATGACAATGGGAAAGTAGTGGAGTTGGAAGGCCCTGGTCTCTCACAGATTCCCAGGTTTTGTTACTGATGGTACTGACAGCAGATTGTATGGAGTCATAATACAATCATGCCAATCACCCATGGTGTTTTCAGAAGAGAATGATCATAAATATTTTCACGGATGACTTGTTACTTTCACAAATCATTTTGTTACATTTCATTTCCGTCATCAAGACTGAGTCATTCATTCAAAACAAGATGCACAAACGTCGGTAGAGAGAGAGCATTGCTAACAACGTCTAACGCCGTTTTCAGACTGAAACCCCCAATTGAGATGTGAGACCCCAAGTCACATGACGACGAGACGCTGTCATCAGTGGGGGTCTGGGGGACCCAGCAGAAACAAGGCCAGCCCTAGTTTAAGACATGCTGCAGCGCCGCATGTACTCCAATGCACTCCAATTAAAATCTAAGTTGACTTTACAACTGTTTTATTTCATTAACTCTGTTTTGCCAGACAGTGGTTCTCTAATAGGGTCTTTCATAAATCATTAGGGCCCAGGTGTTGGCCAGAAAAATGAGGAATAATAACAGTTTATCATTATAAGCACAATGCAAATTGGATTTGCATAAGGTGGTCCATGCCTGCATGTCTGTTTGCGTGCGTGTCTAAAAAGCCTGCTCTATTCACCTTATGTTCCAACACAAGGGTCAGCCAGTTACTTCCTATTGTGTTTACACTTCCTGTGACAGTAAAGTACTAGTGAGCAGGTAAAACAGACGGTGTTTTGAACAGGAAGTCATAACGCAACTGGGCCAAGTGGGCGGGGCTACATAACGTGAGTAAAAGGACATGGTTTTTGGACTGTAGAGTGAGGTACCTGTAAACTTGAGGGCTCAGGTATTTTGCTGGCCTTAGTGCTGCTGGATGTCATAGTGATGGCGTTAGACAGGGACGACCGTCTGCTACGGGCTGAGGAGGGGCGGGAGGATGACCGGCTGTCTGAGACACACACACACACACACACACACACACACACACACACACACACAAACATGAAAACACAAGCACGCATGCAAGCACAGAAACACGCATGATCCTTCACACAAACAAATACAAATACATGTTCCATAATTACAACCAATCAATTAACTTGTAATTTGCTACAATAAGACAGATGAGACAGCCTGACTGATTGACAGATTAAGTACAGCCCTTCCATCTCCACGCGATAAACACACATCCATAAGAGAGATGAGGATTACAACATGGGTGACATTGTAATCTTATGTCTTATCTTGAGTCTTATCAGACGTCCGTTGCTAAGTTAAAGTGAAAACGACTACTTTGTATTTGGATGCAGAGAAAAGTGTGGTCTCAAGTTCAACCCCTTTTTAATTAATTGTGGAGGCATTGTAAATTACAAATGGCATAACGAGACCCCCTCAAATCCATTATCTTGCTCAACTTTTCCCCCCTGAACACTAATTGAAGCCAGAAAATATCAAGTCAATAATGAGGGGCCTGATTGTTTTCCAAGGCCGGGAAATCAAGATGCAAAGTAATGTGATGGGCTAAAAAGCAAATTACCATAGCAGGGAAATAAATAGACCCACTATCAAGGTATTTGTCATGGATCTAATTTGTATTGATGACAGTATTTTAATCTAGAGGGCCAAATTGGAACTGCTTTGTGAATGTGGACAAAGATGCACTGAAATGTGGCCTAACAAAAGCTTCGGTGTGAGTTCAGATTGCATTTTAGAGCAGAGTTTGCGCAGTATTCATTCAGCATTGGCAGCTACCTTGCTCGAATTTAGGGACGCACCGATGTGAAGATTTTGGCCGATACCGATAACCGATATTAACATTGCCGTTATGGCCGATTACCGATATTTACAGATGTCGATATGATCTGTATAAAAACACATTTCTGTGATAATAACATGTTGTACATACTGAAAAACACATGTAAACACTGTGAATTTGAAAAATTAACGTATTTCTTTATTTCCAAAACATTTGGAAAAGCCCAGAAATCATAGATTTACCGCAATGTTTCCTCTCAATGTGATATTAACATTGCAACATCGGACCGATGCCGATATGTTAAAAAATGACTAACATCTGCCGATACTGATATGATTATATCGCGTGCATCGTTACTAGAATTGAAATAAACACATCCACTATCAGGAAAACGCCATGAAAGTTCATCCACTGGTCGTATATGGCTTATAAAAAAAAACAAGACAGAAACAGCAATAGGGCGATTACATAATTTTGCCCATATCTCACCACATAATCCAAAGAGCGGTCGAAAAGCAACGGATTGTGTAGTGAGAATGCCATTAAAAACCACAATGAACGCGGGTCTCAACCCACATACCTCCGTACAAAACAAAACAAAACAAAAGAATCTCAGGGAAGCAGTGTCTTAATACTGACAAATCTAGGAGCAAATGAGCAGTCAAAACATTTTTGAGCCCTAAGAAAAGCCCATTCAACATGTGCGGTCACGTAGCAGCAGCTCGTGTCAGAACTCTGTTAAAATGTAACGGGGTATAAATCAATAAATGTGGGAGAGGCACAATAATGTGATCATCCCCGCCACGATCTCAGATCATCCCCGCCACTATCTCAGAGCTCATTTGTTTTTGCAGCGGTGGTCGGCCGGGCCTAATCCCTCACCATCTCCCCAGTGAGCAGTGCTGGAATCCTCCCCAATCAATAACATGAACACAGACTGACCACTTAAAGCAACCCACTCTATCTTCTCCAGCGCTGCCTGTCCCTGGCTCTCTCATCGGGGGGGATCGCCGGTCTTCTCCTCAACCCCCCCCCCCCCCCCCCGGGTCCCGTCGTGACCCAGCGCCAAAAGTGGCTTTTCATTCACATCCCGATTCGGCCAAAGAGATCTAATCCTAGTTGTGTCTCACAGGAGAAATCGGACTTCTAATCTGGTGTTGTTTGGTTGGTTCCCTCTGCTGGCAGTGTGTGGGGCTGAAGCTGGACTGAAAGGCAGCCACTGCTTGTTTACACTATGAAAACATATCTCTTTGGCCGGTGCTGCTCTCCCCACAGCATCTTTCACTAGTGTAACAAAGGGCTTTCGTCAACCTCTTAATGGCAGACATGATTACCCAAATGACGACGCTTTGCAGCCTCCTCCCTCCAAACACGCTGCCCTAATTGTGTGGCGATTATGATGTATGGAGTGTCTTAATGAGGTGATTTGTCATGGGAGTGAAAAATCGATCAATAACAGAGCTATTACTTATTCCTCAAAACTAATCTGTGAGGCGTATAGGGGCAATGTGTGTGTGTGTGTGTGTGTGTGTGTGTGTGTGTGTGTGTGTGTGTGTGTGTGTGTGTGTGTGTGTGTACAAATGGGAATCTGGAGTATGCCTACACAGCCTCTATAGGCTGCTAGTTTGGACCTATAGTCAGTAGTGTGCAAATATTAACATTGGCATTATGCATGTTCAACATCCTGTGTTCCTGCCATACCTAAGCCATACTCTCTCATAATAGGACTTAACCACACTTTACACACTTGGTCCCTGAACATGAGTACAAAATGTGATGAATTTTTATTATAATGTAAAGCACTTTGTAAACTTGGTTTTAGAAAAGTGCTATACAAATAAAGTATTGTTATTGTTATTGTTATTATTATTATTATTATTATTATTAGTATTACTAGTGCAGTGCTCGTTCCCCAGTTCAAGGTCGATCGGACGGACAGTCCTGGAGATACGTGAAAGCCATTATCTTACTGGTCGAATTGCATGAAATTCAACACTGCAATTTCTCAGGTTCCCAGACCCTAACCCTAAGGACCCAGGGTTCCAACACCTAACCCTAACCAGACCCTAACCCTAAGGACCCAGGGGTCCAACACCTAAACCGTTACCAGACCCTAACCCTAAGGACCCAGGGGTCCAACACCTAACCCTAACCAGACCCTAACCCTAAGGACCCAGGGGTCCAACACCTAAACCGTTACCAGACCCTAACCCTAAGGACCCAGGGGTCCAACACCTAAACCCTAACCAGACCCTAACCCTAAGGACCCAGGGGTCCAACACCTAAACCCTAACCAGACCCTAACCCTAAGGACCCAGGGGTCCAACACCTAAACCCTAACCAGACCCTAACCCTAAGGACCCAGGGGTCCAATGCCTAACCTTAACCAGACCCCCCCCAAGCCTAAACCTAACCAGACCACCCACCCACATGCCTGTCCATTGATTTGTCCATGTCCATTAAATGGGCTTTTTCAGGTAACCTGTGCAAGCTGGGTTGTAGAGATTGTACACCTCAATCCTAAAGAATGGGTAAATGTTATGCAATTCCTTTGCATTGAATGGATTTAGCTTTACTTTTAATCGTTATTTAGCCCTTTCCTGACAAGCTAGCTAGCATGACATGGTTGGTACCAATGGATGCCTTATGTCTTCTAGTTTCATATGATACCAGGATCTTCACTTTAGCTTTAAAAACGAGACCGCTACAGCCTCTGAAAGACAGTAATATCGGACGCAGACGCAAATTTCAACTGAGGGTGCAAAATATGAAACAGAGGGTGGAATGCACGCTCTTGTACCGCCATAGAACCAGGCCTGTTGGTAATACAAAGTAAACTTTCTCAGAACATAAAAAAACAACAACACAGTGGCAGTCTTCTTTTGTGTTAGAAATGCTCTGGGAAGCCACATCCTCTACCTTTCTTTAGTGCAGTGTCTGATTCTGTCCTAGGTATTTCTGGAGGCTGGGGGAGAGGAGCCGCTGGTGCTGAAGATGATGAAGATGATTCTGACACAGAGCTCTTCGGAGGGCTTTCTGACTGGCTGCCAAAGTTCTGTCTCTTCAGCTCGGCATCGCCCTCAAGCCTCTCCAGAGCGGCCACCTGACACTGCTCTACTGTAGACACCAGCAATCTGCAGAACTGACGGCAACAGGAAACCAGTAGTGAGGGGGATAATGCATGAGCACCGCTTTGAGGCAGTGGAGAGGCGAGGCATTGCCTACAGCAGTGATACTCAACTGGCGGCCCGCGGGCGCCCCCTGTGTGGCCCGCGATGGAATTGCACTATTTTTTATTTTTTTACAGTGCACCTGAACGCAACATGCAAGATACCCGCTGAATAAGTGTCCAAATGTTCATGTCATGCTGGTCAATACTCCACTTCTGTTATAGCATTTCAGTCTGGAATATGGAATATCTTTCAATAATCTATGATTTAGCTACTAAATTGTCAAATACCGCCGTCTGCTTGCTACCCAGGCACTTATGTATGTACTAACTTAACCTAACTAACTATCCGGTGTGCACAGCATTGTCAGACTAAACTCTGGCTGACACCCCAAAAACATACAATCCGCTACAGAAAAATGTATATTGTTTGTTTATTAACTGGCCCCTGGCCTTCTATCATTTCACGAAAGTGGCCCCCGGGCAAAGCAAGTTGAGTATCCCTGGCCTACAGCTTGGATGGAGATGAGCAACTGATTAAACCAAGACAGATTTGGAGGCCTTATGTTGCCTTGTAAAAAAAAATCACTTAAAACAAATATGGAATGAGACAAAAGCAAAGGCACTTTAAGCACCCCAACTGCACTGCGTCGTAACATTGTCTATTTGTTGTGGCAGTAGTAAAATAGGGTTGGAGAATTTGGGAATTTCATACCATTAACCAACAATTGGCTGATGGGTAGACTTGTTGGTATAGTTTGGCTGTAGCTAGAAGATTCTGCTACTCAATTCTCAGGATAACAGCCATTGTTCTTGCTTATTTAGAGCTTGGATGATCAGAAACCATAAGGAGTGAAGTTTAGCGAATACATGACATGTTTGCATGACTGATATGCACTGATAGACTGGGGTAAAACCATGGAAAAATATGTGGATCTCTCTAACGTCGTGTGCCAGGCACAGTGAGCACAGTGATAACAGAGAAAGTGAGAGGCAATTTTCCAAACTTACTTCTGCATAGTCCAACTTGCCATCTTTGTTGGTGTCAGCTATTGAGAAAATGGCATTCACCTCCTCAGCGGTCATTTTATCTCCTCTCTGGAAAAATCAACATGTTTCCTTTATGAGTGAAAATATCACAACAAAATCATAGAACAAAATACAGTATACATTAGAGCTCCACTGCCAGCGTTACGTTGCATTGTCATTAGTGTTACTGTTCTTCCTGCTCCACAGAGCGCATTGACTTCAGAATGGGATTAAAACAATCAGTTCAACTTATTCCAAAGCGGGAGAACTTGCGTGTCAGCCATCGAGAATTGAAACTCTGAGATTTTGTTCCGCTTGGATCCAACGTGAGCAGTGGAGCAGCTACTGAATCTTTTGCTTTAGGCCAATGGTTCTCAAATGGGGGTCCAGAGACCCCCAGGGGTCCTTGAGGGGGTTCCAGGGGGTCCCCAGCCAAAAGGGGGGTAATTTATTTTCGCTATAAGTCCATTCACAAGTAACACAATGACTATTTTGGTCATGGGTTTTATACACTTTCTGAAATCAAACATCTAAAATCATATCAAATGGGGGTCCGTGGTCTAATCTTTGTCAGTTTAGGGGTCCCTCATGTGAAAAAAATTGAGAACCACTGCTTTAGGCAGTATGCACCTTGAATGCAACATTGGTGCATTCTCAATTTCTGAGAAAGTCCAGTTGGCTAATTGTACTAGTCGATTAATCAATTCACTGAAAAATAACTAAATCTATCTCCAACTGTATCACTTGCTCCGCTTACCACAGAATACAAAAATAGAAGTTTACATAGACCCAGCCTGCACACTATAATAATAGGGGGGGGAGCACATTCCATCCTCGATCAAATAGTAGCCCATGTGGCTACCAAAGTGGCTACTTACAGTAGTGAGGACCTTCTCCAGTTCACTGTGTGAGATATAGCCATCACAATTCACGTCCATCTTTTTGAAAGCCCTCATCAGCTCATTTTCCTCTGTCTGCTTCTCACACTTGAGGATCTCACAGAAATCATCAAAGTTCAGTTTTGATGTTCTTGGGGTCCAGTATTTATTGAGCGTTGCATAGGATGGATTTCTCCCAGCCTGCTGGAGAACTGAATGGGATAAAAGGGAAAAGTATTGAATCTATAAGCAGCAAAGGGTGATGACAGGACAATGATGGCACGACCATCAACAAAAGGTTTTGTGTGCTGGTTAAGGTCTTCCTCCATCACTTAGGCTAAATGCTGATTGATTGATTTTCTGACAAATGTTTAAACATGTACATTTATCAGAAGTTATACATTTCCTGCAAACAGGCACTTGGGGATTTCTGTGCCACTGATTACTTTGAAAGCTAAATTGGCAGTATTAGTAACATGACCTAACTAACTGATACCCTAACTTGGTTATTTAGTTAGCTAGCTAGCTAGTAAATCACTGCATAGTGTTACTATAGCTTACCACGACATAACTGATGTTTGGAGGCGATATTTGTCAAACTAGACTTGAACACAGCTAGGTATGCAGCTCTGCACTGCATGTAGAAAGTCTCTTCATCATCAGGACCACGACACATTTGCAGCCCGCAAGGTTGGGAAGCAGCTTGAAGAGACATCCTTGAGAGAGAATAGATCAACCTGGTTGTGTTAATGTTAGCTCATTGTGACTGGTTTACCAACTTTGCATCTATTATTATTCGTTCTCTCTCTAGATTAATGTCCTAGCATACAATTTACCTTTTGCTGAAACAACCACTCGTTAATGGCAGATGAAGTTGTAAAACACCATTGCAGTTTGCTGTTGCTAGGTAAACAAAAAATATCGGTGCGCACCAAAAAAGCACACTGAAGAAACAAGTCACTTCGGCTGTTCCGTCGTATTCGTGATCATCTGACGCTGTATTGCTCCAATAACCACTCATTAACAATACTATTTAAAAAATATATCGATGACTTCTAAGTATTAAAATGTGTTGTGTGTTGTTTAATCGTCTTCACAATAAGGAGACACGGCTGGTGGAACTATGTATGGGACAGGCGATGTTGTAGAGGGACGGATCGAGTGTTGCACGCATGCGCGAGATGCGCGCCAGTTGAAAATGCCGTGAGTAGCTGTCCTTCTGCTTGTCTGTTATTATTATATCTATCTATATATATGTCTATTAAGTTGAAACTTGCTATTGCATGAGATAAAGTTTGGACTTTCAAAGACTGCTTCAGTAATACTTTTGGACAGAAAGAAAACGAAAATATTCCGTTGGAGGCTGTCAGATGCTGTATATCACCCCAAGTAACATTACATACATACCGTATATCAAATGTTTTAATGTAGCTCAGGATGACTTTGTAGCAGAGATGGGGACTTGGACTTGAGACATAACACACACTTAAGTCACACACAGTGACTTGAGACTTGACTTGAGACTCGTCCTCAAAGACTTGAGACTTGAAGGTTTGGGACTTGTGAATATTTATTTTTTGGTGCATTGACATTAAGTCAAGTCAAGTTTATTTGTATAGCAAATTTCATACACAGAGGCAATTCAAAGTGCTTCACATAAAATGGTTGACAGGAAATGTCTACTAATGTCATCTCTAATCATTGCTGCTACTGTATTCTAATAGATAAAGGAGTGAGGATAATACAGTACATGCTTTGAATTCCTTAGTTTTAGCTATGCAGTGTTCTAAGCAGACCGGATGGCATGCAGCAGATGATATAACACTCATCCACAGGGACTTGAGACATGACTTGGACTTGTGACCAAAGACTTGAGACTTGACTTGGACTTGCAAAAAATGACTTGTGAGCATCTCTGCTTTGTAGCCCTTCATCGTTTAGACTTGGCCAATGTCTCAGTCTAGTTTAACTTCACTGTGTTTTTCTAATAGTGTCAAACGAGCTCTTCACATGGAAGCTCAACCAAGTGTGAGTAAATAAACCGAATGTCCCCCTACAGCCAGCAACACTGTCATTGTATCAGTTTATTGCTTAGCTTAGCTAACACGCTGCTTAGTGCTTCTGTAACGACGTTGTGTAGGTGGTACTTGCAGCAACCCATGTTAAGGGCTTGTCCAGGGGTGGATTCGAACTGCCGACCCTCGGCTTGGGAGTCCGACATGTTAACCGCAACACCAAGAGAGCTAGCTCCCCTTGATTAACATGCCTTTATACCTGGGGAGTGAGTTTAACCAATCCACTCGCTACCACTCGGGACTCACGAGGAATCCGCGCTGATTCAACTCGGTTACACTTCCTAATAATGGCTTTAGGGTGTCCATGGTTTCCAAACATCTTTGTCTGAACACTCAAATCATGTTTTCAAGATTCATTATATTAGATATTAGATATTTTAATAGCCATAGTGAGTAATCATTACAAACGGAATTTGACTTTGTGCAGTATGCAGTGCAACGATCACATCAATAGCAGAAGATGAAGCAAACGGGGGAAAAAATCTCAAATTATCAATTTCATTTTCATGTTTTTATGTTGTCATAATGACATCTTTGATGTTTTGTTTTTCTGTCCTGAACAGCATACCCCTTCCAAAAGACCAGTACCTGACATAAACTACTCTCCCTTGACTGGCACCGCAAGACTTCCCCCAGGTGTGTTTACAACTACCATTATAGTCTTCATATAAGACATTTCCAGTAGTACGTCATGCAACAAAAGAAGAGGAAATCTCCAAACCATTAGCTGCACATTGAAACAAGAGGGATACATTTTTTACTAGCCTATTAGGCCGTGTCTGTCTGCTCATTTTCTGCAAAACTGTCCTTCCTGGCAAGAATTTGAATGGAGATGTCTGCTCTAGGTATCGAGGGTATTTCTCCATTCTTCTTCTCTTCTTGTGTCCACCATGATTATGTCTGATGTACTAACTAATGACTGAAGCACAATTCCAAAGCGAAAGAGAAAAAAGGGTTGTATCATGGGTAAAGATTTTAGAAGTAACCAAAGATGCTGACTGACTTGGTCAATGAGAAATGATTAGAAGCCCCAAGGTTCATTGCAAGAATGACATCATGGCCAAACTCAAGTCTCACAGTCTAGTATAGGCCCCCGGTCCACAGGTTGGGAATGACTGTGTTTTGTATGTTGGTATAGATAGTATTCCCATGATGTCACAAGCATTTTCCTACCAATATGGCGCTAAAATACACAGAGCTCATTGGCTGTTTGTGTCATTTGATTGTAATCACCTGTTAATTGATTACAATCACCTGCTATTTTCCTACCAAGATGGCCGTGTGGTGATGTACCGGAAGACTATCAATTATCTGCTGTTTTCCCAACATGGGCTATCTCCTGGAACGTCATTTGGGGGAGGATTAGATTTGTTTTATGTTTGGATGATGTTGATGCTTGGTTGATGTCTATTGTGCTGTTAGATGGCGTTAACATGGCAGTTGCCAGAATGTTTTGCATTGTCGTGTGTTATCTTACTAATATAATTGGGCGGCAGTCGGCGCGGCACACAATTGCTCCAATTGAGTGGGCGAGGTCGCGCAGCGGCTGAGCTCTGTCTGCGAGCGGGCGAACATGCGTAGCGTGCAAGATGCGTCTGCGAGCCCCTCGAATGCAAACCAACGAGGCACAGTAGAAATGAGCACTGCGAGTTCAGTGGGCGAGGCAGCATCGCTAGAAAGAATTTCTACTATATATAATGTGTCTGAATAATCCCATGAGGGATGGCTCATGTAAGTGACTAGACACGAAAATAAAAATCCATTTATTTATTATCTTATATGGCTACATGTTGTCCTTTACTGAATTACATTATTTTAGACTATTTAGACTCTGCATTTTGATTGAAGTCATATTGTGTATAATGTGTTTGTTTTATAATCCCTCTGTTCTATGGTAAATAAAGCACTCCCGAAGAAAGCAAAGAAGGTCACAGATATGGAGAAGTGAGTACCAGACATTGAGTACAGACAGATTAATTAGGCTGTATGTTCATTTCAATTTTCACTGGTAACAACTGTGCACACATTCACAGAAAGTAAAGGGCAGTACATTAAAGTATGAATGTAAAGGGTTACAGAGAACTCTCCCTTTTATTAGTTGATATATTTCAATTGCCACACTTTCCTGATGGTCATAATGACATATCAGAATTTAATGACAGGAGACACGGAATGAGGGCAATACATCATGGGCCAAATTATCAGTGATTTACATAGCACTAAAAATAGTTGTATAACAGCACTTTAACACAAGAGCCATTTCCTTAGCCAAGGCAGACATTTGGTGTCTGGCCTATCCATCAAGACAAGTATTAGTTTTGAATTTTATGGTGCTGTCAGTAACACTTTGCGTTAACTGCAATTACAATACATTGATAACTACTGAAGGGCATCATAACAGCTACATGGCACATCCATGAACACTGATTTGATTATCTCACCTTGTTATGTAATACTAGTGTAATTTGCAACATAACAACATGTTTTTTTTATGTATATTTAAAAAAAAAAATCAGTTGTAGTTGGAAAATGTGGCAATTAGCATTTTTAATTGAAGGGAACAGGAATTGGGGTAGATTGTATTGTTTATTATTATGCACCATCCCCTTTTGAATTACCAGCCATGTGATTTTCTTTCTCTGCTTTGGATATGCGCCCACAGTCCACGCTCAACCATTTGTTAGCTCACTAGCCACTGGTAGTGTTCATTTCAATAGGCTATAGTCGTCCTTTTAAGAGACATCTTTTTAGGTATTTATATTGTACACTACTCGCTCTGACTTATTCAGTAGAGAACACTGTTATATTGTATTATATAGAGAACAGTTTAACCCCTTAGTATTGTAATCCCACATTTCAAAGCTGCCTGACGGTTCACACAGTACCGTTCTCTTTGACTTTTGCATTTACCAGACTGGAACGCCTGAGATCTTCATTCATCAGGGCCAGGAAAGAGCTGGAGGAAATAGTCGTGAGTGAGACTTTTTCTTTGGTCTTCATCTTCACAGAAAGCGGAAATGTAGAGTCTCCATCTTATCCTCAGATTGAGGGATGATGGTCATATTTGGATACTGATACTCACTCGTCGTGATATGGTTTTTGCCTTTTAAAATAGATGCTTGCAGGGATGTGATCACGATTCATTGCCAATAGAGAATTCTGCTCGTGTCCTTCTTTGCCCCAATTACTATATATTGCGGTTTTTGTGTTCCCCTAATTACCTCCCTGAGCCTGTATTTTGATTAGTCACCAGAGGGCAGCAGCGAGCTGAGGAGTTTCTTCACTAGAGGCCCTGCTGACAGTGACTTGAAGACTGAACTGAAGAGATACAGTGAGCTAAGTAAGTAGGCAAAGCGACCGACACGGTCGAGTACGACCACCATGTTATCAAGTCAAAAGTGAGCTCTATTGGCTGCATTTCAGGGTGAGAACTACTCGAAAGTGCGCTATAATTAATCTTTTGGTCGCGGTAATTAATTTTTTGATTAATTAATTGATTCTCTTTGACATGAAGATAGGACTCACTCACTATTTGTTCCCACTTTTAAAATCATTGAATTTTTGTGTTTCCAGCATCAAGATTAGAGTCCTCTTTGGAAGGAAATGATGCTCGCCAGAACCCATCTCAAGGTAATTGGGCCTGCTAATGAATTGAATCAACTTTACACAGTGTCAGAGTAAACAATGTCTTATATACACACAGTCATGTTATATTATGAAAAACACACCCACTTAGCATAGCTGGAATTTTATTATGTTGATCATTGAATAGTTTTATGGTCAAAATAAGATACAGCTGAGGAGTACACTATGAGATTTTGTGAAGGTTTATTGGCAGTTGAGTCTCACCGCACAAAAGTTGAGAAGATTGGTGTGGAAATTCAACACCCGTTTTCTCAAAGGTTTCCATCGGTGCACCTTGATGATCTGGAAAATTCGGCCTTGATAACAACTTGCACGTTTCACCAGTTTGGGAATTTTCTAGTGAGTCTCTCCAGTCTCTCCACACAGATGGGCCAATAGCTCCATGGTCTCCAGATGATAATCATAATGTTTTGGCTGTGATATCTCTCGACATGCAGCAGCCTTCACCAAATGCCTCCTTAGATAGTTGTGATCGTGACTTATTCCCTTGCTCTTGAAATGAAAGGATTATTAAAAAAGAAGAAGAAAAAGATCCACTTGGTTGTGTAAATGGATTGATTTCAGGATGAGCAGGAAGATAAATATGGTCACAAGGTTTGGTTGATTTGATTTCCTTCCTCCTACTTCTTCTAAGCTACGTATTGAAGCGATAATGTCAAACTGGTGTGCGTGTCTGAGTGAGTTTAGATAATCGTGTGCTCTGTGAACTTCGGACAAAAACAACATTTTGTTATGGTTACACAAACGAGTCAATGAGTGCATTTCCCAGGGAAAGAATTTATTTGATTATTTTAGGGACACATTGTGCCTCCAGCAAAGCGATTCTTGTGATCCAATCGCATAATGGCGACTTGTGGATTATGAATAGGGAGTATTGTCAGAAGTCGAGCGTGTTTTCCGATAAGGTTGTTAAAAATTGTTTTAATTAGTTCCAGCGAGGGAGCCGGACATACATGTTGCATTGTGGATCCAGCGCCACAGGAATGTCACATTTCTGGTCACATGGTGGGGGGAGCCGTGAAATGTATCAGTTGTGCCATCAACCTCCTTACAACAACAGACCTCACAATCTCAAGGCAGAGAGAATCGGCCCTATTTATGCCTTGAGACACACATTTTTAAGTAAGCAAACTGTTATTCAAAGCTACAGAAGAGTTCTGGCCTATATCTGCATGGAGCGTGTAATGCAGACAGATGATGCTGATGGCATCATGAAGCATGATCCTGCTATAGTGTAAAATGGTTGATTAGATCCGCTGCTATGGCCTGCAGGCTGTGAGTCCATGTGCTGAATGCATGGGGGAGTATGAAGGAGTTGTGCTGAATCGGACACAGTGCTTTATGAGGACTTGGGACCAGAGCCGTGTATACAGTATAGAAGAGTCCCGACATCTCCATTCACTCCAATGGACCAGTTTTTTACTCTCAAGAGTTCCAGGAAGTAAGGTCCTGGATTAAGCAGCACTGTCGAGTTGCAGCAAAATAGACAGTTTGTGTTGTACTCTGAAAGGGTCCCCCCCCCTTGAATCAAATTGTACATTATCAGCTTTATTTTAGCATGCAAAAGGAGCGCGAGACCCATTCCTGGCTGTTCATTGGCTAATGAGCCTGGCATTTTGGTCCTCCGCTGACGCCACTCTCTCTCTAGAGGACGCTACTTGAGACTAACTGGGCGACTCACTCTCCTGACCACGTCCACATTGATATTAGGGATGCACCGATCCATATTTTTTCACTTCCGATCCGATTCCGATACCTGAATTTGGATATCTGCCGATACCGATATTATGCCGATACCAATGTTTTTCTTGTAGGCAAAGATTTGGCCAATTAAAGATTTTTTTTTAAATATACCTTGCAAAAAGCAGACAAAATTAAGAAAATATACAAGGCAAAGAAGGATACTATTATACATGGGCAAATTACGGCCAGCGGCCCGTGCTGGAATTGCAAAAAAAAAAAAAAAATCCCATTCCGATCCGATCCGTGAATTAGTGCCAATATCGGCACCCGATACCGATATTGGATCGGATCAGCCCCATCCCTAATTGATATCATATCGAGAAGGTGTGTAAGTGTGATTTTGGGCGAGTACATGTATATGAGTATTAGAGTATCAGTTGAAAAGGTGAGATCTTTTCAGTGCCAAAAGAACACAACTGAAATCAGAACCCATATTAAGGTCAACAAAAATGGAAAGATATAGCAGTAAAAGCAGGGTTTTGTTTGCTGCCAGCAGGGCGTGGCCACACTTATGCCCCTTTGAATTGCCACCAAGCAAAACCCCCATTTTTGACACTGAACGACGAGCATTGTGGGTAGAGGATTCGAACAGTACTCAGAATGCATGCTGCTGAGTAATGCTAGCATGGCAGAATGATCACGTCATTTTTAGTATCCTATTCATATCCCAATTAATATTCTAGGTCAATATCAGATGAATGTAAATATTATGTTAATATTCCCATGAAATACTTGGGCCTATAGATTCAAAATGTTATTCTATAATGTTAGGAGTGTGAACTGATTCACAAGTTCAGAGTTTGACAGGTCTTTGAATGTGTTCCAGAACACATCAATATTCACATTCATATTACTCATTAAATATTCTGCATGGCTGTATTAGGACAATGTTTGTGCCAAAAGCGTGTATTTCACTCTGTTGCCAGTCAAATAAAAAAAGTTAACAAACATAATTTAATGTAAACTGTAGCAGTATTGTTTTTATAGTAATGCTCAATCTGATAATAACACAACAGTTAAAATATTGTGCTTAGTATGTGGTGTCCAAGTTTGATCAAAATGTGTTTTGGCTGTCTGTCTGTAAAATCGACTATAATGCACTTACGCTCCAAGCTGTGGCTCCAAGCCCTCGATATGTTGTAGGCACAATTATTCTGGCTCATCCAGCGGACGTGACTAACAAATGCAAAATTGTGGCCCTTGTATGAATGGTACCAGTCAAAAGTTTGAACACACCTTCTCCCATTCACATAACCCATTGATACCTGATGCAGCATTTGCGTGTATATCCCTCATTTGTGTGTGTATCCCTTTAAGACCGCGAACCGCGTTAACGCGGTTCGCGGTCTTAAAGGGATACACACACAAATGCTGCATCAGGTATCAATGGGTTAAATGAGAAAGGGTATCCAAACGTTTGACTAGTGCTGTCTGTGCTGTAGAAATAATCCTAGCCTCTCCGATTCACAGTATGGAGTACTTCTTGAAAATCAATAAGTTCTGGAACCGTTTGTGCCACTGAAACACACAATCCATACTAGTGGATTACAGTACTTGGGCTCAATGGGCCAGTGACACGTCTCTGAGAGAAGAGTGAAAGACTGATTTGTGAATATACAAGCTGAAATAGGCTTGTGTGCATGGCCTCAACGACCCTGATCTTTTGGGAACATTTTCAACCAGTGATAAGATAATATAAGATATCGTTTTAAAATTGCATTCCCCCCCCCCCCCCCCCCCCATTTTCTCCCCAATTGTACTTGGCCAATTTTCCCCTGATGCCCCAGTCGCTGCTCCACCCTCTGCCGATCTGGGGAGAGCCGTAGACTAGCACCATGCTTCCTCCGACACATCCGCAGTTGCCGGCCGCTTCTTTTCACCTGACAGAGGGGAGCTTCACCGGCAGGACGTAGCACGTTTATTTTATTGCCTCAAAAAGTACCATGGCCCTAGAGTTCTCCAGAGGCAGATTGATCAAATACAGTGAAGCACCAATAGATATATGTATATTATGACCCAATTCCACCATCACACAAGGTTTTTCTGAAGTACACACTCGCGATTGATTTATAGATCATTTTAATGAACTGTCCGGCACTCATACATTGAGTACTCTAGATACAGTGCAATACAAATCTCACTTTCAAATTGGATTGTTCTACAATCACTATTCAGGCAAAGCAGAGGAACTGCCGTAAAATAAATCCATAGCATTGAACTTAAAAGGAATCGACTTAACTGAGCAGCAACTAGGTGGACGGGTTTGGGGGCGCATGTTGTCTTTAGCTTCTTGACGTCTCTACAGAGCTGGTTTGAGGCACCCTAGACCTGTAGGTTCACCTCTCCTGAGTTACCTGATCGGCTGCCACAAAGCAAATGCATGGGAGATAAATGCACCAGACTTGCAATGCATGTTTCCCCTGGACTCATTTACTGAAGTGAGCAGCTGTGCTGTGCTGGGCTGACACGACGTAAGCTTAACCACAATACTCAAATATACTGTATAGATATAGAGATATATTTCAAAAATCTGAATCAATCAAAATGTATTGATAATATAAGGAGGGCAGCGGCGTTCAATGCAGGTGGAGACAGGCTGTAAGAAGGTGCTCTTTGCTCAGGACATAAGCCTAGGCCACAATACTCAAATATATAGATACTGATAGATATCAAAAATCAAAATCAATCAAAATGTATATATATATAGTAGCTGGTGCACTTAAGGCAGAGGTTCTCAAATGTTTTCAGCCAAGGACCCCTTACATGATAGAAAATATACCCGGGGACCCCCTCATTCTGATTTGTGATTTTGGGCTAAGTTTAATTGTTTCCACGGTAACGTGCTTGACTTTTAAATTGATAGGTTTGTTAGATTAGAATGTAATCCACGAACCATTTTAAATTTAAAGCATAACATGTATAAAAAAAAAAAAGTTTTGTTTTATTTTCCTGAAAACTTTTCGTGGACCCCCTGGCAAAGTGCCACGGAGGGGTTTCCCCGGACCTCCATTTGAGAACCACTGACTTAAAGGTAGTTACCGAAAGGATGTTTGATAATGGCTCCCACTCTGCTAATTGGTGTACCTTTAAACATATATATTTATTAGGGGTGTCACGATACACTCAGTTCACGATACGAAACACGATATTGGGGTTCACGATAACTATACGATACGATATTTTAACACTATTTTTTTGCGATCGATTTGTAAGTTGAGGGGGCATCCTCCACGCTAATTTGAGTAATTTCACCATTTTCATCCTCCGTGTCTGTAACGTCCCTCGTCTGTTCAAACAAAGCAATGAAAAGGAGAGCGAGCATGCAATCAGATGCAGATCAGTGCCACCATGTTCAGCTTCTTTTTCTCACGATAAGAGATTTCATCTCAACGATACATATTGTCACGTTTTGATATCGCGATATATTGTGGGACGATATATTGTGACATCCCTAATATTTATACATTTTAAAATTACCCTTGGGAGCCGTCTTATCATTGACACAGCAGAAAGTGCCCTCTCAGAGTCCAGGCTCTGTACCCTGAGCTCTCCCTCAGTGTCGGGTCAGGGTGCCCACCCCCCCCACCCCCCCAGCACCTGCACCCTGCCAAGGCAGCTGAGTCAATCCACGAGGACATTTAAACCTCGACGGCCAAAATCCCTCCGACCCCACTCCCCCCCCGTGTCTTCTCTCCCCCCTCCTCCTCCTCCTCCTCCTTCTTCCTGCCTTGTCATCCGCTTTTCTGCCTCCTCCTTAACACTGTGATCATGCTGTCTGGCGTTTAAAGCTGCTTCTCTCCTCCGAGTGAGAGTGCCTCTCCGTGTTTAAGAAGCGCTTACCGCCGTCCTTTAAGCTTAACAAAAGTTTCAGTAAGCATTCTCCAGAAGTCACTTTTGGTGAGCAATCAGGCTCGGGGCGAGCATAAATCCTCTGAGGCATAGTCCGGTCCAGGCATTACAAATACCCGCGGCGCGGCGCCTGTATGTGCTGATGACTACAGAATTGAAAAAGAAAAAGGCCGTAATAATTCTGAGGCAACTTTCCCCTCAGCAGCGGCTTATTGATTATTTGTGTGTAGTGAGAGATTTGGAAAATTCAATTAAAGGAGTTGTGCAAAGGATTCATAAATTCTGCCCCTCCAACCCCCGCACCCGCGACACGGTTATGTTCGAAATCAATGTTTCACTTCACAATATATTTTCTTAGGAGCATAAAAATAAATAACATTTAAACAGTTCTGCTTACTACAGAAACAAATTTTATTTTCTCCTAAGCTTTTTAGTCACAGCCAAGCACTGACTTGTGCACATCTCCAGGCCGGGTAACGTATTTTTATTGCAATTTCTCCCATAAGAAAATCCTATATAATATGAATTTGGAGATGACAAAATGAGGGGAAAGGGGACTGCTCAGCAGTATAAAAATTGATCAGACCATAGATGGATCCATGGTGGGGGAAGATTTGTATGTCAGCAGTAATGGGCTGTATTAAAAAGAGGATTCCTTAAGACGTCATAAAAAAAGATGGGGCTGTGTCGCAGGTCGCGGGCTGCAGGTCCAGGCGGCTCCCCCGACTCTGGCACATCAATCCTGGGAGGCCTCACGGACAGATGCCACCTACCCACCGGGGAGGTTTATGCTTTTTGATTAAACACACAGTCACAATTAAAGGAGCAGCTGTATATTAGGCTGTTTTGGTCAAACCGGAGCGAGTGGCTTTTCGATCGACACCGTGGCTTGCAGAGTGTGCAATCTTTTCGGCCGATGATTTCTGACGAGGTCGTTGCAATTTCACCTTAGGATGCAGAGAATATGCTTCGTCTTACATTTAAATATTACTGCAGCAAGCAAATAGATGTCAAATGACCAATTGAGGGCAGTGTCTCCATCTTATCAGTTGAGGGCTGGGTGAAAACACCAATTAATGTTATTTGGTGATATGAGGAGTCCCCCCCCCCCCACATTTCAGTTTTTGAACACTCTTCTCCCAGTCGTTGTTTTTCCCATCTTTTGCTCCCTGTAATATCCTGCTTTTTGTGTTGCCCTGATCACATCCCAGATCATCTGAATATGATGTATTTATTTTCAAAAGAAGCACCGTTACTTTATACCAATCAATAAACGTCTGACTTGAGATTTCATAATTTCTCTTTTTTAGGTGGCACGAGGCCGGAGAGTTCCTACGAGTTCCTGATGTCCATTCTGGGTTGAGCTACTGAGGTACAAAACCACTTCAACTCTTTAAGTTTGGATGAAATGTAAAGACCGAAATCCAATTGTCGTGCGTCTTGGTTTGACTTAAGATTTGTGGAAGATATGCAGCCTGGTGTTGGTGAAACAGGGTGCCATTCAATCTTGATGTTTGACTGTAGTGTGTGTAATATCACCGGGTGCCAGTGGGGTTACACTCATGTTTTTCCTCTCCCATATTCCCCAGGTTTTTTTGTTAGCAAGGCATCTTGGCTGTTGACAGCTAATGGAATTGCTCTTCTCCCTCTTGTGTAGCAATGCGCGTATGATCCCGGGGAGATAAGACAGGAGACGAATGTGGAATCCGTGCTGTCAGTTGTGAGGCAGAGATGTCTCGGAAGCCGTCATTCATCGCGAGGGGAGGGGAGGGGGGGGGGGGGGGGGGGGTTCAGCGGCGGCGGCGAGAGCGGCGCTTCGGACACGTTTACATTGGGCCCACCCGTCTATCCCGCCGGGAGCCTCTGCCTCGCGGCTGACAAATGTTGATTCTACAATAAGCGCCATGGCTACAGCGCTGTGAAAATAATGTTCTTTCAGAAGGCAACCCTCATCCCCATTACGTCTGAAAACTATGCAATCCTCCCCACCTGAGCAGTTTCACACCTTCAGGAACCTGAGAGAGAGGAGGGGGTGTGAGAGAGGGCGATACGCACACACACACACACACGAGACACAGTAGTCTCTTTATTTGGCCGCGCCTGGGAAGGCCAAGGCCCCTTGCTGCCCGAGTCAACCTAAGCAGCAGCTGGTGTTCACAGCAACATTTCCTATTTCTGCCCAAGGTGGATCGTGTAACTCGCACTTTATCGCCCTTAGAGGCCACGTGAAGGACAAAGCCAGTGTGCCATAAACAAAACTAATGTTTTGATACTGGCCTCTGGAGGTTGGGAGAAGGGCCCTTGGTGTAACTAATGTTTTGATACTGGCCTCTGGAGGTTGGGAGAAGGGCC
This sequence comes from Poromitra crassiceps, assembly GCF_964638095.1. Taxonomy (NCBI): domain Eukaryota; kingdom Metazoa; phylum Chordata; class Actinopteri; order Beryciformes; family Melamphaidae; genus Poromitra; species Poromitra crassiceps. The sequence continues at coordinate 40,420,517 of NC_139632.1, forward strand.
CTTGGTGTAACTAATGTTTTGATGCAGGCCTCTGGAGGTTGGGAGAAGGGCCCTTGGTGTAACTAATGTTTTGATACTGGCCTCTGGAGGTTGGGAGAAGGGCCCTTGGTGTAACTAATGTTTTGATGCAGGCCTCTGGAGGTTGGGAGAAGGGCCCTTGGTGTAACTCAGTGGTTCCCAACCTTAGGGTCGCGATCCTAAGTGGGCTCGCCTGGAATTCAAATAGGGTCGTCTGAAAATTATATATATATATATTATTATTATTTTTATTATTTTTACACCAGACCCAATTTAATACTACCGAAAATGATTAGGGTCACTTAATTGATAATCTAATTAAAGTGATAATCTCTAAGATTTCAGCTTTGTTCTCTCGGGTGAGACCTATGGCGACGAGTGGTAATTGCAAGTGACTAATAATGGTAATAATAATGCTTCGTGATCCTGGCTTCCTGGGTGGTCCTGGCTTTCCCGGGTGAGCTTTCATTTAGATTCAGAGTCCTCCATAATTAGTCAGTGCTTGGGTGATGACAGAGGACTTATTTTCACTTTTGTATTAAATTGTATTAACAGCAAAGGGAGCATATCGACCTGATTCTTTATCAAAGGCCGATTTTTTTTTTATGCGACTTAAAGCAGCTACGAGCAACTTTTTCGATTGTTATTAAACAGTATAAATTTAATATCAATGCATCACATCTTACCTCTAATAGTCGACGAGACCAAAGCCGTGTGTATCTGAGATTGCTCCCTTAGGTGATTATTAAGTCTATAGTCTGTCTAAACTCGCGCCAACAGGGGGCTCTCTAGAGCGACCGGACCGGGTAACCCGGAAGTGAAACGCGGAAGTGAAACAAGGAAGTGAAACGCAGCTGCCTTCCAACGCCGTTTGCGCTGCCTAGCAACATAACATAAACAATGTGAACGCCACGCATACTCGCGGGAACATCTCTCGTTATATTCTAACAGGTTTTTGGAAGTTATTTTGTGGTTATGGCCGAAGTGGCTGCTGCAAACCGTTTCATTTCACTTCCTGATCTGCCCTGGCTACAGACACACTAACACTGGCCGATTCACTCGGGGTTCAAGCGAGACTACTCTGCGTTGCTCTCGTCGACTATTAGAGGTAAGATGTGATGCATTGATATTAAATTTATACTGTTTAATAACAATCGAAAAAGTTGCTCGTAGCTGCTTTAAGTTACGAACCCTAATGGCTCTCAAAACATTTGCAACTGGACAGTGACAACAGGCCAGAGACCACCGCTTGTTGCTTCCCTGATTATTATCCTTTGTTAGAAATAGGAATATGCTGTCAAATAGTTTATGTAATTTTCAGTCATTGCTCCTGAGCAAACATAACATTACATTGTATAATATATTGTATAATAATATATTTTCTTTGGATGATTATTTTACTCCATATATATGGTTACTTGTTCAAATGTCAGAAATTGGCATCTCTTGTTTTCCTGCACATGTATTCTAAAAGAAGTGACTTACTGTTCTATCAACACATGTAATAACAAGGGGGGGGCAGCACGTCTCATGCCCCCTCCAATCGTCCCCTTGGCTCGTGTTCATGTCCCAGTGTAGTCATTGTGGGGCTCAGATCTGGCTTTCCTTTCCCTCCATCTGGCCCGTTATTGGCTGCAGGCAGGGTCTGGAGCCCCTCCCTCTGGCCCCTTATTGGCTGCAGGCAGGGTCTGGAGCCACAGATGCACAGGCAGCCCTCACTGACCTGATAACATTTATAGTTGTAATGGATTTTTTTTAATGCCCGTCATTAACTTGCAGAGAGTGGGGGGAGAGAGATTGCTTGTGCCTTTTTTTCTGTGGTATTTCAACTTTATGGCATTATGTTCAGATATGTCACCTTCCATCATCTCTTTTTAAGGCCTAGTCCATCGCTGGTTTTGTTTTAAATGTACGGGTCTTTTGTGCAGAACCCTGTAGTGTCCAGCAGCTGTAATGAATATTTAATGATGTTGAGTAAAAGCTTTGAAAGATGTAGTTTGTGTCCAATTATTGCCTTTGTCTCTGCCACACTATTATGGGTGATTTAGCCGACTACTTGGAGAAGGTAGACAGTTTATGAAGCCACTTCAAATCAAATCATTTCTACAATGTGGTGATAAAACGGATGCTCATTTCAGGTCATTTGAGAAGTTTTATTTATTTTAAGAGAAAAAAACTTTGTACAAAATAATTTTAATGATGGTACAAAATATAAAAAACACTTAAAAGGAACACTTTGCTGATTTTCAACCAGCTTTGTATCATTAGAATGTCGGTAATATATGCAAATGAGCAATGTCTCCCTTCCCTCAGTGTTGCCTGCACCGAGAGCTGCCTGTTCTCTCTGGGCTCGTATGGCTCTCCATCCATCCATCCATCCACGCATCCGACTGTCCCTGGATGCAGGCATACAATAACAGCCACGTGAGCCGGAGCAGCTTCCAAATCCGTTGCTTTCCTGAGAACCAATGACATCACTGGTTCGCAGGAGTAAAACAGATCTCGAAGCTGCGCCCCAGAGACACTGAGAACATGGGGGGGGAAAATCACAATATATCCTGATTTGGAATAGATGGTTGAAATCGGCCAAGTGTTCCTTAAAAAAGTTCACATGAATAGGCAATGAGAAAACCCATTGTCGTGTGAACAGCATGTTATCTACTAGTCCTACTCCATTGGTCCTGGTTTGGTGACAAGCAGTGGACATACACTAGAACAGTGATACTCAACTTGCGGCCGGCGCGGGCACTCCCCGTGTGGCCCGCGATGGAATTGAAAAAAAAAAAAAAAAAAAAACACCTGAACGCGACATGCAAGATACCCGCTGAATAAGTGTCCAAATGTTAATGTCATTCTGGCCAATACTCACACTTGTGTTATAGCATTTCAGTCTGGAATATGGTATATCTTTCAATAATCTATAATTTAGCTGCTAAATTGTCAAATACTGCCGTCTGCTCGCTACCCAGGCACGTATGTATGTACTTAACCTAACTAACTATCCGGTGTGCACGACATTGTCAGACTAAACTCCAGCTGACAGACACCCCAAAAACCTACAATCCGCTACAGAAAAATGTATATTGTTTGTTTATTAACTGGCCCCTGGCCTTCTATCATTTCATGAAAGTGGCCCCCGGGCAAAGCAAGTTGAGTATCCCTGCACTAGAAGATAAAGCCCCAATTGCACCTAGAACGTGAAGGCTTCGTTAAGCGGAGTCCAGACACAGGGAACGAGTGAAAGCATCCCACACTAATGAAGACTAAACATGCCGGAGCTTGTAACACCGGCTATCCTGGAGCAAAATTAGTTCAAAACATCTTCTTGTAGTCCTCCATGCCCACCTTCGGGCACCTTTTCAATTACTCTTCTTCTGGCTCTTTCTGCTGGGTGGCCCGCTGAACTGGACGATGTTGAAGTAGACAAACGTTCCCAGGAAGTGTGAGAAAGCAAAGACGGACACCAACACAGGAAACAGATCGGGGAGTCGTGGTGGAGGGACCAGCGTAACAGCTGACACGCTCAAACCAGCCATGACTACCATGCTGATGTAGAACTGCAACACAGAGAGACGGGGTGGGAATCAGTTTCATTTTCTCATTCATATTAACAAAGTAATCTTCCTAGTTGCTATATAATAGGTACTACAACAACACCGTTTTTTGTTTTGATCAGTTGATCATCAGGGTACAACTCAATGCTAATCATTATACTAATAAACTTTTGAAGTGATCATCTGGACCGTCCGTCTTTATCACAGTGGAAACTGCTGCCTCAGACCTGATTTCAGAATCTCACATAAGTTCTCGATTTGGATGATGTATAGTTACTGAGAGGGGCTTTGCCTAAAATCATTGTCATTATCTTCTCATCACCTGGATGGCCACTCATAGGGCACAGTTGATGGGCACATTGCCATCCTAGAAGACACTGTTCTCATCAGATCAGAGTTGTTATGTTGATTAAGATTTGCTTTTCCCTGCGTTGCCATTTCATAGCAAGGAAGTGCTCCCAGTGAAATGATGAAAATGCTGGGTACCTCAGGCTAAGAACAAACTGCTGGCTTTTCGCTTAATTCAATTCCAAGTGAAACCATAATATGAGATCAATGAAGGATTTCATTTAAAAGACTTCTCTCAAATGACGTTGCATATTTATAACTATGACTGAAATAAAATTGGCCATTTGAGAACTACTGTATAAAAGATGGAGGCTTGCAATATAGCATTACAGAACAGACTCATTATACGGCAGCAGACAATTTGAAGCCAGTCCTAAAAACCATCTTCACCCTGCTGGAGAGCTGCAAACAGAAAACTGCTCGTCGTGTGAAGGCATGTTTCTTACTTATTCCTTTATATAAATATACTAGCCGCTAAAAATGAGCCAGTGTGTAGTTCTGGTCACTAGTAGTCACTATTTTGCTAGTTACTAGTCATGGATATACTCTTACTTGCTATATACTTGTTCTAATTTAATAGGCACAAGTGACTTTGGTTTTTACTAGTCACTTTTCTATTTTTACAAGTAACATTCGAATAAAGACAAGTACTTCAGTTACTAGTGACTAATTTTGCCGGTCACTTATTTTATTATTATTTTATTGAATCCTAAAGGGCTACACAACTTTTCATGAATCACTAGTCATTACTATAATTAGTGCACAATTCTACAAGTTACTCATCGCTATTACCCCAAAAAGTACTATGCTTACATTTTAGTGACTAGTGCCTTTTAGGGAATACTAAAATTAAATTAGGTTGTAGTAGTAACTATAAAATAAGTACTAGTACTTATCCTAGCCTATTAAATTGTTACTAGTAAAAAAAATAGGAAAGTAACTAAATGAGTCACTAGTATCTATTAAGTTCGAACTAGTATCTATTCGTATATAACGAGTAGAATTATTATAGCAACTAGTGTCTGACGGAATAGTGATTAAAAAGCACATTAGATTAGACAAAGCAGCCGGCCATAGGGATCACTCGTGTGTATTTGGCTTCTACGACCCAGAGAGAAGTCGGTGAGTGAGATGAGACCGGAGGAAACACCTTGTGCTACACCGCCCGTCGCACCACCCCCCAACCCATGAAACCCTATCGCCATCACTTGGGGCTCGTTATTTATGCGGCTTGTGTAAATAAATATATCTAGGCAAACCTGTGTTAATGACGCGCGCTATAAAAAGACACCTTCTCTCCATCTCGGAGCCTGCTGCTGCCCCTGTCGCTAGGGCTGCCACTTCAGACGCTGCGGAAACTTAAATAAGTGATAAATAATTCTCTGGCTGGCAGTGGGCTTTCATCCCTGGACAGCTTACAGTGCCACATGATCTTTATTTATACAGTTGGGTATATCTTCTCACACTGATGTAATTTAGGTCAAGTGCCACGCTCAAGAGTATGGACCACCTGGTCTCTCAGAGTATGGACCACCTGCCGGTCTCAGAGTATGGACCACCTGGTCTCTCAGAGTATGGACCACCTGCCGCTCTCAGAGTATGGACCACCTGGTCTCTCAGAGTATGGACCACCTGCCGCTCTCAGAGTATGGACCACCTGGTCTCTCAGAGTATGGACCACCTGGAGTCCTGAAACCACTTCCCTTCTAATCACAAATGCATCAGCCGCATCCCCGCCCCCCTCATGTACAAGAGCACACGCAAACTATATCAGCTTGACTTGACCAAGCTACAATATCTCTTAGGGCTGTCCTCGACCCAGAATTCTGACAGTTGTTGAATCGAATTTGACTGTCCAATACGAATATTCGTCTATTCTATTAAAAAAAAATGTATAGGACGAATCAGCGTGACGTCACTGCCACCCAAAAATGCGTAACCCCCGCGGCATAGTATGAGTTGTGCCAAACAAACGTTAATATCTCAAGAAGTATACATCACATCGCTTATATTTTGACGTTCTGAGAGCAGAATTAGAATTAATTACAAATTATTAATTTTTTTAATTGTAAACAGGGTCAGCCGGCTAGAGTCAGATGCTCAAACTCAGGCTCCATAGTCCAGTGACGCAGTTTGTTTACCAAAATACTGCTCGGCTGATCCCTCGTATAGAATATCTTCAGTAATTATTTTTACCACATTAACAGTCAATGCAACAGAATGATGGGGACATAGTTTAGGCATTTAAAAATCAATAAGAGACTGTATATGAATGATATGATCATGCAAGATTTGAATTGCCAACGTCGGGCTATTGGATAATGGATTTGTCTGAATAATGAGACAGGCAGAAGACATCCATTTCTTTTTTAAATGAAGCTCTTATAGCCTAATTTCTTCATTTCACCTTTTCAACATTAAAACATGAATAAACAAGTGAAACGGTGTAAAATAAGACATTGCCGCTGCTTTGAAATGACATCTTTACTGCCTAGGGCTTTTCTATACAGTTCTTTAGCCTATTTCACAAAAACTGATAGGCCTAAATAAATCTAAACAAGAATTAATTAACAAATGAAATTAAGATTGGAATTTAAATGGGGGGGGGGGCGACTGCTCGACTTGAGGAATCTCCGTCGACTCACGGGTCTCTCGAGTGATGAGTCGACTTTTAGAGGACAGCCCTAATATCTCTGCTTTGTTTAATGTGACTCTGGGAAATGATGTCTGTTTATTGAATATATATTTTGCCCTCGTCTGCTTCTACCGGCGCTTTTGGCCCAGACTTACCTTCCATCTTACTATACGGGCCAGGTCCAGTGTGGGCAGGCAGAAGAGCAGCCTGCGGTAGGCTCCCAGCCTCAGCTGCTCCTCTGAGCTGTGCTCCAGGGCGGAGAGCAGGTATGTGCTGAGGAAGGGGAAGGCCAGGGAGGTGGCCACGTAGGGCACCAGCAGGCCGTCCTTCACCAACAGAGGCAGCATGCTGCACGGAGGGAGGGAGGGACGGACGAGGACAACAACAATGCCGCATTTACAGTTTACACAATCCAGTCAGTTAGCAACCGACGTAATTGTCCGGACTGGAGCAATGTACAATGGCTGCAAACAGAGTAAGCACACGCTTCCTGGATCACCTTGACCTTTAGTGACCTTTAGTGCACATCATGCATGCAGAATCTGGCACATTATTTACCAGGGTGAATGTCCAGGACATCAATTGCAAAAAAGGGACAGTAAAAAAACATCACAAGCCAGTCAAGGGACTGCAACACCCCACGCGCCTGCCCAACACCTCCTCCCTCCTAGGTCATGGTCATGGATTCAATTTGATCCCAGAGAGCCACAACGAGCGTTCAGTTTCTCTATCTTTATCTCTTTCAAAAGATATCTTGATGGACGAGACATCCTAGATTTTCATATACATTCATTCAGGACGCTCGGTATTGTGTTCGTTAAGACAAGGCCAATAGTAATCCGCCTAGCTTTCATCTAAGAGCGGGACTACACAAGCTGCACGTCCCCCCTGGGGAGGGACGGGTCTCACATTCATACTATGCTTATCTTAGTTTAGCAGAGTGGGCATGGACAAGAACAACAGTTGACTCTTAGTAAATCGCACACATTACCCCGGCTGATACAAACCTAACCATTCACAACACACACCAAGTGATTCTCATTTTAAGTGCCAACAAAACCGGCTCTATTCAGTAAATAAATGTTAGGCATTTTAGAAATACATACTTCATTAATTTAAAACAGACCGGGTGCATTCAGTCCTCTTACAATCACTGCGCTTGAGCATTCATTCCAACCAATTAAGCGAACAAAAGATGTATTTTTTGGATGATGGGGTGTGTAGAGGCTGCGGATGATGTTGCGAGTCCCTGTCAGACTGTACTGGGAAACGGGCTACAGAATGAACTCCTGTCCCTACACAACGCATGCTTAGAGAGCAGGCATGCCGAGTATGCCCTGTAATCCACACATATCCTTATACTAAAACCACGCGCACAACAATTAGTGCTGCCGGAAGAATTCACCAACAGCTGGTGAAAGTTAGAGAGCGGAGGGCAGCAGCACTACCAGTCCTTTCCATTCACACTCCTCACCTCAACCCACACTGCAGCGCCATTCTCACCCAAAATGCTCCGCATAGACTTGATCTTGGCTAAATAATAGCATGAAGCTTGGCTTCCCTTTGAAGAAACGGAAAAGTTAAAGAACCGCTGATATATAAAGAAAACTAAAATAAGGATATAACCCGTTTTGATTCATCTATCACACATAGTCACTGTTCTGATAATGCCAGTGGTCTTTCTGAAACATAGCCTTACCTGAATGTGGAGGCCTGCAGGAACCAAATAGCCATCAAGGGGAGGTCATTCAGCAGGAGGCAGACTGGCCTGCAAATGTTCAAACGTTTTAGATCCTTGATGTTCAACAGAGTAACAAGCATTCAACATGATCTTACAGCCAGATGTAACGAGAGTATGTGAGCTCAGAGCTGGATGTTGTACTGACATTCCAATAAAGGCCCAGATATATATTTACTGTGCTTCAAAATCTCATGGCCATGTAAATATTCAAGGCAGGCTTTTATTTGTACTACTATCTTGTACACAGATTTGCATGTGTGTGTGTGTGTGTGTATTTGTGTACGACGTGTGTATTATTATTATGTAACAATCTAACATTAACCCAAACATGGCCGCCTTCGTCAATGCTAGCCAGCTAAATTGTACACTCCGCTCCGAGGGGGGGCACTTTCCACCGGCCCCTGAGCCCATAATTACAGCCCCGTGCTCTTTGGCGATCTTGTTACAGCCCCAATAATTGATCGTGGGCAAACAACGCCCCCAAGCTGCCGCCTGCCATTCCTTCCTAAGCCCTGGAACATGCATTACTGATTGATTGGAGGGGACAGGTGGGCGCTAGAACTCAATAGTTAATAAAGCAACAATCTGCCCTAATCTAGATTAATAGACGAGGCCCCGATCTGCGAACCAAATCCCGTGCTGTCAAATCTCGCCCAGGCCTCACACTCCACCTACAAGCACCGCCAAAGCTTTATACATAGAACACAGGTTACGTTGAGGTAAATGATTATGAACTACACACACACACACACACACACACACACACACACACACACACACACACACACACACACCCTCGTGCTCATGTGTGCATGTACCGCATTCAGTCTATCAGTGGGTTAAATATGGACCGGCTTTGACACACGCCACAGCACATATCAATCAATGCAAATGGGAAAGGAGGGGGGGGGGGGGCATTTTTGTGTCTGTGTGGCACTGAGTTTGATGACAGAGGAGCATAACCCCCTCAGTTAGCAAGTCTGTACTTAAATAGATCGTTACTCTGCAACTCTGGGAGTACAGCAGGAGCATGATGTCATTTAGACAGAACAATCTGCAGGACATAACCTGTGGGACATTGGGAGGGGGGAGGGGGGGAGGAATGGCTCCTTTGTGAGCAGAAATTAAATCTATCCCACTGAATATTTCAGATACGAGGAGATGGAAAAGTGCCATTTACCCCCGAGCCATTCCTGTTGTTAAATTTCACCAAATGCCCCGGTGGGAGAAGATACAGTTACCAGCTCGACTCACAGGGAAGCCAACAGGATGGACTTCTCGTGGACTTGGTAGGAGAAGAGGAAAAAGGCCAGAGACGAATTCACCTATAAGTGACATTGAGATTAACATGAAATATAACAACTACAATTGTTACTCAACTACAATACTTAATATATATATATTTTTTATGTGGGCAATAAAAATAACGATACTATTTGTAAATGAACAGCTGCATCAATAATGCCAACAATATAATTATCTCATATTGACAGCGGTCAGCTCTGCCCCTCTCAGCTGTCAACTGATCACCACCTGGTGGGGAGCTTGGTCAGATGGTGGGGGAAGCCTCTGGACAGACCTGGCAAGGCCAAACGTGTAGCGTGGACGAACTGGGAAACACCTGGCGGAGGCCCCTGTCCACGAGACCTTCGGTGGAACTCTTCTGGCATCCCACGTGGAGGCTGGGGACATTCAACCACAGTGGTGGGTCTTTAAAGCTTCCATTGCTGAAGCTGCGGCTGGGAGCTGTGGTTTCAAGGTCGTTGGTGCCTCAATGGGCGGCAACCCCTTGAACATGCTGGTGGACACCGGTGGTCAGAGAAGCCGTCCGGGCCTCGGGGCTATGCTATCCCCGGAGACTCCGGAAACAGTTGCAAGGTACCGACAGGCCAGAATAATTGATTGCATTTTTATAATTGATAGCATTTATATAGCGCCTTTCTAGATACTCAAAAGCGCATCACATATCACGGGAAGGGGGAGGGACCTCAACTCAACCACCACCGATGTGTAGCACCCACCTGGGTGATGTGTAGCACCTACCTGGGTGATGCATGACACCGACAGCCAGTTTGCACCAGAACGCTCACCACACATCAGCCTATCACGGTGGAGAGTTGAGGACTGAATGTGCCAATTATTAGATAACGAGGGATGATTAGGTGGCCATGATTGAAGGAAGGCCTGTGTGGGAATTTAGCCAGGACACCGGGGTTACACCCCTACTCTTGAGAAGACTGCCGTGGTGATCTTTAATGACCACAGAGAGTCAGGACCTCGGTTTAATGTCTCATCCGAAGGATGGTGCTCACTCACAGGACAGAGTCCCTGTCTCTGCCCTGGGGCATTAGGGAGATTATTCATAAGACCAGAGGGAAAAACACCTCCTACTGGACTGGTCCTCCAACACCACTACCAGCAGTCTCCCATCCATGGAGTATCCACAGCCAGACCTGCTTAGCTTCCCCAGGAAAGCCAGTAATGTAATGCAGGGACAGCAGCCTCCGCCGTGGTCAAAGTCAAAGCAGTAGGTGTGCGTTCTGGGCGCCTCAGGAGGGGGAAACAGGGATTCATCCAAGCTGTATACAGTAAGGATGGGACACTGTTGACCTCAACTGAGGAGGTCATTGGGCGGTGGAAGGAGCACTTTGAGGAACTCCTGAACCCGACTAAGCCACCCTCTGTGATAGAGGCAGAGCTGGAGGATGATGGGGGATCAACATCTATTTCCCTGGAGGAAGGAAGCCACTGAGGTAGTCAAACAACTCCACAGTGGCAAAGCCCCGGGATTGATCCAGAAATGCTGAAGGCTTTGGGTGTTGTGGTGCTGTCATGGATGACATGTATTTTCTACATTGCGTGGAAGTCTGGGACAGTGCCTAAACTTCCCCCGTTTAAAAAGAGGGACCAGAGGATATGTACCAATTACAGGTGTATCACATTGTTCAGCCTGCTGGAAAGGAGGGTCCGGCCGACCACCGGGCGATAGCCGAACCCCAGATTGAAGAGGAACAATGCGGATTGCATCCTGGTCGTGGAGCAACAGAGCAGCTCTTTACTCTCACAGGGATCCTGGAGGGGGCCTGGGAATATGCCCATCCGGTCTACATGTTCTTTGTAGATCTGGAGAAGGCTTATGAGCGGCGGTGCTGAGAGATACTGTGGGAGGTGGGGCCGGATTATGGGGTGCGGGGGCCACTATTGAGACCCATCTCTCTACTTTCAAAGGAGAGCTGTGTCCGGATTCTCCGTAGAAAGTTGGACCTGTTTTCGGTGGGTTTTGGCCTCCAGCAAGGCTGTGCTTTGTCGCCTATCCTGTTTGTGATCTTCATGGACAGGATTTTGAGGCGTAGTCATGGAGGGAAGGGGTTTCATTTTGATGGGCTTAGGATTGCGTCGCTGCTTTTTGTGGATGACGTGGTCCTGATGGCATCATCGGTCTTCGGCCTTCAGCACGCAATGGATTGTAAATTGCAGCTGAGTGTGAAGCGGCTGGACTGAATCAGCACAACTAAATCTGAGGCCACTGGTTCTCAGCAACGGTGGATTGCCCAGTCCAAGTGAGGGAGTTCAAGTATCTCGGGTCTTGTTCTTGAGTGAGGCGACGATGGAGCGTGAGATGGGCCGGAGAATTGGACCAGCGGGAGCATTGGGACGAAAGGAGGAGCTGTGCCAGAAGGCAAAGCTCTTGATCTCCCCGTCAATCTTCATCCCAAACTTCACCTATCATCATGAACTATGGGGTCATGACTGAAAGGATGAGATCGCAGATACAAGCAGCAGAAATGGGTTTCCTCAGGAGGGTGGGTGACATCGGATAGAGTGAGAAGCTTGGTCGCCCTGAGATTGAGTGGAGCCACTTCTCCTTTACATAGAGCCAGTTGAGGTGGTTGGGGCATCTAGTAAGGATGACTCCTTGTGACTAACCCAGGGAGGTCTTCCAGGCACATCCAGCTGGGGAAAAGGCCACGGGGCAGACCAAGGACCAGGTGGAGTGACTACATCTCAACACTGGCCTGGGAATGCCTGGGGATCCCCCAGTTTGAGCTGGTTAATGTGACCAGGGAAAGGGAGGTTTGGGGTCCCCTGCTGGATCTGATACCTCCGCAACCTGACTATGGATAAGTGGTTTAAGATGGATGGATGATCTCATTTTGTGTTAGAAAGTCGACTGTGAAAGACAGTAAAGAAAGAAAAGAAAAAAAGAGAAATATCTGATGTATGACCCAATTCAGACCTAGATCATATTAGTGTACATGTGTGTGAAAATTACATCAATGTGGTTTCAGTGGGATATGTGGAGTTAAAAAAATTCCGGATACCAAAGGTTTATGTTTCTTTCTTTGATTTGATTGGCTTGACTTGAATGCTCAGAAATATGGAAGTATTCAGATTAAAAGACAGCCATTGCCTCTGTGTTCGGGGAGGATCAATATGTTCAGCTCACAGTTGTCTTTAAATCGCTTGTTAATCGCTTGTTCACCCAAAGCCAGAAACACTCACCAAGGCCAGTTTGAACTGCCAGAAGGTTGGCTTCGTCAGAAGCCTGATGGAGGAAGGTAGGACTGCCAGGAGAGTGAAGACAGTACTGAAACAAAGTGCAAATGAGCATTCAGATAAGCGGTCAGTACAGTTAGGAGAAATACAGTCAAATGCATAAGAATTAGCAATATGCTTAAAGGGACAGCTCACCCTAAAATCCAAAATACATATTTTTCCTCTCACCTGTAGTGCTATTTATCCATTTTATTTATCAGTTTTGTCTTAGTTGCCTGAGTTTTGGAGATATCGGCTGTAGAGATGGCTGCCTTCTCTTCAATACAATGGAACTGGATGGCACGGCTTGTGGTACTCAAAGAAACAAAAAAATACATTTGAAAAACTCAACAGCATTGTCTCTTTCCAGAAATCATGACCCGGTTACTCAAGATAATCCACAGACTTTGTTGTGAGCAGTTTCATGTAGGAACTATCTTCTTTTGTAGGAACTAGCTAGCAGCTAGCAGGTGTAGTTCGGTCAAAAGAAAATAGTTCCTCCATGAAACTGCTCATAACAAGGTCTGTGGATTACCTTGAGTAACCGGGTCGTGATTTCTGGAAAGAGACATTGCTGTTGGGTTTATCAAATGTATTTATTTGGCACTTTGAGCACCACAAACCGAGTGGCATCCAGTTCCATTGTATTGGAGAGAAGCCAGAAACTCTGCGGCCGATATCTCCAAAACAACTAACACAAAACGATATAGATGGACAAATAAATATAAATATAATAAATATGTATTTTGGATTTTAGGGTGAGCTGTCCCTTTAAGCTAATCAGCAAAAAGTAGTGGGATACAGCAGAGAAAAAGTAGAATATAATTTATAGGTCTGCACACAGAATTCTGAATTCCACCAACAGTTCAGTATACAAACAGCATTTCGATTTGAATGAATATAATAAAACTTTTGACCTTTATTATGTGCGGATGCGGACCGACATTAAAACTAGTGAAACTTTTCTTGTCCGGCACCAGTGGAAGAACAGGATGTGCGTGGAGCCCAGAAACCTAACCCTCGCTCCACACGACTAAGCTATGCAACCAGCTCGCTCTCTTTTAGACACCGCTTGCTGCGCTCATAAGACCCCAGCTATGTGGCAAATGTAGAAATACTGCCCCCTGCTAAGGGCAACCCAGCATTAGTTTAACCCTTCAATTGTCACTTGCTGGGGGTAGAGGCACCGGAAGAGGCTGCGAGTGTGTGTATGCGTATGTGCCAGTGTGCGTGTGTATGCAGGCGCGCATGTGTGTGTGTGTGTGTATGTGTGTATGTGCTAAAGGGTAGGGAGCCAGTGAGTGAGAGGTGTGAGGGCAGCCATGTTACAAGGGTCCATTAGGGCCTAAAGGCTCCCTGGGGAGTGCTAGGGGCGGATCAGAACAGCCACACACACAGACACACACACACACACACACACACACACACACACACACACACACAGTTTGTACTGTCATTTGTAAGAGATGGAGGTGTGTGTGTGTGTGTGTGTGCGTGCGTGCGTGCGCGTGCGTGCGTGCTTGCGTGCGTGCGAGTGTGCGTGCGTGCGTGTGTGTGTGTGCGTGAGTGTGCGTATGCGTGTACGTGTACGTGTGTGTGTGTTTGCGTGCGTGCGAGTGTGTGAGTTGTGTTGAGTGTCAGTATGTGTTATGTGTAGGGCAGGGTCTTGCGGTCCGGAAGGACACGGATCACTTTTCACAGCTGATTCATTCTAAGTACACAGTAGACCCACACACACACACCCGAGCATTTAGCAATCCAGCCCCGCTGCCAAGAAGGCAAGAGTGTTTTTCATTTGTTTGAAATGCACGGCAGTCAAAGAAGTCCAACTTAATCCCTGGATCTAGCAGTCTGGCAGAAACGTGTCCGTGTTGCGAACACAGGAGGCCCTAAATTTAGCCTGGCAGGTTATTTAAGCGGGCTCCACCATCATGACATGAGTGTTGCGTCCCTGCCTCGACTCCCTTCAGGGGGGGAAATAACATGTCATATCTCAATGCATCCTGTGGAGCAGCGAGCAGAGATACACACCTCATATGACTTGAATGCCAGTTTGAGTCCAGCACTCAAGAAGGTTTGACTACGCGTCTTCTCCCCCACTGGCCCCGCCCCTCTTGCTCACGTTATCTTGTAACATCGTCTAACAGAGAGCCAAAGTGGAACGTCACTTCCTGCTTCAGCACTGTACCAGAGGTTTTCATCCGCCATTTATTTTCCCATAGACGTTTCGTAAAATGCGTATAAAAATAGTTTTACTTTGTCAACCCAAACGGTTCAGATGTATTTAGAAACAGGAGGGACCGCATAACATTTCACTCGGACCAAAACGTTACAAAATCGCGGATTTAAAGAAAATGTTTTTTCGTTGTTGTTTTTTTAAAGTTTTGGTCGGAGTGAAATGTTCTACGGTCTCTCCCGATTCTAAATATAGCTGAACCGTTTGACTTGACAAAGTAAAACTCTTCTTATAAGTGGCAAAGTCCGTTATTGCCTTACTAGCTGAGTTGGGCATTCGGGGACGGAGCCTGAAACTTGCGGTTAGCAACATGTCTCAGGCAGCAGAACGAGCAAGTGAATGGCTGTGGATAAGGAGGAAACATGCTAGCTGGGGAGCTCGCTAAGGTCAGATTGATTGTTTGTTGTTGGTCATGATTAACGGTCCGCATCAACAGGGCTGAATCATTGACAGTGGTGGTGTAGTTAGGGATTGTTTGTTGTTGGTCATGATTAACGGTCCGCATCAACAGGGCTGAATCATTGACGGTGGTGGTGTAGTTAGGGATTGTTTGTTGGTCATGATTAACGGTCCGCATCAACAGGGCTGAATCATTGACAGTGGTGGTGTAGTTAGGGATTGTTTGTTGGTGGTCATGATTAACGGTCCGCATCAACAGGGCTGAATCATTGACAGTGGTGGTGTAGTCAGGAATGTCATACCGAATCGACCTGGATAGCTAGGCTTAGATAGTGAGGTAATATGCAGTTGTGCGGTGGTAGCATGGAGGGGGGTGTTTCCAGGACGCTGGATTACACCGTTAAGCCTTCTTGAGGTGTCGTGGGCCTAACTTAACGAAACGTCGGTGAAGGAAGGTGCCCACTTGAAAACCCCAATGACATGCTTCATACTGCTGTTGGCTAGGGTAGGTAACTGGTGATTTGTGTCTTGTTTATTAGTTTGTTAGCCTGTTAGCTTGTTTTATTCTGGATTGGGCTTCTAAATGTGTTTTTCCTCGGATTTTGGCACAAGGGATAGTAACATCTTGTCCTGTGTATTAATTAATAAGCATTTTACAAAATGTCTATGGGGAAAATAAATGGCGGATGAAAATCTCTGGTACAGTGCTGAAGCAGGAAGTAGGCGGTCACTTTGCCTCTCTATAAAGCACACATACCATCAAAACATTATGATTGAAGGAAAAGGTGACAATGTTGCTAAATGGTGAACGTAGCTGCTATCTCTGTATATAACATGCGGGGGCAGGCTTCAAGAGTTCTTCGGGGCGTTCCTCGGGCCAGTCTAGTCACCAGATTTACAAAAGCAGCTGATGTTCTTATAAGAAGCTCCGCACAAGATGTTCTTATAAGGGGATGATCTGATCTTCACCGCGTTTGATCAAGGCCACAGAGCCGGGGGGCCTGGGGAGGAGCTTTGTGCCTCGCCTGGGAAACACAAGTGTGAACAAACACAAGAGACAGAGAGGGAGAGGAGGAAGAAAAGAAGTAGGAAGCAGAAAAAGGAATGAAAGAGCGAAAGAAAGAAGGAAACAACAACAAAAGTTTGGGAGAGAGTCCGAGCGAGATGAAAGCTAAAGGGATTACCTGAGGTAGAGCTGCGAGTCAGTGGATAGGATGGATCTGATTTTTATCAGGACGTTTAAGCTGCACCAGGTGTTTGCCACCTTGTCCTGCATGCACGCACGCACGCACGCACACACACACACACACACACACACACGCACACACACGCACACACACACACACACACACACGGTTAGGTAAATAGGAAATGATGTCAGGTGAAATCACATATTGTAGTTCAACAGATGCCTCGATGCGTATGTAATCAAAAACAAACTAATGATTCAAATCGCTAATGGTCTGGAGACTCGTGTATACCACAATTATAGAGTTCACTTGTGGCTTAAAAATCACATTATAAGCATTTCACATTTAAGGACTCCAAAAATATAGCAAAGGCTTCTTTAAAAAGCAATTGTGTTTTGAAGAGAAAGCAAATAAGTAGCATTACTCTAAGTAATCATTTCCCTGCTGAAAGTGCAATAAAAATTCCTTGGGACATTCCGAAGGGGCATTTGTACAGAAGAGTTTGGGGGGGCGGGGGGGGGGGGGGGCAGCACCCCTCCAGCATAGAGCCACGCCCCTGTCAGAGAGCCTGGATGTCACACACAGAGGGACTTATTTGTAGACTTGGGGACTTGGGGGTTAAGTGTTGAGACACAGCCAGCGGATACAGACCACCCCCATAGAACAACAACACTGCTTTCCCGTAATGTCAACGTGTTGTACAAATTCTCCATATAATAGTTCAGCTTTTCAGGAATTGAGGAGCAGAAGATTTGGATTATCCAAGCAAAAAACCCAGACATTTTGGCAGTTTATATAGTGCGTCTTCAATGCAAAGGTCATAAAACATTTGATCTCACGGTGTGAACACACACACACACACACACACACACACACACACACACACACACACACACACACACACAGTCTCATCTAAGACCAAATTAGATCTCCAAGGTCTCTCTGCCTGGCACTCTCTGGATGTCATGGACGATAAGTTACAACAACGCCAAGGAAAAGCATCCCCGTCGTCGTCATCCTAAAAGGACTCGTGGTTTATAAGCTGAGAGAGAGATGAGACGAGGAGGCTGTGTGATTCAGTTGATTTAAGCGCTTTAAGCAGTTGTGCGGGGATCAAATGATATGTGTGCACTGTGATACCGCAGAACACAGAGGTAGCACGCCTAGATCGGCTTCACCGTCACACCGTGGGTCTTTTGCAGTGTGTGGCCCCTGTCTAGAAAGCCTATTTCCGGCTCTCTCACTCTCTCTCACTCTCTCTCTCTCTCACTCTCACTCACTCTCACTCACTCTCACTCTCTCTCTCACTCTCACTCTCACTCTCACTCTCTCTCACTCTCTCTCTCTCTCTCTCTCTCTCTCTCTCTCTCTCTCTCTCTCTCTCTCTCTCTCTCTCTCTCTCTCTCTCTCTCTCTCTCTCTCTCTCTCTCTCTCTCTCTCTCTCTCTCTCTCTCTCTCCTGCAGGACACAGCTGCTCGCGACACAGCTGTGTGGATCTTAATGGCAGCCTAGTCAGCAGCACCGGGCCGCCCCGTGTCGTGTTGTTTCGTCTCGGGCCCGCCTCGTCTCTCTCTCTCTCTCTCTCTCTGCTGCCCCGCTCCAAATAACCACTACCGGAATGTTCCTGGATGCCGCCTGAGGGCAACACATGAACGGGGGGGATCGGGGGATTTTAGGGGGTCGGTGGGGGGAGAGGTGGGGGGGGGGGGGAGGGGGAGAGAGAGCGGTGGGGCTCCTTCACCTATATAAGCTAGCGTGGAATTTCACAGGCACAAGCATTTGGTGCCATTTTTGTGAGCAGGCAGCAACCGGAGACGGCAGAATGCGGCTCAGTGGGTAAACTTACAATTCCCCCTCCCCAGTCACCCTACTCCCCTCACCCACCACCCACCAGTCACCCCCCTACTCCCCTCACCCACCACCCACCAGTCACCCCCTACTCCCCTCACCCACCACCCACCAGTCACCCCCTACTCCCCTCACCCACCAACCCACCAGTCACCCCCTACTCCCCTCACCCACCACCCACCAGTCACCCCCTACTCCCCTCACCCACCAACCCACCAGTCACCCCCTACTCCCCTCACCCACCAACCCACCAGTCACCCCCTACTCCCCTCACCCACCACCCACCAGTCACCCCCTACTCCCCTCACCCACCAACCCACCAGTCACCCCCTACTCCCCTCACCCACCAACCCACCAGTCACCCCCTACTCCCCTCACCCACCACCCACCAGTCACCCCCTACTCCCCTCACCCACCACCCACCAGTCACCCCCTACTCCCCTCACCCACCACCCACCAGTCACCCCCTACTCCCCTCACCCACCAGTCACCCCCTACTCCCCTCACCCACCACCCACCAGTCACCCCCTACTCCCCTCACCCACCACCCACCAGTCACCCCCTACTCCCCTCACCCACCACCCACCAGTCACCCCCTACTCCCCTCACCCACCACCCACCAGTCACCCCCTACTCCCCTCACCCACCACCCACCAGTCACCCCCTACTCCCCTCACCCACCACCCACCAGTCACCCCCCTACTCCCCTCACCCACCACCCACCACCTACTACCCTCACCCACCACCCAGCAGTCACCCGCCGACTACTTCCCCACACGCCCCTTCTCACCCCTGTCCGCTTGTCCAGGCTTCTGCTTACGTGCACAATTTCACAATTAGTTCAGGACGACTCGCCCGGGCAGCTTCTGTGTCTCTCACACCCTGTGTCTTATGTTTGCATCGTTTCATTGAACAGATACTGCCACAGTGCCACACCGCCGCCCGCTCCCCTGTTGGTAGAATTTTCAATTACTTCTCACATCCATGACACCTTGTGGTGGGCGCCACCTTTGGGAACAGGACAAGAGAGGGGTTACGGGGTTTCAGAAACGCGAGCCGCAAGCCTTGCCCTCAGAGCTGTCTGTCACACACACACGCACGCACGCACACACACACACACACACACACACACACACACACACACTCTGTTAACTTTCCCTCTGCTTCCTCCATGACAACCTTTATTCCAACATCGCCGGCTGCAGGAAGTATAGAGAGGCAAAGTGAACGTCACTTCCTGCTTCAGCACTGTACCAGAGATTTTCTTCCGCAGTTTATTTTCCCATAGACATTTTGTAAAATGCTTATACAAATAGTTTTACTTGGTCAAACCAAACGGTTCAGCTATATTTAGAATCGGGAGAGACCATAGAACATTTCACTCGGACCAAAACTTAAAAAAGCAACATCGAAAAAATATTTTCTTCAGACCTGCATTTTTTTTTTACATTTCGGTCTGAGTGAAATGCGATCTCTCCTGTTTCTAAATATATCTGTACCATATATATATCTGTACTCTGTGAACAAGTACAACTATTTTTATAAGCATTTTACGAAATGTCTATGGGAAAATAAATGGCGGATGAAAATCTCTGGTACAGTGCTGAAGCAGGAAGTGACGTTCCACTTTGGCTCTCTATTGAGATGGTGTATAAAAGGGCTGGCACACTGCAGGGCTCCAAGCTTACTTCATGTGACTGCAGCAAGGTAACGTTTGGAGCAGTGACACTGCTCTTCAGCCACGGTCACTGTCCTTTCCCATCATTGCTGTCAGTACGCCCCTGCTGTCAGTACGCCCCCCTTTCAGAAACCGACTGATAGATCACAGTGTGCAACAGATATGCCTAAAGTGCAGAGTTGGCAACACTCATCATCCCATACGGCTAGAACACGGCTGCGCTATGAAGTGCTGAAAACACCCAGGCCATAAATTAGTGAGATTGATCTATATCCTCCTACATCCCGAACCCCAACACCTCCCGGAGATCGAGTGAAACTGATCTCCTGACCTTTAACCGTTTTATTCCTCTGTTTTCTTTGATGCTGCGGGGTATCCATTTCCAATTGGCTAAGCACTGGAGGGTGGCAGGGTCTTCCAAAGGTTACTCCAGAGAGCGTATGGAACAGTGTGTAGGCCACATGGAGCGGACTGTGGCGATTTCCAGCCCAAGCTTTGATGGATGAGCAAAACACTGACTTGACCGAACTACACCCGCTAGCTGCTAGCTAGTTCCTACATGAGACTGCAAAAGAAAATAGTTCCTACATGAAACTGCTCACAACAAAGTCTGTGCATTATCTTGAGTAACCGGGTCATGATTTGTGGAAAGAGACAATGCTGTTGGGTTTTTCAAATGGATTTTTTTGGTGCTTCGAGCACCACAAGCCGAGTGCCATCCAGTTCCATTGTATTCAAGAGAAGGCAGACATCTCTGCAGCAGCCGATATCTCCAAAACGCAGGCAACTATCCCAAAACGACATAGATGGATAAATAGCACTACAGGTGAGAGGAAAAATATGTATTTTTGATTTTAGGGTGAGCTGTCCCTTTAAACTGATGGAACTAGTAGAGTACCTTTTTTTCCCCTTTGTCATACAAGAGGAGGGGAAGAACGGGCTAACGGGGGAGACTACGCTTTGGGTGCAGTACCTCATACAGCCCCCGGGCCACGGGAAAGATCCTCCTGACAACCTGCAAGGCCTGGCTGGGCTCAGACAGAAAGGGCAGCCAGCAGAGGGCAAAGGTCACCAACACTGTTACTGCAACCCTCAGCAGCAGGAACAGCCTGCATGGTGGAAGAGAAGAGGAGGGACACCGAGAGGAACGCATTACAGACGCCTTTCTTAGATGACAAAACGTTGGCAACAGCATCACACAGCTTACATGTCTACTGTATGTCTGCTGATATCGCGTGAACAATAAAATATGTAGTGTCTGCAGATCCTAAATTGGGGATTTGGCCGTCTGTTGGGGGAATGCAGTGAAAGCCACGCATCAGCTGAAAGTCTTTAGTGTAGGTCAGGGTATGTTGTCAGCTGGAACTGTGAAGCTGCTGGTTAAGTTGCACACACAGGAATAGCTGAGGAGTTTGGGCATGGCCAGAGTGTCATCTGGACATATCTTCCCCCTGGCCCTTCTAATCCAGCTATCCATTTGCTACTAAATGCCCTTGGTACATTGTTACTAGATAAACAGACAGTGGGGGACACGCTAGTAGTAATGGCATCCGATCTGATTTCCTCAGTAACTCTGCTAGCTATTTGGCGAACACTCCGATGCAGAATGACTAACAATATAACCAAAAAAATAAAATAAAAAACACAACAAACAGTCTGCCGAATAATGATGGCTGAATAGTGAAAAGCAGAAAAGCCATAGATTCATGTCAGGCTGGATGCTGGCTTGGGACATTTTGTACCAGTGAGTGAATATTATAATAGTTTGTCAGTTTGGCTGAGACATTACACACATTATTATCACTGGCTGTACAAAAGAATACTTAGAAAACCTGCTGTCTCCTACTATACATTGAAAAGCCAGCCCAACACGCACTGGCTCAGATACCTACAAGTCAGAGATTATGTTCCATCCAAGATTCATGACTTTAAAGGGCTCCCAAATGAACATGCCTTTTTCGATGTTTCGCTGAGCCCTCCTCACTCCAAGCATCTCATTTCTAGATTTGTGTGTCTGTTTGACAACTGCACCATGGCCTCTACTGAGAGAAGCATGGCAGGGGGAACTTGGCATGGACTTATTATTATTATTATGTCAAGTATTATTATATGGGGTAGGAGTCTGTCTGTGATACAACTCTGCTCAGTTAATAGTAGACACCGGCTGATCCAATTTAAAGTCGCTCACCGTCTTCACTATTCTAAACATACGTTGCACAAGATTTATCCTTCTGTCTCACCACTGTGTGACAGGTGTCAGAGGGCACTCTGTCTCATGCCTTCTGGTTCTGACCTTCACTGACGGGATTATGGGCCAAAATATTTGATTGGTACTCTAAGGCCTACAAAATAACCCCTTCAGCCGGAGGCGGAACTCGCCATCTTCGGCTGCTCTGAGTCCTCTCTGAACTTCCCTACAGCTTCCCAACAGTCTCTGACACAGGAGAAACTGTTGCCAAAAACCCATTCTGATGGAATGGTAGTACCCCTCTCCACCTTCTTTTCAATTGTGGTTGACGGACATGATCCCTGTTATACGGATGGAGAGACTCAGGTTCCTGAGGACCAAATCACTTTTAAAAAAATCAACTATCTGGGACCTGTTTCTAGTCTACCTAGATGAGGTTAGGGGAGACGAATGACTCGCCTGGCTGGTTTCTCATGGACTCCTTAGGTGGGATCCCATGCACATCTCACATATTAGCACCTTCTCCGGCTGGTAGCACCACATTGTAATATTGAATGTCGATGATGTATGTATGATTTTTCTTTCTTTTCTTTTCCTGTGTCTGAGTTTGTTTTTGTTTTGTCCCTGTGTTCTGACAAAAATTAGAAAATATGTTGAAAAAAAGAAGAAGAAGAAATAATTACAAATACACAAATAACAAATAAGTCCCTTCTAACTCTGTTATTTTATTTCTGTTACTTCTTTTGAAATGTCTCTCTCTCACATGATTACAAGTTGCTCTGAACAAGTGTGTCTGTCTGCCAAACAAA
Organism: Poromitra crassiceps; assembly: GCF_964638095.1. Taxonomy (NCBI): domain Eukaryota; kingdom Metazoa; phylum Chordata; class Actinopteri; order Beryciformes; family Melamphaidae; genus Poromitra; species Poromitra crassiceps. The sequence goes on from NC_139632.1 coordinate 40,443,697, forward strand.
GAAAGAAAGACAACAGAGAAAAGAGAGAGAAATAAAGAACAAACAACCAGATGAACTCACCCTCGGCCCAGGCCCAGTTTGACACTCTTGCCCAGCAGGTAGAAGAAGAAGGGCAGGGCATGGTAGAGCTCCATCTGTTTATAGTTGAGAGCCAGGGAAAAGGCCAGGGAGCCCAGGACATCCCAGCCCAGGCCCAGACCCACCATCCCCCAGAGGGCCAGGCCCAGGCTCACCCCATTGTACCTGAAAGGGTTAAGGTCAATATCGGACCAAGGGTGTTTCTATGTTTTCAGTGGGCTGATAATGGACAAACACACTAGAAAACAGTGGCTGATCCAGGGTGAAGAGTTCAGTCCATGCATGTTGAACTCTTTCACTCAGAGTCTGAATAACAACCGCTCAGAAAGAGGGGGAAAATGTCTCCCTTGCTGGTGCAACAAACTAATGAAATGACAAAAGCCATTATATGGTGGCAGAAATCAAGTTAGTCACTTGTTTTGTGTGCTTACTAATGTACTACAGTTCCAATTAATTCAAATCAAATCAAAGCATTACAACTGAATACCAAATTCAAGAAATCTTTCTTGGAGAATTAATTCAAGGCTCTAAGAAAATATAGTTTAGACTTTAGATGCATTATGGGTGACAGCTTCTATTAGGACTGGGCCTTTTAACGTCAACTAGAAATCCTAGGCTCGCCCGCTGCCTGGGCTCACCATCGCCCGCCCTGCAGCTCGCCCGTTGCGCGGGCTCGCATATGCAGCTCACCCACTGCGCGGCCTCGCCCGCAGCTGGGCTGCTGCGTGGCCTCGTCTGCTCTATTGGCATACACAGCGCACAATTGCTCAACTTCGCATCACTGACGACATCACTCACTGATGACATCACAATTGCTCGAGTGACCATCACTGATGACATCGAGCGCTCGAGTGACATCACTGATGATGTCATAGACATTGTGACATCATCAGTGACATCATTACTGACCAACAAATCTCACAATGTGGGACCAGAAATGTGACCAAAATCGCAGACAGACAGACAGACACCACTTAAACAATTATATGTAGTATTATTATTATTATTATTAATGATGATGATGATGACGATGCTGATAGCTGCAACTCCGAACACCAGTATTTAGCACAAGTTCATCACTGCACAACAGTGATATGAGGCATAATACATAATCTAACTTGTATCTGTTTAGAAAGGATACTGGAAATGCCCATAGTCAATGAGAATTAGCCCTGGGTAGAGCAGGAAGCAGAGGAGATTGCAAACCTGGGGAAGAACAATGTTTAGTTGATGGTAAGCAGCTAGCTATAATCTAATTATAGTCAAGTGTTATAATTGATATACCATGCTCAAAAGTATGTGCACCTCATGTTGTGATGGTAAAAGAGATATTTTTTTCTTTCTCTGCATTGCTAGCCAATTTTGCTTTATATTTCATACAATGTGTGGATATTTAACAATATTTCTCATAACTGTTCTAGTTCTGCCTTTTTGTAAACAAAGATGATTATTGTCTGATGTAGCAATTGATAGTGTAATAACTGTCTGATAATGTAAGAAAATGTCCCTTGGTTGAAAATTGAGTAAGACCTGTTGAACTTCCTGGATTATGTAATAACATTACATGATTACATTAACCAGCCACTATCATAATGGTCCATTTATGTAATAATGGGTTGTTATTACATTATCCAGGAAGTTATTACAGTAGGTGAATAGTTTTTATTACATTTTCGACTTACGGCTGTGTATGAAACGCAAGGAACCTATATAACCTATACGCAAGGAACCTCTATAACCTGGCTACCTAAATAGGTACCAGCTTAATTAGGTACCTGGTTTGAATGTAGGTGACAGAGAAAGAAGTCGTTACAGACGTCCGCAAGGTAGCATAAGTTTCAGATGCAGTGCACCCAGTTTCTTTAACTATAGAGTCAGAACCAAAAATGGGTCACATGTCCATTGCTGCTTAGTCACCACCACATGATGAGTGTTTCTAATCTGTTTTAATGAGTCTGGGTCCCAGGGTGAGACAAATAAAATGCTCATTTGGGTGTGCAGATGAAAACAATTAAGCTCCCCTGCAATACATCAGTCTTACCTTCTTCCTCGAGGATCCATCGGTTAAGTAAAAACAGTACAAAACCACAGCAGGGATGTAGATCAACAAATCTGCAACCAGAACTGAGACGGACAGACAAAAGAAGCAAAATGTACTGAATCCTTTGTAAATGGCAAGAGAACACTACACTGTTCATGACACGTCACTAATATCATACCAACATTGTCCTGAAAGTTCTGATAACTTGCAATGGAAAATAGCATCATATGAGCCCATGCGTGACACCAAATAAATCGGCTAGTCATCAATCCATCCATAAATCATGTAAGCAGGTGTTAATGCTTTCGACGACACTATGTTTAACAAATATGCAAGAAGTGATATATACAAGTAATACTATACAAGTGAATAACAGCAGACACCAACTGATCCAATTTAAGGTCACTCATCGTCTTCATTATTCAAAGTCCAGGTTGCACAAGATCTACCCTTCTGTCTCACCACTATGTGATAGGTGTCGGGTGTCAGAGGGTACATTGTCCCATGCTTTTTGGTTTTGTCCTTCACTGTCTGGATTCTGGGCCAAAATATTTGATTGGTACTCAGGCTTATAAAGTGACCCTTGAGCCGGAGGCGGGGCTAGCCATCTTCGGCTGCTCAGAGTCCTCTCTGCTCCTCCCTACGGCTATACAACAGTCTCTGACGCAGGGGACGACTATCGCCAAGAGACTCATTTTGAAGGAGTGGAAGTCCCCCTCTCCACCTTCTTTTCAGCTGTGGCTGACAGACATGGTCTCAGTTATACATATGGAGAGACTTCGGTTCCTGAGGACCAATTCATGTAGGAAATTCACAATCATCTGGGACCCATTTCTAGACTACTTAAATGAGGTGAAGAACGACAAGTAACTTGCTCGGCTGACTTCTCATGGACCCCTTGCATGGGATTCCACGCACATTTTTTACAAGCACATGGGAACTTGATGCGGCTGGTAGCGCTATTTTGTCATATTAATGTTGGTATATGTATGTTTTGTTTGTTTTTTGTCTGAGCCTGTTTTTGTTTTCTATGTTCTGAAAATTATAAAATAAAATATGAAAAAAAAAAAATACTATACAAGTGAATTATCACTATTATATCGTACCTCCCGGCCTGAGAATTTCACACAAGTGTACTTGTGCAACCGGAGTGACAATAAACATGTTGAGTGTACCTGTGGCTCTCATGAAGAGCTTGTGCGCCGGAGTGACAATAAACATGTTGAGTGTACCTGTGGCTCTCATGAAGAGCTTGTGCGCCGGAGTGACAATAAACATGTTGAGTGTACCTGTGGCTCTCATGAAGAGCTTGTGCGCCGGAGTGACAATAAACATGTTGAGTGTACCTGTGGCTCTCATGAAGAGCTTGTGCGCCGGAGTGACAATAAACATGTTGAGTGTACCTGTGGCTCTCATGAAGAGCTTGTGCGCCGGAGTGACAATAAACATGTTGAGTCTACCTGTGGCTCTCATGAAGAGCTTGTGCGCCGGAGTGACAATAAACATGTTGAGTCTACCTGTGGCTCTCATGAAGAGCTTGTGCGCCGGGCTTTCATGGCCTCTAGATTGGTGTAACTCCACCCACTGCGGGTTGATCAGCTTGCCTCTGCAGGAAAACACACACCAGCAGACGGCAGGATCAGGAAGACTGTGTTTGAGCCTAACTGAGAAACATCCTCAAATGAAAAGCAGTGGTTTTAAACAGTGCAGCATGACGTTTTTATTTTTTAAAGGACCTGTCCGTCCTGCACCATATCGCTGGCTTTTAAATGCCATGTGCAGCCAGCAGCGTGAGGACAGAGAGAGATACCACAGCGCTTCATTAGCCATCATCAGTCATCATGACTAGTGTCCTCTAGAGAGAGAGTGGCGTCAGCGGAGGACCAAAATGCGAGACTCATTAGCCAATGAACAGCCAGGAATGGGTCTCGCGCTACTTTTGCATGCTAAAATAAAGCTGATAATGTACAATTTGATTCGAGGGATGAAAAACCCTTTCAAAGTACAACACAAACCGTCTATTTTGCTGCAACTCGACAGTGCTGCTTTTTTTACTCAGGAGTTCCAGGACCTTACTTCCTGGAAAAAAACTGGTCCATTGGAGTGAATGGAGATGTCGGAACTCTTCTATTATACGACTCTGATCATGACTACGTGCTATGCATATCAGCAGACCATGCCACCAGAAAGCTGTTGATATTATTAGTTAGTACTAATACTGTAATACCATTTCCATGTGAACAACCATGACCCTGCTAAAGGAAAGACTGGGCTGTGACTGAGACTGTGACTAACTAATATACTTCATTATAAAACGGCTCTCTCAAATCAAGCAATCTGATTGGTTCACAGCCATTGTATAATTCCAGTAACCGAGTTCAATAACCCATGGCCATGGGTTATTGGTTGCCATGGCAACTCTCTTACTAAGAGAGTAATAATAAGGCTTACCTCAAATGACAACGTAGGGAAAAAAAATGGCGGAGACAGCTGTCAGATCCTTGTGAATCGATCTTCGCTTATAACTTTACTAATACTTCGCAGAAAATGATGTTTTGTACAAGAATAGCTAATGTCTTCTTTGCAAAAGAAAGGCTGTTAACCCCGCATTTAACCCCGCATTTAACCCCGTAACGTTAGTTGGTGTCGGGCTTTGCAGAAAGCATTCAGCTTCTCAGCAAGCGCTGAGAATGCAACGCTGCGCTCGAGCTGCCTGTCGGGGTTTCCAGAAAGCGCCAGGATTGGCCAATGTCAACTTCAGTCTCCAGAACGATCCAATCAAATCACCCGCATGTTCTTGCGGTCCCGCCTTACAGTAGTGTTTCAACTGACTCTATCAGAATGACATGCCAGTCGGAGTCGGACTTATAGTATTATTATTATTATTATTATATTATCATACTTGGAAACCGTTTTATAAAAGCAATATAGCACTCGAGCAGCGTGTGTTGTGGAATATATCCCGCTGATAAGCTGTTATCCCACGAGGCCGAGTGGGATAACAGCTTATCAGCGGGATATATTCACCACAACACACTTGCTCTCGTGCTATATTGCTTAAATATACTTAGGCTGGGGAAGAGGGTACTGTGGTTCTTATGTCTGCATAATTATGTTTAGCCTTGCTGTTGCTTTTGGGGATCTCAGTCCTGGGACTGCATTATCCAGCTGTGATGAACCTGAATCATCAAAATGACTACTGACACATTATGATAAAGAGGACATGTACACCCTGGTACATAAGCACACAATGTATTAGCTAAATGTATTCATGTATCTATTTATTTATGTATCTAGAGTCAAAAGTCAATGATGATCTATATCTCATTTTTGACATGAGTGAGCCTAACATGATACTGTATGGTTGAGTCTACGATAAGGACTTACACATGAGCGCAGAGCAGACTGTGGTAGGCGGTCAGTGGAGGGTAGTCAAGACCCCAGTATTTCAAGTCATTGTCAGTAGTGTTGACGTACCTGGAGGAATACAAAGGTAACAAAAATCACCTGCAAGTTAGCAATGAGATCTGAAAGTTGTCAGGTCAAGAGATAACAATACACATATGGATTCACTTAGTAAAGAGCGACTGGAAATACGAATAAGTAACACCACTTGATTCTATGCTCACTTTAGGGGGGTAAATAAATATCTTGTCTATTTTACTTGATTTGATTCTTTTAATGTAATGAATTTTGCTTGTTCTTTACATGAACCTTGTCTTTTTTACACTTTGTAATCCCCTCCCCCCCCCACACCTTTCTTTTATCTATTTTATGTAAAGCACTTTGAATTACTTCTGTGTATGAAATGTGATTGTAAGGAAGTTGTTGTTGAGTTTCGCTGGATCCCAGGTAAGAGCTCGCTACGAGTGATCGGTCAAAACCACAGAGATGTCTTTCAGGCTTTATTGAAATATCAGGCAGAAGTATCAGGCAGAAGCAACATACAGGAAGGGGTAGTAGAGAGAGAGAGAGAGAGAGAGAGAGAGAGAGAGAGAGAGAGAGAGAGAGAGAGAGAGAGAGAGAGAGAGAGAGAGAGAGAGAGAGAGAGAGAGAGAGAGAGAGAGAGAGAGAGAGAGATAGCAGGGATAGCATAGCATAGTAGAACATCGCTTTTATACCCCACACTCTCTCGTAACGGGACAAGCCCGTCTTTTATTGTCACACGAACACCACAACACATGCATGCGGCCACAACACACTCATGCTGACGGTGGCCGGTGAAAAGTGTCCTCTGCATTTAACCCATCCAGGCATGTCCTTTCCTCCGGGGGGCAGGCCAGGAGCAGTGGTCGCTTTCTCGTACAGCGCCCGGGGACCAACTTCGGATGTTGTCGTCACTGGTCGGATGACGATGACGATCTGATCTTCTGCATGTTTTTGGTGGGGGGGGTTATATATGGAGGAACCCCCTGGGGGAGCACGGGGAGAACATGCAAACTCCACACAGAGAGAAAGGCCCTTACGACGAGATACCCCACCTGGGCAGTAGGCACTGAAGATATGGGGGGGAACACAACCACAGCGCCCACAGTGTCCCAGGCGAGAATCGAACTCAGGACCTTCTGACTGTGAGGCGACAGCTCTACCACTGAGCCACCGTGCCCCCAAAACACAACTACCAGGAGTGGGGTTCGAACCCACACGGACATATGTCCATTGGATCTTAAGTCCAACGCCTTAACCATTCGGCCATCCTGGTGTATAGCATAGCATAGTAGAACATCGCTTTTATACCCCACACATTCGAGGTATGACATCATTGATGACCTCACAAGGTTAAGTCTGACATCACACAGTCAAGGGACAGCCTAGACTGTCTGACATCACCGATGACCTCACAGGGGGAACTCTGACATCATCGTTGGGTCGCGGGCGCGTCTCTGGTTCGTGGAACAGGCCTGATCTCAGGGCCTTTTGGAGCCTTTTCTACAGTGATATAGAAATAAACTTGCCCTGCCTTACTTTGAAACCATACAATCTAAAATGATCTGCCAGGCACTCAGCAAAGGGGGCACTGCCCAAGGCCCAATGCCCAATGAAGATATTTTTGCTTACAAGGTCTCAGACTGAGCTACACTGCCGCATAGACAGTGACTAGCTGTGTGGATAGCTTTGATGCTAGACCAGTGGTTTTAATCATGGTCCTCTGGACAAAAACATGCAGGACACAGGATGTCAAGGACCAGAATTGCATACTGTACATAGGCTCTAGCATCTAGCGCTTCAAGACAGCAACTGGTCAGAGCGCAAAATGGGTCATAATGCTGGGTTCCCACAATACATTTTGAGGTAACATCAACATTAAGCCTACTTGGACACTTGGGTGAACTTCTCAAATATGAGACCCACAGCAAGACAATGTTTCAATAGTTGTCTTGACTGAACAGAAGGTGCATGGAGGATTACACTGACCACTCCTGAACAGGAAGATTGTAGGTCACTTCTTGCCAGTGCCTTTGGGCTTCATAGTCGCCAAACATGGGTGGTTTTCCTGCCCCTAGAGAGAGAGAGAGAGAGAGAGAGAGAGACAAACACACAGAGGGAGAGAGACAGACTGTTTTGTTTTATTGTTGTTTTTTGAATGGGGAAACTACTATCAGGGTAACGTTAACCAACGTCTGCTCTGCAGCCACACACCACACAAGCCTGGATGCTACCGACCGTCGGCACTCTGGCAAGCACGGTGCAAACTAGTCTCAACGCGAGCTGGCTGGGACTCTGGGAATGCTCAGTATGAGCGAGAAGCGCCCGGCTAGCGGGGTAACTTATGGTAAGACCATTTCAAAACCAAAAGGCTTTCAGTGATTCTGAGTCTGAATGGTACATGCTAATGCTAACGCTACTGCACACACACTTCCTACCTGAATAAGAATTGAGTGAAACGCCCCATCTCGCAGTAAGACCAAGCAAAACGCAGATTGATACGAGACTCCAGGTTTCCATGCCTTTACAGTTGCGCTTTTTTGCTGGAAACAAAAAGCTAAAATATTTTCATTGACAGTTTGGACGGATGTTTACATTTCCTGAAGACATCATCAACAAAGGCCCCGTAGCGGGCTCCCATTGGTTACTGGGCATTGACGTTGCGTCGAGGCGACATGAGGCGTTCAGGGACAATTGGAAGGAGGATATTTCCACATCAGAGAACGATGGCTTCATACACCTGAGGAGAGCAGCGTTATCATCAGTCTACTTCCAGATTTGTAGCTAATTCGTTTGTTTATACTGGCAACTTGAAATTGATAACTCTAAATTCCCAGTTACATCGGATACATTGTCAGTTACGTTTTCATGATGGATTGATGGATGACATGCATTATTTTCTTGATGGGCTACACAACAATATTGTAAAAGTGACCAAATAGGTTCTGATGCTGGATTCATGGATTTGTACTTGTACTAGATGTAGCTACTTTTACCCCCCTACAAATACAGCAGAAACAGCATAGGCTAATATTGTTAAAGGTTATAGCCTACAGATAGATCATGGGCTGAAATGGTATGAAACATTTCAGTTTAGTCCTCCACTATGAATACAATTATTTTGTCACTTATCTGTCAGGATTTAGTTTCATTTGAATTAGAGGATTATGGGTCAACTTTAGTATTTACATCCATCTTCTATCTATAATAAGAATAACAATATAGCTGGAATTTAAGGTCAAAACAGGACATTCTGGAATCCGCAAGATGACATCTGGCCCCTTAATTCCTAATTTTAAATGTGTCGTCTATCTATGCATTAACTTTGTGTAGCAACCGACAAGGCAGCATCTATTGCATACAGGGCTTATGTGTAAGTTTGTTGTAACCCTGCTTATTCAGATCTGTGGTTGAGCAGCGTCTCCTCCCATCCTCTCATGTAAAAATCTCAGCCCAGGGGCGTATTCTCCTCCTCTGTGACCTTTTCTTCTGTTGACACCGGCCGTCTTTGTTCCCAAGGTGTTAGGAGTTGTTGGGTGAGACACGTTCCGTGTGGTTCCAGCATCAATTATGTATAAATAATAATAACCTTGGACAACTGCTGATTTGCAATGACACTTTCATTACGACGAGAGCGGCCTATAACTCACTGCCGCCCATTAGTTATTAATGCCCGGGCACGCCAGCTTTACTTTGTCATTTATTGCTTCATCTCTATGCCTTTTTAAATATTCAGTAACTGCTGTACCTACATTTACTGTCTGTGATCTGTGCCCAGGAGAAGGCCCAGGGTATAGCTTGTGGCGAAGGATGACCTAGTTATAATGGAGGCTCGGGCCTTGCTTGCCAATGCCACTGTAGTCTATCATATCTAGCTGCAGTCAAAATGGCAAGTTTGGTAGGCTACAGCAAGCCAAAGTTAATGTTTTTGCTGTTTTGCCGTTCTTTTAACACTGTTTATCATGGGGACCAGTAAAGACCTAGAAGGAGGCGTTCTAATCTTACACTGACATCCATCTGTGTGTAATCTAGTTTATGAATCCAAGAGACGCAGCTATATCGTAGAAGTCCCACTTCTCCCTCTCCACTGCAGAGACCCTCTTACATCATAACACATCATTACACATTAATCATTTCAAAAATGATGCCAGTGCAGTTCCAGGTTTGGGAACATTTCTATAGCAGTTACCGACTAGACCAGTGGTTCTCAAAGTGGAGTCTGGGGACCCCCAGGGGTCCTTGAGGGCGTTCCAGGGGGGCTCCCTATAGGGCATCATTGATTTTCACTATAATCCTCATACGTAACACAATGACAGAATGTACTTTTGGTCTTGGGTTTGATACACTTTCTGTAATGGGGGTCCGTGGTCTAATTTGTGTCAGTAGGGTCCTTGATGTGAAAAAGTTTGTGAACCACTATACCAGTGCTGTTACATAAAAGCTAGACTCATCTTCATATACGATACTATGACACTTAAACAATATAAAAACTAAATGGACAGTAGGCATATATGGGTATATTAGCCTCATGCATTATTTGGCCACAGTCAGCCTAACAATCCACACTGCAGGTGATTATAGACCTGTGACAATAACATTTCAGATAAAAAAAATGTTTTGGTTTTAAGAGTTAGATTATGTTTATGCATGGAGAGCAAGAGATGATTTAGATAGTGTTATTTGTCTTGATGGAAGCAATACACACTCAAGCATATAAACACTGATGCAGTTTGATTGCATTTTAGTCAGGTTGGGCAGTTAATCCAGAGCCTATACAGAATGATGACCTTTTTTTTATCTTATATTAAATTCTCATGATATTGTTTTTGTCTACATTCATGATTCATATTTCCATATTTAGAAACACTTTTCAATCAAAACCAGAAACGTCAACATGATTCACCAAAGACATTTTCACGAACGCGCAAGGCTATCTGCACGTCATACATCCATAAATAGCGTACTTGTGGTTCAAGTCAATAATCACATAGCCTAGGGTATGGTATAGGCTAGGCCTATAGATAACAAATAACAACAAATAATGTTCAGTCTAGTAAGCCTTAATGATGAACTAATCATTTACAAAAATAACATTTGTAGATGATTAATAAGTGCTATGTTAACATCACAAATGTGTTGTAGCTAAGTTATCTAAATGTTCTTCACCTGTTATAAATGATGCGTAAATCATTTACAATTCATTTACAAGGCTTTCTGCCTCCCGTAATCTAAAGTGTAAACATCACACATAAATGTGTTACATACAGTACAAGGGGGTAGCTCCATTTGTGAAAATTGAAGCCAAAGCAGAAGTGTCTTAAACCTGCATTCTTACGAATGGCCTGCAGGCGGCAACTAGCCTGGCATTGCCAGACCAATTCACATTGCACTGCATTGCATTTGCAAATGTGAATTGGTCTGGATTCTCCAACAGCCATAGTCCAAAATGCATCAACCAATCAGAGCAACGAAACGTGTGACGTATAGCGCAGACCAACTGAAACACATGTGAACATTTTTTAACAACTTTATTAACATCAGTCACTGATCAGCTGGTTTACCAACCACCATAAGAGCTGTTGCAGTGGGTCGAGGCATAAGTTTGTAGCCTGTTGTAGGGACACCTAGTGGTTCTTTGACAGAAGTAGCCTAGTATGTTTTGACCCGGATGTTGAATGCAGACATGCGCAGGCGCTGCGCTCTGTTGTTGTTGTCGAAGTAGCAACGGTCTGTAGCAGCAGTTTGGAAATAAATAACAGATGTAGAAATCCGTGATTGACTAATATGAGTATTACCAAAAAAAAAGCCATTTAATAAGGGGGCTGTGGTTGGCCCGGACGTTTTTAGGCCGGTGGAAAAGTGTTAAAAGAGAAGCGCGGCCAGACGCAGCTGCCACAGCAAATGAAACATGAGCTAGCTGGCAGATTCGTCAGGTTCCCAGGCTAGGAGGCGACTCCACTGGCTGCAAAAATAAGTCTGATTATATGGAAGTCAATGGGCAAATGACCCTTCTTCTCACTTGATTTATGGCCTCAGTAAACACATTCCTATTGGCTTTATGGTCTCAATTGCTATCAGATATGTTGTAGTTGCAGACTATGTTTTGGCGTGTGATTGACAGCTCGCCTGTCCATTGATCACGCAGCTTGCCGATCACAGACCAATAGACCCTTCTCACAGAATAAACACGTGCAAGCAAAACACTAATGAGGGTTTCCACATTCCAATCATGGAAGTTGGAAACCCTCATTAGTGTTTTTCTTGCACCTGTGTTTTCCCTGCCTTTTCGACACAAAATGGCCCCGTGAGAAGGGTCTATTGCAGGCTGCACTGTGGCTGTGTGGGAAACCCCTGGTCTTGCACAGATCACATAAGCTGTGCAAGAACCAAGATGGCAACGGCCAAAATGGCATAGGCCTACTTGAGGCTTCAAAACGGAAGTGCACAAACCAATGGGTCGCCCCGTGCAGGCCATTTGAAAGAATGCAGGTTTAACACACTCCCGCATTGGCTTCCATTTTCACAAACGGCACTACCCCCTTGTGTGTAACAACCCCTTGTATGTTTATGTGTGATGAATTGTTTACACTTACATTAGGGGATGCAGGAAGCATTGTAAATGAATTGTGAATTATTTACGCATCATTAATAACAGGTGAGGGACACCTAATTTAGCCTACTAAAGCTTTATCATGACTTATAACACTTTTAACATAGCATTTAATAATCTACAAATGTATTCCTAGGTTCGCCCGCCCTGCAGCTCGCCGAGCTGGCCCTGCAGCTTGCGTATACGCAACTCGGCCGGTGTGCGGCCTCGCCCGCAGCTCTGCCGCTGCGGGGCCTCACCTGCTCTTGTGACATCACTGACGATGTCACAATGTCTATGACATCATCAATGCATATGACATCATCAGTGATGTCATAGGATGATTTTGCTCTTATTACATCACTATGACATCATCAGTAATGTCATAAGATGATTTTGCTCTTATGACATCACTATGGGACAAAAATGGAAATAGAACAGACAGAGATTGTCCATTTGCCCCCTTTTATATAGAAGATAGATTAGTTCATCATTAACTAAAGGCTCTATTAGAGTTTAGTTTAACAGTCTACTGCAGGCAGTCCGGCCCTGGGGCCATTTGCGGCCCGCGGACTGATTTTAAGTGGCCCTTGGCTTGTATCTCAAAATATACCATAGTGGCCCACACAGTATTGGTTAATCAAGCAAGTTCAATTAATAATAATAATAATAATAATAATAATTATTATTATTATTATTATTATTATTATTATTATTAAATTCAATTAGCATTTTTTCCCTTCACCTAATGATGACAGTACAAGCACCATAGGAACGAGCTATGCAGAACTAATGTTTTCAGATGGTAAACAAAATACAATTGTAGCCTATGCGATTTTTATTTTTTTATTTTTTATAACCCATATGATGCGAGAAGCACCTGCCCCCCCGGCATTTTCACATTATCTATCTGGCCCCCAATCAAAAAATGTGGACACCCCTGCTGCTGCTAATGACTGCTATCACTACTACTTCCAAAAATAATCCACTTTGATCAAATAAAACAACACAAGAATTCATCATAAATTTGAATGGTTATCTTAAAATGTATGTAATCGTCCCCCCCCCATTCTTCTATGTAGCTATAGGCATATAGGCCTATCTGTGGGATGAAAATATAATGTGTTGCTGTAAATTGTAGGGGCTATTAACCAATTAAATAAATTAAGGGGATTATTGCAGGGTGATGTAATTCAATCAATAGTCATTATTAGCCTACTTGGTCTTTTAAGCAACGCATATTGTTAACAGTTTATGAATGCCCAATCAGTGTTTTGTCCACTTGGCGTCAGGTGTATTAAGCAGGGGGATCTATTGTAACCTTGCACTCGGTTAGTAGAGTCAAGTCTTTCCGCTGCTGCTAAAATAGACCCGTCATTAAACCCTGGCGAATCTCAGCAATTTCACAGTGTCCCTATCCCAAGATAAATAATAAGCTCACTAAAGCACTAGCCGCGTGGATGTAGATAACAGTGACGTAGTGGTAAATTAAAAAGTGGGTAAACTAAGACCTGATCATGGGCAAACTATTACTAGTGTGAAGTGATATCTGAATTAATTTTCAGAAATCGTATAGGCCTACATTTCCCCCCTCCTTCTATACGCTCCCATCAGTTTGATAAGTAGCCTACATATAGCATAAATTTAAATTGTAAATAATATCGCCTATTAGGCTGAAAACGTGCATAATATTCTGCAAGTGATATCGGACCCTCCACCTGCGATTTCCTAACCGGTAGGCTAAAGGCCTATTGTTTTCTGTAATGAAGACCCAAGGTGTCAATAAACGCCCCCTAGCGGCTTGAATATTTTCTCCTTCAAGGAGCTGCCTGTTTGTCAGCCTGCAACCTGCAATCACTGGTGAGCAGACTTTTAGACGTAGACCTACAATTACAGTTTAAGTATTAAAGTAATTTTCTCTGTTATCCTGAGAGACACAATAGTGAGCAGTGAGCACTAGGGTTCCGTGATTTGCTCAAAGGCAAGTTGAGTCGACTGTTGTGGGGATTGAACTTGGGACGTTCCAATTGCAACCTGCTAGGCTACGAATAAAATGTCAAAAAGCTCATTAGAAAATTACCTTATAAGAACAACTAGGTTTAGGCTTTTATTATTAGGACAGAGATTCCTAACTGTTATGGCAGCGACTCAATGACTGGACCACAGACCCTCATTTGATGATATGCCTGCTGCATCAGATGAACCCCATAAGGCTGCTGTTAGATATGACTTCATACCCCCAAAAATGTTATATAGTGAAATCCCCTCCAGGACCACTGCTGGTCCCCGGACCACTATGGCAACCACTGACAACATTTTAAATTCTGAGTAGAATAAGAGTTTGATTTGAATCATTATGCGTATATTATCTCCTTAATCCCACCTAAATTAATTCCGTTTGCGTTCACTTCCAATTAGGTTAATATCCCTCCCAGTGCTTCCAATCAGAAGTGGAGAAAAAAAAGCCAATGAAAATATCAAGAGGCTAAAAGAGCATCAAATTGATATATCTTTAACCTTGAATCAACGACGGCAGATAGGACGATGCAGTGCCAAACATAAAGGAATAATATAGGCTAAGACTGATTAAATTAATAATGGAAATGTTTTAAACCATAACGGAGATGATAATAATATAATCGGATACTCATAATATTATTACTATTGCTAATAATAGCCTATAATATAAATAAACAATATGTCTGTATAGGCTAGTCAGTCGCGGAATGGCCACGGTGACATTGAAGAAGGCTTTTGCAGCATCAGCACCTTCTTCGGTGTCTGAAAGTGAATTCAAGAAGAGAGAGAGAGGGCCCCTTTCTCTTTTCCCATGGGGATCAGATAAATATAGACTCTAACCCCCCCCCCCTCTCTCTCTCTCTCTCTCTCTCTCTCTCTCTCTCTCACACACACACACACACACACACACACACACACACACACACACACACACACACACACACACACACACACACACACACACACACACACACACACACACACACACCCCTGATCACATTTGCTGTTTGTGTCAAAGTGATTAGCCAGACACAACTGCGAAACTAAGTGTTACTTTTATAGTAGCCGAACAGAATATCTTGTAAAACGAGACGAGCAGTGATGTAATGGGAAATTAAAAGGTGGCTAAGTGTGACCTCCATGCAGTCAGGGATCAGCAAGAGGCGAACAAGCATGAACAGAAAAACAGTATACTCTGTCTGGAAAAGCGTTAGTCTATTATTATTATGGGCCTTATTATTATTATTATTATTATTACACCGGGTTGACTTTACTTTATAATAATCGGCCTCCTACGAATTTATGTCAGACAGATTTAGGCTATATTTGCAGCCTATAAGCTGGGTAAACATTCCGCAAATGTTTAGTTTAGGTGAGCTGAGTTCACTCTCCATCCATGACTTGTCTTTCATTTTACATAAATAAGCCCTCCCTCTGCACCTTCGTTTTTGGGGCTTTACATTTTGAATCGATGGGAATATGGGATCTATTTATTATTATATGCATTATTATTTAATTGTTTAATTCTAAATAGGCTAGCCACATTTTAAAAAGTAATTCCAAAACGGCTATAAGATAGGCTATTACAGGTCAAAATCCAATGCAAGGTAAATAGTCCAGCCTTGGTTGACTGATTTTATAGGCTAAATAGTTGCTGTAAAAATATAATTTCGTTTCGTTCCTCGGCAAATATAATTATAATCATATTACTACAAAACAAAATCAACAACAGATTTGAAAAGATAGGTGATGACATCTGGGCTAGTGGCTGATAATAATATGGTTGACTCAATTTATATTGTATGATATTTAGAAGATATAGACTAGACTACCTTGTTTAATACTATGCTTATTTTATCATACTGTATTTTTAAAGATACATCTGGGTGTCTAAATTTTATTTCCTTGCCTTCCTCTTTTGTACATGGCGTGTCACATTATTTATAAACAAACTTATTATAAAAAAAAATGTTAATTCTGAAATCTGTTAGCAAACATTTAAGAATGTTAATGAAAATAGATGTTAATTCTTTCTTAGATTTATTTACAAAATGAATTCAGTTTACAACACAATAGCTACATAGAATTACATTTTTTTAATATATATAAACAGACTTTTTCTTCAGAGCTTTTTGTGTCTTGTATGAAAAGGAAGCAAAAAAAACTGTGCCGGTTATTTAGTCCACTTGTAATGAGCTTCCAATACAAAAAGAAAATGTAAAATAATTATCATGCTGTTACATCTCAAACAACAAGAACAAAAAGAAAATGGGAAACAGGTCAAAGTCCAACAGGTAAAATCTTTTTTCTGTTTACAAATATTTACAAATATTACCTGTACAGAAATATCTCCTTTTCTTTTTTCCTCTTTTTTTTAAGTCTTTACATGGCTACAGAGTCCAGTGCTGCCTATTGATTCGTGCTGTTCATTCTTCCACCATAATGTCTCTATATAAAAATAAGAGTTTATATAGATATTTTGTTTGAAGTTACTGAGGCCATTTTGCTGCCGTGACTGAGGGTAAAAACTGTCCAGAGAGTATATTTGACGGCACGCTGAGGATGGGCGCAATAGAGCTCCGACTCAGGGAGAGGGACTGTGCGTTCAGGAGGGCCGACTGAACGGTCACCGGAGGCCGCAGGAAAGTCTGTGCGCCCGACTGTGACGCGCTGGACACGCCGATGATATTCTCTATACTGAACGACGGTCTGCTCGACGGCTCCGACTTGATCATGTTGGCCGTGTTCAAGCTGCTGAGCTGCAGCTGCAGACTCGGACTCAGCTGCGAGTGGAACGCCTTCCTGTTGAGCTCCGCCGAGGACAGCAGTGGCACGGTCGGGGGCAGCATGGGACCCACGGGAGGGAGGTATGGGTACTGCAGCGCAGCCGGGTGCGCATACGCCGGGTGGATCCCGTAGTGCCGGCCGTAGGGGCTCCCGAGGCTGTACGCCCCGAAACTCTGCATCATGAGCGCGGTCTGGTCCCGCAGCACGTCCGGCTGGTGCCGCTTGAAGCGCTTCCTCCGCCGGAGGAAGCTGCCGTTGTCGAACATGTCCTCCGACTGCGGGTCCAGGGTCCAGTAGTTGCCCTTGCCGGGGTTGCCGGGCTCCCGTGGGATCTTCACGAAGCAGTCGTTGAGGGACAAGTTGTGGCGGATGGAGTTCTGCCACGCCGGGAACTTCTCGCGGTAGTAGGGGAAGCGGCTGCTGATGAACTCGCAGATGCCGCTGAGGGTGAGCTTCTTTTGCGGGCTCTGCAGGATGGACATGGTGATGAGGGCGATGTAGGAGTAGGGCGGCTTCACCAGGCTGTTTTTGGGCTTCTGGAGTGCGCCCCCGGACGCTGCGCTCTCCTGACCCTCTCCCTTCCCGCCGGTGCCCGTCTCTCCTTCCCCAGAGCTCTCGCAACACGGGCTCCCTCCACCGGACGTCATCTCCTCCTTCTCCACTTCGATCTCCTCTTCCACCTCCTCCCCGTCCAGCAGAACGCCTCCTACCCCCGGGCTGTCGCAGTCGCTGTCCCCTCTCTCCATGCCCTCCTCGTCGCCCTCGCCCACCACGTCGATATCCACGTCCTCCGCTGTGAGCACGGTTTGGCCGGACATGTCGCTGGCTCTGTCGCTGCCTCCAGACAGGGTCATCTCACGGCTTACCTACACTTTTTTTCTTTTCAAAGTCTATCGGAGCCAGAACAACCGAGCAAAACCGGGTGTGATGGGTAGGTGAGTCCAAACAGTGCGGTCTGTGCGCGCACACGGCAGCTCTGGAGTGGAGGATCGTCCCTGTCAAGAGATCGGATGTCGCCCCCCCCCAATCTAAATGCAGGGTCAGCGGAGCCGGTAGCCAGCCAGTCGAGCCAGAGAGAAACTTCAACTTCTACAAATATTTCCCCACTCAGTGAGTATAGCAGGCCTTTTTAAAGCGGCGGGCGCGTCTTGCCTTGGAGTTGTTTTGGAGACGGTGGTGAGTGCTGCGCCTTTTACGCTCCGATGTCCCGAGTCCGTATTTCCTATAGGAGTGATATTCGGAGTGCCAAGTCGAGATGACACATGCTTTTAAAGGCCCGAGCTTTTAAAAGGACTGTCTGATAGATTACTTTTCTCAGTATAAGATATACTATCGGGGCAGGACACGTGGTTTGGTGACGCCAGATGCCCCCCTCCTACCGCCCCCACCCTCCTCTCTTCTCTGTTAAACCATGCAAACTGGAGTTGTTTCATGGATTTGTCAACAATGGGACAACAGCAATGCTGCTTTCCGCTGATTTCTGTGTTCGTCCGTCATAGACCATTTAACGGTGGCAGAGGGAGGAGGAGGGGGGCGAGAGAAAATTGGCCTGCATGATTGAAAGATCTGATGCGCATTAACAAGGCTGCGTAAAACATCCAAACCTTAACTTTGCTCATACAAACTGTGTTGAAAGCTGCAGAATGAAAACGACGACAGCTAAGTCAATCGATTTATGTGTTATTAATTTTTATTTGTTACATTTCGCATGCAACATATATTTTTTGCTTCATATTTAATTTATGGTGCAGCCTTCGGCTGTGCATATAGCCTATACTTTGGAGACGCTGCGGATTTTTATTTGTACGTTTTTTGTGTGCTGAAGTCACAGTGTATAGCTTGATAGTTCCAGTCCCATAGTTCCCGAGTGCAAATCCAAGTTGCGAATGCAAAGCATGAATTCAAGTCTTATTTATTCCTGCAGGATTAGCCGAAGGTGGGATGGGGAAGAATATTGAGCAGCGGTAGCAACAATGAAGGAATAAAGCGTTTCTTTAAGAGTGTGGAAGAGGTGCTAACGACCCCATTGCATGGTTTTAGCATTTGAAAAAAAGTAGGAAATGCGGCAGCGGGTGAATGCAAAGAGACCATTCATTCACAAGCATGAAGGTGAGCCGTATGGTGGGCTGTTCTCAGGGAGAGGTTTCCTGCGTCGTGTGAGAAAATGTTGCTCCATCCATTTGGGAAGGCTGATTGTCATTCATATTTTGGCTAACATTCAAATAATTGACTAATATTCTATCTTGAAATGTATAATTTACATACAGGAATTTCAAATTATTCCATACCGGCAGTGTAACATTCAATTGATTTTAACGGAAGCCCTTTGCAAATAAAAAAATATCTTCGACAACATTCAATTAGCCAATTTCTAACAAGCCTGTGCAGAACAAATAGAAAAAAATCTAAATGAATTACAAATGGGAATCTGATGCACTTAATGACTGAAACATGTCTTTCGTTCAGTTAAAAGCGTCTCTTTTCGTCTCCATTAAAAACGCACAGCTTTACAGTTTGGAGTTGTAGCAGCAGGCTGCATTTTAATAGGATGTGTCATTTACAATGTCATTTTTTCTGTCCAACTAAATCTGACAATTTGCCAGTTCTGACCACAGTATATTAATACATTATTATTATTATTATTATTATTATTATTATTATTATTATTATTATTATTATTATTATTATTATTATTATTATTATTATTATGTAATGTATCAAATATATTTGATTCATTAGCCTATATTATCATTAAATTGCTTAATCCACATGCAAGAGCCCAATTATCTATCTATACGCATCTATATTTATTTTAATCTTTTCTCGCTTTAAACAATACACTAAATTAGTTTTTGCGTTTTCAAAGTCATTTAGCCAAATGAAAAGAGTTTGGGGCTAAATCTGATCCTTTAATTGCCCCTGGCGCTGTGAAGGGGACTCCTCTGCGCCACCTCTGACACCGACGCTCCTTTAAAAGTCGGATTAATGAAGTGATATCATTAATAATGGCACGTCTGGGCGAGAAGAGGGAAACATGGCTTCCGATTAGACTTGGCTTCTGTTAATCTGTCCTGTGGTGACATGTGTGATCTGAGCTCCATCAATACGGGCTATAGGCTCAAGATCAACTTTTATCCTTTATTTTGGGGCATGCGTGTGTTAAGGAATGCACATCTCTATAACAGGCACATTGTCTCTATTGCCAGGCTCTTTCAGTCCTGTTCAGTGTGTATTTCACACACTGAACATTTGCTTTATTCTAAGATAATTTGTGAAAATAGACAATTAGCCTAAATCATAATTAAAGGCCCTATATGGTTTTTAAAAGGTGTTTTTAACACTGCTGATTTTGAGCATTTCCTAAAGGCACCAGAAAGGGGTTTGCTATATATGGTACAAGCCAAAGAACCATTTTCGAACCATTTTTGCTAAGGGTGGCAGGATGGCCTCCACACTCTTAACAAAAAGGCTTCATAAAATGGTTCTATATCTTTCTATCGGAGCAAAAACCCTTGGTGCTAAAGAACCTTTTGAGAACGGCATATTTCAAAATCAGCAATTATATATTCGTTTTAAGAAACGCACGGTTGTTATTCTGATTTTCCATGTTTTCTTATTTTGACGAATTAAACGGTCTAACCAAAGAACCCCCCCCCCCCTCTCTCTCTCTGTGTGTGTGTGTGTGTGTGTGTGTGTGTGTGTGTGTGTGTGTGTGTGTGTGTGTGTGTGTGTGTGTGTGTGTGTGTGTGTGTGTGTGTGGAGACAGGTGCAGCCAGCCTCCTTCGCCTTTAAAAAAAACCCGAGTTGCAGTGTTGTGTGAAAGGCGGCGTAACTGCTGATATAACCTGCCTGCAACAGCACCGAGAGGGGGTTTCTAACCCGTCCTTCCTGTGATCTTTTGAAGCCTCATAAATCCGCTTTTATACCTCCGCAGTTTGTTAATGAAATGTACGTTTTAAGCACACATGCACGGCTTAGCCCGACAAAACCTTTTAGTATAATAAGCCAACTCTCTCCAGCATGAAACCATTAGGGGGGGGCAGCACGGCAGCACAGGTGATGGAGAGGATACAGTCACCGCATGTGATCACTGCAAACTACCAGCAAGGTCACGAAACAAATAATTATCATCATAATAATGTGACGCTCTATTGAGTCCTGCAGGGAAATTCTCTGTTCTCCAGCCCCCCGAGGTCAAAGGTCAGGGTCAGAGACAGAACACGCCCTCTAGAGCTGGGGGGGGGGACAGTGTCTTGCTCAAGGACACTTCAGCAGGGCGGAGGCTTGCTGCATGGGGATTTAAACCGCGGTTTCTGTCCACCATGGCACCTGCCGATGGAAATGTATAGAGAGAGAGAGAGAGAGAGAGAGAGAGAGAGAGAGAGAGAGAGAGAGAGAGAGCGAGAGCGCACAGCACTGAAAAAAGATCCACCTTCTTGTGATTAGTAGCCTAAAGGATATAGAAAAAACGTGCCAATGGCGATGAGATAATTTCATTGTTTCCAATGCAAACAGACTTGTTTAAAAAAAAATCAAGTGGCATTGCTTATTTGGCATGGCTGTAAGGTGCGCACACCGGTAGGCAGCCTATTATGCAAGGGGAGAAAGAGATCATAACACCATTTGGACTAAAACATGAAAAACTCATGACACGGATGATGCTCTTTTCAGCCAAGTGTTCGCACCTAATATGTGATTCCATGCTCCCCCATCTTTCCTTTAGCAAAATAACGAAATAAATTCTGTACAAAAAAGGAGACAGAGAAAAAGAGATTAGCTATGTAACTTTCTCAGTAGAGTTCAGTGAGACTGCACTCTCTGGATCGTTGTTCCATCCCTCATCTGACCTTTTGGGGGATTCTTTGATTTCTGGTATTACGTCATTGCAGAAATGCCCCACAGAAATAGAGGACAAAATTGACAATGTATCCATAACTTGGGGTTGGAGAAGAAGAAAAACACACAATTTTCCATGCGTGAAAGTGACCAGTGTTGACATTTAATACAAATTAATCAGGTCAGGTTCAGTGCAGGATGATTTATTATTATTATTATTATTATTATTATTATTATTATTATTATTATTATTATTATTATTATTTATTTATTTATTTATTTATTTATTTATTTATTTATTATTATTATTTTTTATTTTTTATGCCAAGATGCAGAAAATACGGTTTGGAAGACATGACACCTCATGGCGTGAAAAATAAATAAATCCATGCATTTTGGGGAAAAGACAAAAAAAAGATTTTTGAAAGGCAACTCATTTAATTAATTAGGTGAGGGAGCAGTCGGGGCAGCAGCTAGTAAAACGGTATGATAAATTAATGGCATTGTTAGCGCGCTTTTAATTACGGCTATTATGTTAATTATTTGACATCAGAAGCCAAATGATCGGCATGTCAGATTTAATCAAAACGAGCTATTCCCCTGAAAACTGGGCTGCCTCTCCCTCACGCTGCAGGAAATGGAATACCAAAAAAAACAAGACATGTCATTGAAATGTTCCTCTCTAATTGAATTCTTCATGGTCGGATGTAATTCTCTGAAGGCGATCGAGTGACCAGGCAGGCTTCAGTAGCCTATCTCAGTTGATCCTCTTTTTCTTTTCTTTCTGGAAATCACCATTTCAGCCCCTCTCAGAGAATCCACTCTATCAACCTGCGAGTTTCTGTCAAACAATATGATGGAGCTCATCTTTAACACCGCGTGTGTGGTGTGTTTGTTTGTGTGTTTGTGTGTGTGTGTGTGTGTGTGTGTGTGTGTGTGTGTGTGTGTGTGTGTGTGTGTGTGTGTGTGTGTGTGTGTGTGTGCGTGTGTGTGTGCGTGCGTGTGATGGTTGTCCCATCTATTCGATGCGCGCCTGCATAACGACACAATATAGGCGATAGCCTATCTGCGTGGAGGGGTATTCTCACAAGCTTTTCGTTAATTTGAAGTTTGTTTCTCACCTCTTTAAGACGGCACAAATCTTTAGGACCTATAAAGCCCCACAGATGATGGCATCTTTATATACAAATGTGCTTTTCTGACGTTTTTTTTTTTAAATAACCTTAGCCTATGTTGGTTATTGGTGGTCGTTTTCCTTATGCTGGAGGTCAATTTACTCGTGCACCTTATTACACTATACCTCTAGGTCCTATAGAGTATAAGGTGCACGAATAAATTGACCTCCTAGAGTCTAGGTCGGAGATGAATAAGCATGGCTGTAAACTGTGTAAAGTGACAGTGAGACAATATGATAAAGCCTAATATAAGCACATGCAATATTGGTATTTGATTTACCCTATATGCTAATTAACGCAGGTTGGCTATTGCATGGGACCATATTGGTATAGTGGATACTTTAATTGCTTATCTGTATTTTCTGAGCTTTTCAATGTTCATGTGCAAGCCTGTCTCCATGCAGGGTCGTCTCAGCCCCCTTTGTGTTCTTTAGGCACTCACCATGCAATTAATCAGAAGTTTCGTTTTGGACACTGTTCTCCATATTTCAAAATCTTTGGAAATTGGAATATCAACGCAGTCTTTAAGAGGACATATTCATGTAATCTGGTTTAAAGTATTTTTGTGGTACAAGACGGATCGGATATAGAAACTAAAATAGAGAATCAACCCATTTGTCTGTGAATAAAAAACGAATACACGAATGAAACAAAAATGTAAAGGCCCCATTAAAGATTTACAAACAAGAAATGGAAAATGTCAGGTTTTCTCTCACTGACAA
The DNA here is from genome assembly GCF_964638095.1 of Poromitra crassiceps. NCBI lineage: Eukaryota > Metazoa > Chordata > Actinopteri > Beryciformes > Melamphaidae > Poromitra > Poromitra crassiceps. The sequence continues at coordinate 40,467,370 of NC_139632.1, forward strand.
TTAGCCTTTTGACAGTTCTGTGATACAAAGAATGGCATTTTGTAGCCAATTATGATTGTTCTTAAACCAACTGGGGGAGGGGAGGGGGGGCGAGGAAGCCCAAAATTTTGTTGTGCCACGAGAGGGTTGTGAAAAGCAAATTTTCATCAGTAAAAAAATATCTGAAGTGTTCATGCTGCTGTTTTTCCACTCATTTCCCAATAATTCATATCGCTATAGCTAAATTTCGGATTGTGGTTTTGATGGTCACATAGCCTCTGTTTTCTATATACTGACTGATTCCCAATCGAATTGATTAATTGTTTATTAATTCGATTTGATTTAATTTGCCTAGTTGAAGTGCCGATGTGATATCCTTTCGTTTCCCCCGTCCAATATTTGTTTATGTAGGCTATATTTAAGGCTATTTATTTATCTCCATAACCTTACAATTTCAGGATTTTTTTCTCTCTCCAATACATCCGTCAGTCCGCGGCTGTCCGTCAGTGTGAAGCCCCAGGGAGGCTGCATGAGCCCGGGGACGGTGGTGGCGCTGGTGCCGGGGTGGGAAAGTGACACCTCAGCTAAATGTGAGCCGGATTAGCATGCCAATGTGTAGGCTACTTGTTGCAGTGTCACCCAGTTTGTAGCCTTTATTGTTATTTAGATAGGGCTGCAAGTTGCACATTAGCCTAACGTCACGATGGGAAAAGGGTTATTTGAGTATAGACAGGTGATTTAGGCTCTAAACAGTGCAAATTGGCCCGGGAGCCAAAGTCACGCCCACTTCCGGTTTAGGCATACACGCACCAGAGCCATTCGCCCGACACCCCCCCCCCCCCATCTAGGCTACATTTTGTAAAATACTTGTAAAAAATACTTTTACCTGGTCAATATATATATTATAAGCCTTTTACTAAATGTAGGCTATTGGGTGTTAAGTAGCCTATGTCATCTATATCCGCTATTTTACGAGTTCATAGGCCGTGTTTATAATTTTTTATCGACATCATGCATAAATCGACAGAAATTTGTTTGGAAGACATAACAATCACACCGAATATTTCCCTGTATATTCCCTGTCTGAATTAGCTAATTAATAACTGTAAATAAAATATAGTCTATACCCTGTCATATGGTTTGGAAGATTTGGCGATAGATGCAGAGACTGATGATATCGCCTAACGAATTGATGAGCCAAATAGAGCAGGTCTACGCAAATAGAAAAATATATGGACAGAAAGACATAAAGAAAACTCTCTGCTGGTTTCCTAAAGTGTACATTTGATCGCGTTTGCTATATGTTGTGAAACCCCAGCGCCAATCTTAATGTTTGCATTTGAGGCAGTATTTCTTGTAATTCACATGAAAGGAAAGTGTCATTCCGCGTGACCCCTGAACTCAATCTCCTCTTGCCTATTGATGCATACATATATGTAACATCACAGAAAATTACCTTCCACATTCAGGTGCCTGCCAAGCCCATAATATTCCTTCCCCTATAATCTGTCAAGTTCTTCACAGAAACACTTTACCTCTCCTCGAACCCAATTTTAGGAATTGCAGAAGATGATGGTGATGATGAGGGAACATCTTTAAACTTCAAAGAGTGTGGTTTTGATCATATGGTTGACTGAAATCTAAGCAGTGTCTATAAAAAACGTTTATGACCGCACCAAGCCTATATTCACAATATATTCTGAAATGCACCATAGATAAAAGTATCAACATAACATCAATAATATCCCATACTATTTCACGATTATCTGCTGATCTTCACGCATGCTTAATGTTATTACCTTATGAAAAGGGATTTAAATCATTGCAAACCATATTTCTCCCTACCTTAGCTTGTTCGCTATTCATTATTCATGTTATTTAAAGTGTCTTTTGTCTGTTATTCCAATGGGGAAGTGCTCGTCCCACAGCCTAATCAAAGTGGTTGTGCTGTCTCTTGAAATTAAGGAATGCACCTTTACATTGTCAATTACTGTGAGGTTAAGTGGACTGAATGGGCCTACTGATTCAAATCAGGTGTTATAATTTACTGCACAGCTATTTGCCTTGATTTCATTTTGGTCTGAATCACTCACAAAGAATGGTGTGCGTTTATTATACATCATGAAAACTACTACAATTGGCAACAAATAATCCATAATTATTTTTCTAAAGCCCACATTTCACAACCTATAAAAACATATACATTATGTTGTGTTTGTGTTTATCTGTTTTTGTGTTATGTATAGGTGTATACAACCTATACATGTTGACAAGGGTTACTTAATGTCATATTAATACAACTGCCTCAGACACCACCAAAGATTATAGAGTCACGATGATTGTAGTTTAATGCCATTTTAATTTATGTCATTTTGCCCACATTATTGTGTTTGCTTATACCCGTACCTGCAAGATAAAACATTTCTGAGGTAATAAAGTTAACAGCCAAACAGTGTTAACACCCAAACAAAGTTAACACCGTGTTTGGAGTGCAAAGTCAGGCAGGCAAGAGCATCAATATTTTACATCCCCTGCAGAATTCTCTTTAAAGATGCAATCAATGCCTCCTATTCATTATCCGTGTGTATGTCTTCTAGGTATGGCCTTTGTCATTAACCAATAATTCTCCCCGTCGCACAGTCCCACATAACTTCGCCGCTCCGTACTTTTACAAATGCCTCGGGGCTATAAATACTAATGAAATCTCTTTGCTTAATTTGATTTTGCTGGTACACTTGCAGTTATGGCTGAACTTTCCCACGAGAGAGGCTGATTGAACGCTCTCGAGTCCTTATGGAAGCGGGAAAACATTCCAAAGAGCCGGGGAGATCATTTCCATAATTACCCCGATTGGCAGCCTAATGACCTTCAGTGACAATAAAAAGATCTCTTGTTAATTCCATCTCTTTGCCGCTGACATTCAAGAGATTCCTATCTTACATGTTTGAGGCTTCACAAGATAACAAGTGTACTTTTTTTCTCCTCCCTTTTCAGCTTCCAAAAGAGCAGTCCATTCAATTAGCCCCCCCGGACCCCCCCCCCAGCCCAACCCACTGCTCGCTAGCTCTGAAAGGGCTCTGCTTGTGCCTGCATGCCTCGTCCAGCCTTGCACCCAAAGTTGGATAATTTATGGGCCTGGGGGGAGATTATAAAGATGGATCTTCGAGGCAATCAATTCTCGTGTTGCGTTTTGAATGGTGGGATAGAAATGAAGTGCGGAATAATTAAAAAGATCACAAGTCCCCCCTCGCATGTAATAATGAGTGGCTCCAGAGGCAGCGTGCAGGGCTCTGCCACAGCAGTGCCTCAGGAAGTGCCTTTGATTTGATGGAGAGAGAGAGGACACACGGCCCGGTCCAACCCACTGGCACACAATGTGGGGGGGGGGGGGGGGGGGGGGTGGCGGCGGGGGTCTCACTCTCACCACACACTACTGAGATGCTGCATTTTTAAATGGTGACTCTTTTGGGGGTGGTGGGGTGGGGTTGGGGTGGGGTGTGGTGACTGTGTGCTTGTATGTCCACCATGATGGCAGATCATAAGCAGATACTGTTGTCGGAGGGAAAAACGGGGGTCTTGTTGCTTGGATGTCTAAATTAGAATGACTCAGAGCTGGCAGCGAGGGAAGCGGGGTGGCTGTTTGGAATATGTTGCACAGGGGGCCACAATGTTCAGAGTGTTATGGGAATGCTGGACCCAAAATAAAATCCGTCCCCTTCTTTGCATATGAATCAGCATCAAAATGTACCATTAGCCTTCTGCACGCAGAACTGTGGGGGCTATTGTGCGCGCTGATAAGTTCAAATGGTAATCTATAGCCTTTTTATACCTCTGAATGTATTAGAGACCAAATGGGGGGCGGGGGGGGGGGGGGGGGGTGCATCTGTTATGAGGCTTTCCTCGCAGGACTTGCACGCCTCTGAGTTTTCTCATTCCCCGGCATTATTTGCACTTTGCTCCTGTGAAGGACAAGCTCATTGGAATACACTTCTGACATCATGTCCCTCTCAGACTATTCTGATGCTGTGCGCCATTATTATGTGCGTTACAGATATTCATTTGTGCAGGTATTTAACAACAGCATGCTAAGGAGGTTATAGTGTTGTCTTCCATTAAATTTAGATATATGCCACTCTCTCACACTCTTAGAAGAAGTGGTTCTATATGGAACCTTTAAGGGTTCTATAGCTTGGTACGTATTTGGAACCCTCAAATGGCTCTATGTAGAACCATTTCAGATGGTTCATTTAAAATAACCCTTCGGGTTCTATATAGAACCATTTTTTAAACATTATAGCACCCTTTGGCTATATAGAACCCTTTTGGGGTCCACCAATCAGTCGACACCTTAAGAAGAAGAAGGGTTCTTTGAATGGTTCTTTGTTGTCTTACAGAAATTGTATAGAACCTTTTTAGACATGGGGTTCTTTGGTAAATTATATAGAACCTTAAGTTTTATGTCGAACCCTAATGAACCTTATTTTCTAAGAGTGCATGCGATGTTGTAATGACAATAGAGAAGGTGGGTGTTGCTCTGCCTCCATTGTATGCACAGCATCTCAAAGGAAATTAGGTATAGGTGACTATAATATAAACCCCCTTCATACATACACACACACACACACACACACACACACACACACACACACACACACAGAGCCTCAATTATGTGTGACGATGACAACATAAAGTGAGAGGACAGTGCGTTGAGCTGGCCTGTGTCCTGGGAACAGATGGTGGCACGTGTGACTGCTTCTCTCTGCTGGATGGAGAAGGGTAATGGCACCTGACAGCGGGCTCACACTGGATATCAGTCCGCCGGTCACTTGGCCAACGCAACATTGGCACGCTGCACACCGATCCAGAGGATGAGAGAGAGACAAAAGCCACTGTGTGTGTGTGTGTAGGAGAGAGAGAGAGAAGAGAGAGAGAGTCAGGCAGGATCAGAGATAGAGCTACACAGATGAAATGCCACTCATGACTTTACATCTTTCAGCATTGGGGATGACAATGCTGTGGGCATATAGTTAATTTACTGTGGATTTCACCTTTAAAGGTGGTAATTGGTAACCTTAGATCAGGGATGGGCAACTTTGATGACAGAGTGGTCCACAAAAAAAATGTCCTCGCTATCAGAGGGCCAGTCTGTGAACGTGCACTCCCACCAGTCGCCTACTGTAACACCATCACTCCCAATTATAGCTACTAATTTGATGAAAAGGACTGGTAATCAAAGTTTATTATACCAACAGCAGAGAGGAGAAATGCCAATAAATTGGCTCAGGAGTGCTGCTTCACGACTGCAGGTGTTAAAAACAGGTGCTCATTGGATCCAAGGGAAATAAGTAGAAACAAAGATGGTTGACGTAATAGTAAATTCAACTTGGTGAAGAGTCAGAACCAAAAAACTACCATGATTAAAACCACTGGTCTAGCATCAAAGCTATCCACACAGCTAGTCACTGTCTATGCGGCAGTGTAGCTCAGTCTGAGACCTTGTAAGCAAAAATATCTTCATTGGGCATTGGGCCTTGGGCAGTGCCCCCTTTGCTGAGTGCCTGGCAGATCATTTTAGATTGTATGGTTTCAAAGTAAGACAGTTTATTTCTATATCACTGTAGAAAAGGCTCCAAAAGGCCCTGAGATCAGGCCTGTTCCACGAACCAGAGACGCGCCCGCGACCCAACGATGATGTCAGAGTTCCCCCTGTGAGGTCATCGCCAGTGATGTCAGAGTTCCCCCTGTGAGGTCATCGGTGATGTCAGACAGTCTAGGCTGTCCCTTGACTGTGTGATGTCAGACTTAACCTTGTGAGGTCACCAATGATGTCATACCTCGAATGTGTGGGGTATAAAAGCGATGTTCTACTATGCTATGCTATACACCAGGATGGCCGAGTGGTTAAGGCGTTGGACTTAAGATCCAATGGACATATGTCCGTGTGGGTTCGAACCCCACTCCTGGTAGTTGTGTTTTGGGGGCACGGTGGCTCAGTGGTAGAGCTGTCGCTTCGATTCTCGCCTGGGACACTGTGGGCGCTGTGGTTGTGTCCCCTCCCATATCTTCAGTGCCCACTGCCCAGGTGGGGTATCTCGTCGTAAGGGCCTTTCTTTTCTGTCTGTGTGGAGTTTGCATGTTCTCCCCGTGCTCCCCCAGGGGGTTCCTCCGTACATAACCCCCCCATTAAAAACATGCAGAAGATCAGATCGTCATCGTCATCCGACCAGTGACGACAACATCCGAAGTTGGTCCCCGGGCGCTGCACGAGAAAGCGACCACTGCTCCTGGCCTGCCCCCCGGAGGAAAGGACAAGCCAGGATGGGTCAAATGCAGAGGACAAATTTCACCGGCCACCGTCAGCATGAGTGTGTTTGTGGCCATGCATGTGTTGATGTGTGATCATGTGACAATAAAAGATGGGCTTGTCCGTCTGAAATCGTGTTTTTTTTCTCCCTATTATGTCTCTTTTAGTGTGTTTTGTTCTTATTGTACAGTGTCCTTGAGTCTGAGAAAGGCGCTTTTAAAATTGAATTTATTATTATTATTATTATGTTCTGGGATGTATAGTAATATAAAAACACAGATTTGGGTGGTCTAACCTAACCTAACCAAAAACGTCAGAAAAAAAGAAATTAAATTGACCCAGGGGCCACACTGCGTGAGGTCAGGGGCCGCATGTGGCCCGCGGGCCGCCAGTTGCCCACCCCTGCCTTAGATTGATCAGCGGGCTCTGCAGAGCCAAAGACATAATCAGTGTGTGTGTGTGTGTGTGTGTGTGTTTATGTCTTTTACAATTGTATGAATACACACTTAACATCAAACAGAAAACTGAATTAAGTAAGCACCTACATCAGAGTATGATAAAATCTGTCTCCAGAATAAACAACAAGTCTTATAGGCTACTTGTTTATTTCTCTATTATGCATCTATTTCTTCTGTTCACCTATAGGGCCTGCATGCTGTGCTGTGGACAGATCAAGCAGGCTATACATCATAGCATTCTCTTATAGTGGTAAGTATGAATGAATCTCTATAGCCCATTCACGAGAATCACAACTCTTCTCTTTAGATGTCACATGTTAAGATCTTCAATCCAAGCTCATATACAGTGGGAGTCATTGTAGAAGTTTCCCCCCATCATGTTAGCACAGCAGAACAGCAAGCATGCAACAGATTAAACTCAAACACGTGTGTGTGTGTGTGTGTGTGTGTGTGTGTGTGTGTGTGTCTGTGTGTGTGTGTGTGTGTGTGTGTGTGTGTGTGTGTGTGTGTGTGTGGTTTTACTTACATCAAAATTGGACACACACCCGGTTGGTAAAAAGCTGATTTGGGGTCAGTGATTAAGGTTAGGGCTAGGTGTAGGCAACTAGTGTGGTTATGGTTATTGGGTGTGTGTGTGTGTGTGTGTGTGTGCGTGTGCGTGTGCGTGTGCGTGTGCATGTGTGCGTGTGCGTGCGTGTGTGTGTGCGTGCGTGCGCCTGCCTGCCTGCCTGTCCACTGTCCTGGAATCTGCATCTGTTGTGTTGAGTTCATTGTCATATGCCATCTGTTGGCTAGAGCAGGTAATGAAAACAATTACGAGTACAGGATGTATGCTTCTTCTAATCAACAACAGATCAGTGTTAAGGCACATTTTTTAGTATTAATGCATTTCATGGCTATACATACAGTACCTTTATCAATTACATTCTGACATCTAACAGACCACATCGTATTGAGGTAATTCATTTAAGATAGCCCGTTACTGCATTCCCAATTCAGAGAACATGAAGTATGAAAGTGTTTCTGTGCCTCCTCTTTGTCAACAGTGGCTCAGTTCAAGGCCCAATCCATAATTGGAGCATGCTGTTCCCCATTGAAACACTGTCATCCCGCTACTCACTTTGTTTGTTTAGTGATTTATTTGATTTAAGACGACGTATCACTCTGACATTTCTTGTCTTTTTGTCTTTTGATAATGCTCGATATATGAGGGCTTATGTGACAAGCTGAACTGTATAGAGTGTATCTGTATAAACCGTCTATACTATAGACGGTTTTAACTTGACAACAGAAACATTCTAAATTGAACCCCAGCTCACCTCCCGTTACAGTGTTTGCTATGGACAGAAAAAAGAAAGACGAAGAAGAAGAAGAAGAGCAGGACTGACAATTCCGTGAAAACCGTCTATATATTGAAGTTTAGGAAGCCATCTACAACGCTGTTAAATGTATGTAAATACTCATAAGTGGTCAAACAAATTCCAGCGTTGTTCCTTTAAACTCTGTGAATGACTGTAAATATCCAATCTGCCTGACTTTGTTTCCAGCCACCAGGGGCTTGTGCTTACTACCTCCAGGACCTTGTGGAGAATCAAGGCGATTGTATGATTGTGTTATTTAAACGTTATAAAATCATCAAAGTGTGCTGGTAAATCATTATTTGGCCCTGCTTTCCCCCCGGCCTGTAATCTTACAACTGGAGAAGAGTGAACCAAAGGGCCGGTTTAAACGGCTAATGGAGACATGTGACAAGACTTTGAAAAAGGAACTTAGAACAGCAAATTCAATTATCATGTTAGCATTCTGCATGAAAACAATCTATACTAGAAATTAAGAGGTATTCCTGTCAGATGACTTGCGTTAGTGGTGCCTAATGTCATTTGGAACAACCGTACGCCTTCTTTGAATCTTATCAAATGTTTACAAAGAGCTTAATGTGCTAAGATGTAATCAGGGACATCCATTGGTAATTCAGCACCCAGCGTTTCCCCCCCGAGGCTGTGTTGTTGCTGCACCATGGGTACCAGGCGTTGAATCAGAGGCCGCCTGAGCAGATCAAATGTAGATTAGATACAAGAAGATGTTTGTATGGGACATTAGAGTTGGTGTGCACATGCGTGCCATGTTGTTACATGAAGCTTTTATCAAGCTTGTGTCATTTTTTTTTGATTTTATGAATGCACATTTAAGATGAAATGGAAAAATAAATGATGCCAGTGTTGAATATAAATCTCTTATGCTTTTTATGTTTTTTTTAATCAGTATCACCATCATAACATCTTTTTTGAGAGAGAGAGAGAGAGAGAGAGAGAGAGAGAGAGAGAGAGAGAGAGAGAGAAGTTGTTTGAGAGACAATTAATGCCTGTAGAGTTTTACTTTACAACAATTGAGAAACAATAGAAAGCTGTGGCCACATGCTATGCAAGATTGATAGAATGTAAATAGATATAGTATGATGGGGGGATTCTGCAATGGTTATTATTACTATAAGCCTCTTGGTTCACCACTAAACTGCATTCTGTGTTTGTCTCACTGTTGTCTAATGTTCAAAACTACACGTTTAGTTTTAACACAATTTTTCAACACAATAGAAGTTCAATCTCATGCTCAAAGGGGAACGATGTGTATTATGGCAAAACATAAAACAGTCCATACGACACAGGACTGTGGTTCGAACAGTCCATATGACACAGGACTGTGGTTAGAACAGTCCATATGACACAGGACTGTGGTTAGAACAGTCCATACGACACAGGACTGTGGTTAGAACAGTCCATATGACACAGGACTGTGGTTAGAACAGTCCATATGACACAGGACTGTGGTTAGAACAGTCCATACGACACAGGGCTGTGGTTAGAACAGTCCATACGACATAGGACTGTGGTTAGAACAGTCCATATGACACAGGACTGTGGTTAGAACAGTCCATATTATACAGGACTGTGGTTCGAACAGTCCATATGACACAGGACTGTGGTTAGAACAGTTCATATGACACAGGACTGTGGTTAGAACAGTCCATATGACACAGGACTGTGGTTAGAACAGTCCATATGACACAGGACTGTGGTTAGAACAGTCCATACGACACAGGGCTGTGGTTAGAACAGTCCATATGACACAGGACTGTGGTTAGAACAGTCCATACGACACAGGGCTGTGGTTAGAACAGTCCATACGACATAGGACTGTGGTTAGAACAGTCCATATGACACAGGACTGTGGTTAGAACAGTCCATATTATACAGGACTGTGGTTCGAACAGTCCATATGACACAGGACTGTGGTTAGAACAGTCCACACAGGACTGTGGTTAGAACAGTCCACACAGGACTGTGGTTAGAACAGTCCATATGACACAGGACTGTGGTTAGAACAGTCCATATGACACAGGACTGTGGTTAGAACAGTCCATATGACACAGGACTGTGGTTAGAACAGTCCATATGACACAGGACTGTGGTTAGAACAGTCCATATGACACAGGACTGTGGTTAGAACAGTCCATACGACACAGGACTGTGGTTAGAACAGTCCATATGACACAGGACTGTGGTTAGTTACACAAATCTCAGGTTGAAGCTTCTGCAATGTGCTTTTTATTTCATTTCAATAAGGTAAGGTAGAGGCTACAGTGTGACCTTCCTCTATCAGGATGTACACGATAACATCTTGGACACAAATTAGTAATGGTGATATACATGATAATGCATGTGGATGTAAAACCTTGGCTACGTGTACTGTACCTCGCTCGCTTCATACATCTTTTTGGTTGTATAAACTGACCATCTCACCTTGTTTCTAGTGCTGTGGGATTTTTCCAAACAATTCCTCATCGGGTGTGCAGCAGCAGCAGTAGCAGCAGCAGCAGCAGCAGCAGTGCAGCAGCAGCAGCAGCAGCAGCAGCAGCAGCAGCAGCAGCAGCAGCAGCAGCAGCAGCAGCAGCAGTGCAGCAAGCTTGTTAAAACAGAAAGGATGTAGCGTTCATTTCTCCAGGAACTAAATGATGTTGTTACTTAGTAATTGGATGCGTTGTTACATTGTGTTGTGTCTTAGCCGTGATTACTCCACACTCACTTCGGCCACACGGTCTGGTGGTCTTCTAAGGTCCTGTTTTCCTGCATCCTGCGAGGTGCCTTCAAACTTTCGGGAAGCTCCACAAAGACCCCATTCTCCTGTGTGTTGCTCTTCTTCATCGCCCGGCCCCGGGGCACAGAGCAGAGCTGCCTCAGACCCTGGTATTGTCTGAGCGAAGCCACATATTAAATTTGCCCCGCATAAGCCATGTCATTGAGCTGCAGCGGGAATTCCGTTGCTGGGTCATTCATCTGTGTACATGGTTTGGACACACATTTGAGAGACAAAGCAAGCCAGTCAAGGATAATATTGAGGAAGTTACATACATTTCAAGTTTCGCAGCCTATGTCATCGCTGTTACGCGCTCTTTTTGGTTTTTCACTACAGATTCTTTGCAGACACCCGGACTGTAGCTGCGAGCCATCCAAAATGTCTCTATGCATATGTCATGTTTTGCACTTTATTAGGAATTCTGGATTTCCCCCCCGTCAGGAATGTCAACTGAATAGAGAGAGAGACACTAAGAGAGCTCTCTATCCGCGCTTAACAATTAACAATGAATAATAAAGAAAGAAAAAAATCGGATTCAACCCAACCAGTGGTCGTGGTCCTGTGGCGAATTCTTCATTTCTATATCAGAATAGTAGATGAGCTTATCACTAGCTTGTTCATTCTACTTGTGAATTTGTGTTTTATTCTATAATCCATCACTTCTTCATCTCTGTATCACCACCACAGCATGGTTTAGCTTATCAATTTATAACCACGTTGATTATGATGTGTTGCTTTCCTTGAACATGTCATGCAAAATCCAAAGACGGTGTTTAATTTAATTGCATTGGAAATCCCAGAACTAGGAACAAACCCGTGATGTCATGAAACCTCTATAATGTGATGAATGGGAGTTTTTGTGCACCCACATAACTTATGTGAAATGAAAATCTAGTGCCTATAGCCCTGGGATGCATAGATTCATGTGCACACATTTTTAAATCATGTGTCTATAGGAATAATGTGAATTCTTAAACCAAGTGGTAGCCTATTATGCTTTAAAAAAGAGACGGTTATTTTACACCGTGACAGACAAACTTACACAAACAAGAGTGAATTAGAACCGCGGAAGAAGTCGGTTATATCTATAATTTGACTTCAAGGAAAACGTCACCAAAGAAACAGATGCTGATTTATCTTGCACATGATCTCACACATATCCGGCATTCATTGAGTTTGACAGTTATTGAGAGATGATTTGAGTTAGGCTGTGGACCAGTGATGGAATTTGTGCATGAATGACATCAGTGGTCCACAACTTATCTCAGCTCTCAATAACTGTCAAACTAAATGAATGCCTGCAAAACTGCTTACACTTTTCAGACATGTGTGAGAAGATCATGCAAAATAAATCAGCATTGTTTTTCAGTGAAGTTCTCCTTTAATGCAGTTGTTGCATGGATACAAGTACACAAATTCTCACAGCGATAATCACACACACACAAAAACATCAACATATACAGCCAACTTTAAAATAGCATGTCAGCCAGCAGTCAACAAGTTCAGGAAGGTCAGAGTGAGAGTTCGCCTCACGATTAGTTGATCTAGCCAAGTGAAAATGCCCCTCGCCTCACTGCTACAACTCCTCGTTGACCTACTTCAAACGCCGACGGGCCACGTCACGTCGAGTTCAGTTCCGTGTACAGTGAACCCAGTGTGCACAAACGTTCGTGACCCGCGTTATTGTCCTGAGGGACCTCGCCATTTACCACATTAGGCGCTCTGTAAACATTCGATTTATTTCAAAGAAGCTTCTAGTTATTTTAAATTGTATTTGCCTGAAAAAAACCAAGTCATCTGACACGAGTTCCTCTATCGGGTTGGTATCCAAACAAAACGGTCCAAAGTCCAAATCGAATACAATTGAGTTATCACTGCACCCGGCACCATGACATGAGATGGTGGCTCTCATCCTGTCACATGACGGTGTTTGTAGATCAGTGACATTTTACAATGACGCATTAATTCAGGACCCAACTTATTTATCGTTGGCTAAACAGTTAAGCAAACACGATTATCCTGGCGGCGCAGGCTAAAACTGTAGGAATAGAATAGAGGTTGTCAGACTGCAACTGCTTTTGCACAAAAGACTACAGGCCTCAAAAGACCTGCTTGTGAAAACAATATCTACATACATATATCTATCTGCAGTGGCCATTCAGCCTTATGGTACTTTAGGCAATGTTTTGGGGGTACCTCAACAACACGGCTGATTGTTTTCAATGTGGAAAATGGTCCTACCCCTACGCGAACCAGCTCAGTGGCCTTGTGGTCTGAGTGTCCGCCCTGAGACTGGGAGGTTGTGAGTTCGATCCCCGGCCAAGTCATACCAAAGACTATAAAAATGGGACCCATTTGCCTCCCTGCCTGCCACTCAGCATCAAAGGGTTG
>NC_139632.1:40483132-40491263 GCF_964638095.1 Poromitra crassiceps
CACACCACACTGCACTACTATACACTATACACACCACACTGCACTACTATACACTATACACACCACACTGCACTACTATACACTATACACACCACACTGCACTACTATACACTATACACACCACACTGCACTACTATACACTATACACACCACACTGCCTTCAGCACTACTATACACTATACACACCACACTGCACTACTATACACTATACACACCACACTGCACTACTATACACTATACACACCACACTGCACTACTATACACTATACACACCACACTGCACTACTATACACTATACACACACCACACTGCACTACTATACACTATACACACCACACTGCACTACTATACACTATACACACACCACACTGCACTACTATACACTATACACACCACACTGCACTACTATACACTATACACGCCACACTGCACTACTATACACTATACACACCACACTGCACTACTATACACTATACACACCACACTGCACTACTATACACTATACACACCACACTGCACTACTATACACTATACACACCACACTGCACTACTATACACTATACACACCACACTGCACTACTATACACTATACACACCACACTGCACTACTATACACTATACACACCACACTGCCTTCAGCACTACTATACACTATACACACCACACTGCACTACTATACACTATACACACCACACTGCACTACTATACACTATACACACCACACTGCACTACTATACTACTATACACACCACACTGCCTTCAGCACTACTATACACTATACACACCACACTGCACTACTATACACTATACACACCACACTGCACTACTATACACTATACACACCACACTGCCTTCAGCACTACTATACACTATACACACCACACTGCACTACTATACACTATACACACCACACTGCACTACTATACACTATACACACCACACTGCCTTCAGCACTACTATACACTATACACACCACACTGCACTACTATACACTATACACACCACACTGCACTACTATACACTATACACACCACACTGCCTTCAGCACTACTATACACTATACACGCCACACTGCACTACTATACACTATACACACCACACTGCACTACTATACACTATACACACCACACTGCCTTCAGCACTACTATACACTATACACACCACACTGCACTACTATACACTATACACACCACACTGCACTACTATACACTATACACACCACACTGCCTTCAGCACTACTATACACTATACACACCACACTGCCTTCAGCACTACTATACACTATACACACCACACTGCACTACTATACACTATACACACCACACTGCACTACTATACACTATACACACCACACTGCCTTCAGCACTACTATACACTATACACACCACACTGCACTACTATACACTATACACACCACACTGCACTACTATACACTATACACACCACACTGCCTTCAGCACTACTATACACTATACACACCACACTGCACTACTATACACTATACACACCACACTGCACTACTATACACTATACACACCACACTGCCTTCAGCACTACTATACACTATACACACCACACTGCACTACTATACACTATACACACCACACTGCACTACTATACACTATACACACCACACTGCCTTCAGCACTACTATACACTATACACACCACACTGCCTTCAGCACTACTATACACTATACACACCACACTGCACTACTATACACTATACACACCACACTGCACTACTATACACTATACACACCACACTGCCTTCAGCACTACTATACACTATACACACCACACTGCACTACTATACACTATACACACCACACTGCACTACTATACACTATACACACCACACTGCACTACTATACACTATACACACCACACTGCACTACTATACACTATACACACCACACTGCACTACTATACACTATACACACCACACTGCACTACTATACACTATACACACACCACACTGCACTACTATACACTATACACACCACACTGCACTACTATACACTATACACACCACACTGCACTACTATACACTATACACACCACACTGCACTACTATACACTATACACACCACACTGCACTACTATACACTATACACACCACACTGCACTACTATACACTATACACACCACACTGCACTACTATACACTATACACACCACACTGCACTACTATACACTATACACACCACACTGCACTACTATACACTATACACACCACACTGCACTACTATACACTATACACACCACACTGCACTACTATACACTATACACACCACACTGCCTTCAGCACTACTATACACTATACACACCACACTGCACTACTATACACTATACACACCACACTGCACTACTATACACTATACACACCACACTGCACTACTATACACTATACACACCACACTGCACTACTATACACTATACACACCACACTGCACTACTATACACTATACACACCACACTGCCTTCAGCACTACTATACACTATACACACCACACTGCACTACTATACACTATACACACCACACTGCACTACTATACACTATACACACCACACTGCACTACTATACACTATACACACCACACTGCACTACTATACACTATACACACACCACACTGCACTACTATACACTATACACACCACACTGCACTACTATACACTATACACACACCACACTGCACTACTATACACTATACACACCACACTGCACTACTATACACTATACACGCCACACTGCACTACTATACACTATACACACCACACTGCACTACTATACACTATACACACCACACTGCACTACTATACACTATACACACCACACTGCACTACTATACACTATACACACCACACTGCACTACTATACACTATACACACCACACTGCACTACTATACACTATACACACCACACTGCACTACTATACACTATACACACCACACTGCCTTCAGCACTACTATACACTATACACACCACACTGCACTACTATACACTATACACACCACACTGCACTACTATACACTATACACACCACACTGCACTACTATACTACTATACACACCACACTGCCTTCAGCACTACTATACACTATACACACCACACTGCACTACTATACACTATACACACCACACTGCACTACTATACACTATACACACCACACTGCCTTCAGCACTACTATACACTATACACACCACACTGCACTACTATACACTATACACACCACACTGCACTACTATACACTATACACACCACACTGCCTTCAGCACTACTATACACTATACACACCACACTGCACTACTATACACTATACACACCACACTGCACTACTATACACTATACACACCACACTGCCTTCAGCACTACTATACACTATACACGCCACACTGCACTACTATACACTATACACACCACACTGCACTACTATACACTATACACACCACACTGCCTTCAGCACTACTATACACTATACACACCACACTGCACTACTATACACTATACACACCACACTGCACTACTATACACTATACACACCACACTGCCTTCAGCACTACTATACACTATACACACCACACTGCCTTCAGCACTACTATACACTATACACACCACACTGCACTACTATACACTATACACACCACACTGCACTACTATACACTATACACACCACACTGCCTTCAGCACTACTATACACTATACACACCACACTGCACTACTATACACTATACACACCACACTGCACTACTATACACTATACACACCACACTGCCTTCAGCACTACTATACACTATACACACCACACTGCACTACTATACACTATACACACCACACTGCACTACTATACACTATACACACCACACTGCCTTCAGCACTACTATACACTATACACACCACACTGCACTACTATACACTATACACACCACACTGCACTACTATACACTATACACACCACACTGCACTACTATACACTATACACACCACACTGCACTACTATACACTATACACACCACACTGCACTACTATACACTATACACACCACACTGCACTACTATACACTATACACACACCACACTGCACTACTATACACTATACACACCACACTGCACTACTATACACTATACACACCACACTGCACTACTATACACTATACACACCACACTGCACTACTATACACTATACACACCACACTGCACTACTATACACTATACACACCACACTGCACTACTATACACTATACACACCACACTGCACTACTATACACTATACACACCACACTGCACTACTATACACTATACACACCACACTGCCTTCAGCACTACTATACACTATACACACCACACTGCACTACTATACACTATACACACCACACTGCACTACTATACACTATACACACCACACTGCCTTCAGCACTACTATACACTATACACGCCACACTGCACTACTATACACTATACACACCACACTGCACTACTATACACTATACACACCACACTGCCTTCAGCACTACTATACACTATACACACCACACTGCACTACTATACACTATACACACCACACTGCACTACTATACACTATACACACCACACTGCCTTCAGCACTACTATACACTATACACACCACACTGCCTTCAGCACTACTATACACTATACACACCACACTGCACTACTATACACTATACACACCACACTGCACTACTATACACTATACACACCACACTGCCTTCAGCACTACTATACACTATACACACCACACTGCACTACTATACACTATACACACCACACTGCACTACTATACACTATACACACCACACTGCCTTCAGCACTACTATACACTATACACACCACACTGCACTACTATACACTATACACACCACACTGCACTACTATACACTATACACACCACACTGCCTTCAGCACTACTATACACTATACACACCACACTGCACTACTATACACTATACACACCACACTGCACTACTATACACTATACACACCACACTGCACTACTATACACTATACACACCACACTGCACTACTATACACTATACACACCACACTGCACTACTATACACTATACACACCACACTGCACTACTATACACTATACACACACCACACTGCACTACTATACACTATACACACCACACTGCACTACTATACACTATACACACCACACTGCCTTCAGCACTACTATACACTATACACACCACACTGCACTACTATACACTATACACACCACACTGCACTACTATACACTATACACACCACACTGCACTACTATACACTATACACACCACACTGCACTACTATACACTATACACACCACACTGCACTACTATACACTATACACACCACACTGCACTACTATACACTATACACACACCACACTGCACTACTATACACTATACACACCACACTGCACTACTATACACTATACACACCACACTGCACTACTATACACTATACACACCACACTGCACTACTATACACTATACACACCACACTGCACTACTATACACTATACACACCACACTGCACTACTATACACTATACACACCACACTGCACTACTATACACTATACACACCACACTGCACTACTATACACTATACACACCACACTGCACTACTATACACTATACACACCACACTGCACTACTATACACTATACACACCACACTGCACTACTATACACTATACACACCACACTGCACTACTATACACTATACACACCACACTGCACTACTATACACTATACACACCACACTGCACTACTATACACTATACACACCACACTGCACTACTATACACTATACACACCACACTGCCTTCAGCACTACTATACACTATACACACCACACTGCACTACTATACACTATACACACCACACTACCTTTACTGTACAGCACTACTATACACTATACACACCACACTACCTTTACTGTACAGCACTACTATACACTATACACACCACACTGCACTACTATACACTATACACACCACACTGCCTTCAGCACTACTATACACTATACACACCACACTGCACTACTATACACTATACACACCACACTACCTTTACTGTACAGCACTACTATACACTATACACACCACACTACCTTTACTGTACAGCACTACTATACACTATACACACCACACTGCACTACTATACACTATACACACCACACTGCCTTCAGCACTACTATACACTATACACACCACACTGCACTACTATACACTATACACACCACACTACCTTTACTGTACAGCACTACTATACACTATACACACCACACTACCTTTACTGTACAGCACTACTATACACTATACACACCACACTGCACTACTATACACTATACACACCACACTGCACTACTATACACTATACACACCACACTGCACTACTATACACTATACACACCACACTGCACTACTATACACTATACACACCACACTGCACTACTATACACTATACACACCACACTGCACTACTATACACACACTACCTTTACTGTACAGCACTACTATACACTATACACACCACACTACCTTTACTGTACAGCACTACTATACACTATACACACCACACTACCTTTACTGTACAGCACTACTATACACTATACACACCACACTGCACTACTATACACACCACACTGCACTACTATACACTATACACACCACACTGCACTACTATACACTATACACACCACACTGCACTACTATACACTATACACACCACACTGCACTACTATACACTATACACACCACACTGCACTACTATACACTATACACACACCACACTGCACTACTATACACTATACACACCACACTGCACTACTATACGATACACACCACACTGCACTACTATACACTATACACACCACACTGCACTACTATACACTATACACACCACACTGCACTACTATACACTATACACACCACACTGCCTTCAGCACTACTATACACTATACACACCACACTGCACTACTATACACTATACACACCACACTGCCTTCAGCACTACTATACACTATACACACCACACTGCACTACTATACACTATACACACCACACTGCATTTATACTGTACGAAAGCAACCAAAACGCTGAGGGTCTCTCTGTCTCTCTCTCTGTCTCTCTCTCTCTCAGCGTCCACCTCACCTCAAAGTTGAGTAGCACAGTTTATCAGAGGCCCATGGCTTTGCTGATTAAAGCGGCCCTTAAATCATCCTGGAGCAATGGTATCAAAAGTTATGATAGCTATACGGAATGTGGCCAGTTCCATTATAAAGACAGAATAAACATGACGATGGGTTAATGATCAGAAGACAGAAG
Source organism: Poromitra crassiceps (assembly GCF_964638095.1). Lineage (NCBI taxonomy): Eukaryota > Metazoa > Chordata > Actinopteri > Beryciformes > Melamphaidae > Poromitra > Poromitra crassiceps. The sequence goes on from NC_139632.1 coordinate 40,490,466, forward strand.
TCAGATCTTTCCTGGTCTGCACAGTTGCCTGCAAGATTGGTTTTGGACGGGGCAGAAAAATGTGGTTCCTCCGAGGAAAAGTTTAAAAACCACACAACTGTAAATCCAAAGTAAACTCCCAACAGTTGAGTTGTGTTGCAGTGGGAGCTGTTGGCCGTGAGTTGTTGCCCCTCCCTGGTAGGATCATTTGTTTCAGATGGCTGAAGGTCTCCGTTTCCTGGTCTGTGGCAGGACCAAATTAAGAGGTGCACTGGATGGATGGATGAGCGCTGAGCGAATGAAAGATTGGCGGGCCGGCCAGGATTTCTCCCCGTCTTTTCCTCCCAGTTCCTGTTTCTTTTTGCTGCCTTCTGTCAGACAGATGATGTGAGGGGGAAATATTATTTGTGCGGTTCTCACTGTTGTGTTTGTCTTGTCCTCCCCAGTGTTGCTATCTCAATTTTGATGACACAACATATAGATGTATGTAAGCCATGTGCTTTCTGTTTCTGCTATTGCTCCACACACAAGAGGAATTATTGGCACCCTGGATTCTTAGTATAGCATTCACTATACACTGTATGTTTACTACCAACTATTTGACCAAGCATGTCATCCCTTTTTAGTTTTTTGAATATGTATTTGATTTGAACACGTGTATTTGATTTCCCTATTTTCATTCATTCAGGCGATAAAGCGATGTTAAAATCATCTGCTGCTCCAGCTAACATTCGTTATTCGTTATGGATGTTTGAATGATGATTTCTTCAGGGACTTACTTTTTCAAACAAATGTCCTACTTTGAAGTTTGTCGTTTGT
>NC_139632.1:40491463-40503963 GCF_964638095.1 Poromitra crassiceps
ACCTTGCGTTGCTTTTTCACCCACCACAAGTATCTTGTATCCATTTTGACCAGCATGTTAGTGTGTGAGCTGCCCTGCCGGTCCGTCTCCTTGATTGGATCTGGGGGCAAAATGTTATTATTACAGTTTACCTCATTGTGAATCAATGTGGATTGGAGACACTTACACTGTCTTGCTAACGTGATCATGTGTCTCTCTCTCTGACCACCTGGTTCGGCCTTCAATCCGATCCCCCGGGAGGCATGATGTGCGCACGCGGGATCTGATGTGGATCTGATCTGAACCTTTGACCAGCATCTCTCTCCTGCTGCTGCTGCTGCTCCCCAGCCCGTGTGTGTGTGTGTGTGTGCGTGTGACACGTGTGGTGTGTGTGTGTGTGTGTGTGTGTGTGTGTGTGTGATGACACGTGGGGTCCTGCAAAGCATTAGGTCATGTGCTCTCTCTCTGTTTGATGTGTGTTTGCCAATCAATGACAGGCTTTTCCCCCCGCGCGTCTCTCTCTTCACCAGCGTCACCACCCTCCCTCGGAGTGGTCGTACAGCACATTGTCTTTCCACGGCGCTGTTTACACCCGCGCGCCTTTGATACAAACTGCTATTTGTTTTCTGTGAGGCTCTACCCTCGTGTACCACGCAGGCAAGATAAATATTTTGAAGCTTCATAGGCATAAATAATTGATTTGTGTTACAGAGCTAAAGCACGACATCCCCCACTTCACACGGCTCCGGCGGGGGCTCTGGCTTGGGCCTCGGAGGGATCGCTGAGAAATGCGGGAGAGGACAATAATGTTTACCCTGGCGGCATCGCAATTAACGGGAAGAAAAGGGCTTGCGTACGTGGATCGGCCGCTCGGGCAGGGCTGTCTCGAATTAAAGAGCCATCGCCGACAAGCACAACTCGGCCTGTTGTTTACGTGCGGCCGGGGAGAGCGGTAAACAGAGCCGGGCGAGGGGATACACACAGTCGGTGTTTTTATGCGACACACGACCGAATGGTACGGGATGAGTACAGTCAGTCGCTCCGATGATGGGCGAGCCGCAAACTGATTCACGATGGTTCAGATGTGTCTGCCTGTCCTGTCTGCCTGTCTGTCTGTCTGCTGCCTGCCTGCTTGTCTGTCTGCTTGTCTGTCTCTCTATCGGCAGGCCTGTCTGTCTCTCTGTCTGTCTGTCTCTCTGTCTGCTTGTCTGTCTCTCTATCGGCCCGGCCTGTCTGTCTCTGTCTGTCTGTCTGCTGTCTGTCTCTCTGTCTGTCTGTCTGTCCCTTGTCTCTGTTTTGAAGTGGCGTGTCGTTTTCACTGATTTTAGTTTGGTCTCCCCTTGTATTTCTGCTTCTATTTGTCTCTCCTGTCCTCTCACTCACTCTTGTCTCTCTCTCTCTCGCTCACACACACACACACACACTACACACACAACACACACACACACACACACACACACACGCTGTCACACACACACACACACACACACACACACACACACACACACCACACACACACACACACACACACACACACACACACACACACACTGAAATTCTCATTACCTCATTAGCGGAGGCAGCTCTCACTTGTAGCTCCTTAATGACGGTTCTAGATGAATGGGCCTGGTGCTGATCCCAGTGCTGTGACTGGATTAGTGATAATGACTGATCTGTGGGAAGTGTGACAGCCTCATCTCAACTCTCCCCAGGTCTCCTCCTCCATCCTGGAGTCCAGGGCCGACACAAAGCCCAGGTCTCATCCTCCAGCCTGGAGCCCAGGACCGACCAAAGCCAGGTCTCATCTACATGCCTGGAGTCCAGGGCCGACACCAAAGCCAGTCTCATCCTCCCAGCCTGGAGCACAGGGCCGTCCAAAGCCCAGGTCTCCCTCCACGCCTGGAGTCCCCAGGGCCTTACCAAAGCCCAGGTCTCATCCTCCAGCCTGGAGCCCAGGACCGTCCCAAAGCCCAGGTCTCATCCTCCAGCCTGGAGCCCAGGGCCGACCAAAGCCCAGGTCTCATTCTCCAGCCTGGAGCACAGGGCCGACCAAAGCCCAGGTCTCATTCTCCAGCCTGGAGCACAGGGCCTGACCAAAGCCCAGGTCCATCTCTCCAGCCTGGAGCCCAGGGCCGACCAAAGCCCAGGTCTCATTTCTCCAGCCTGGAGCACAGGGCCGACCAAAGCCCAGGTCTCATCCTCCAGCCTGGAGTCCAGGGCCGACCAAAGCCCAGGTCTCATCCTCCAGCCTGGAGCCCAGGGCCATCCAAAGCCCAGGTCTCATCCTCCAGCCTGGAGCCCAGGGCCGTCCAAAGCCCAGGTCTCATCCTCCAGCCGGGAGCCCAAGGCCGACCAAAGCCCAGGTCTCATCCTCCAGCCTGGAGCACAGGGCCGACCAAAGCCCAGGTCTCATCACTCCAGCCCAGGCTGACCAAAGTGGGGTCCAGAGGCCAAGTCTGGCCCTTCACTAAATTTGGGCCTTCATCAAACCTCCCCCCACACCACTACCTCCTCAACACCCCCTCCACCCACATCTGGGTAATAGCGTGAAAAGATGGTAAAATGTCAACATTCAGATCAACAATGTGAGGACTACTTTGACGCAATTAAGTATGAGGTGTGATTTTGAGCAGTCATATTGAACACGTCCTATTCTTGTTTAAGACTTTCCTCTTAGGGCGTCGCGGTAGATTCTCTGCCTACCAACATGAGGTTACAAGTTTGCGCCCCGTGTTACCTCTGGCTTGGTCGGGGCGTCCATACAGGCACGATTGGCTGTGTCTGCGGGTGGGAAGCCGGAATGAGGGTATGTGTGCTGGCTGCTACATTAGCGCCTCCTCTGGTCGGTTGGGGTGCCTGTTTGGGGCGGAAGGGAACTGGTGCGAATAGCGTGATCCTCTCACATGCTACGTCCTGCCGGTGAAGCTCCCCGCCGTCAGGTGAAAAGAAACGGCTGGCAAGGCTGCACATGTATCGGAGCAAGCATGTGTGTGTCTACAGCTCTCCCACAGATCGGCAGAGGTGGTAGCGACTGGTGCAGCAGGGGGAAATGGCCAAGTACAATTTGGGGAGAAAATCAGAAAAAATAATAATAAAAAAAACGTTCCTCTTAGCCCAGGACCAAAACTGGGCTCCTCCTTGGCCCTCCATGTGGGATGAGAGTTTTCTCAATATGTATTGACAGTTCACAATCTGAAGTTGAAGATTTTGGACGTAAAGTTTTTTTTTTTTACAATGCATAATACTGATGATACAATAAGTCAAGCCAAGAAGCCAAGAGAAGCCAAGAGTATTTTGTTTAATCCATACTCCACTATCACCCAGCCCATTTCTAAACCTCTAAACAGTACTGACTAGCCAGCTCACTTTATTAACTGCCAAACCTGCAGAGTTTCTGGCCACCCTCTGCTCTCGCCTCCTCCTCCACAGAGCCTCAGGTTATGGCTTCACAGCAGGGAGGAACCAAGTAGCCACCAACCTGTAACCTGTCCTCAGGGAAGAGAGACACATATAGAGCCTCCTCTGTTCTGTTCATTCCTCCAGGGATGGAGGGTTTAAAGATTAAAATGGCTTTTACGGTCAAAAAGAAAGAAAAAGGAAGTGAATGTTGGGCAATTCTCATGTATGAATTTACACGGCCACTGACTTCAAAAAGTCCATGCAAACTAAGGCAAGAGCAATATAAAATTCTACGTAAGTGCAGGTTAACACACATAGTATGTTCTGGTCGACTGGTCATGACAACTTACCTAGAATCATTTTGGATTGGATTGAATATGACACCCCAAACATCAAATGTTTGAAAAGGTTTGGGGGGTTGTGACACAACTTTAAAAGAACTAAGTGAGAACAACCAGCCTGTCCTGGGGGCCAGACCCTAACTTCTCCTCAGGTTCTCTTCTATCGTCATTGGGACAAGAGGGTTCCCCCTCACCCACACTCCCACTTTTTGTGCACATACAGTATCTATATGTGTCCTTCTCTCTTGGATCGTTCACCGGCATTACTGTCAACACTACCTCCTCCTCGCTGAACCGGTACCAAGCTACACCCTCAGGCCCGGGCCGCTTGGGCCCCTCGATCCCCTACAGTCGACCCCTCGACTGATCCATCAGACCTCCAGGCTGGAGCTGCCAAGGGCCTCCAGCTTAGGACCACAGGGGAGTAGGATCTCTGTCTGGAGACTGCTGAGACCCACTGAGAGCCGGGCAGGGTAAATTAGTTAGGGTTATTATTATTATGGTTCATAGCTCTTATTAAGGCCTCGTGGCTAGCTAGTTAGCACTTGATAGCAGATTCGGTAGGCTACAGTATGCTAGAGTGACGATCATAGACATTTTTGTGTACAGGTCATGTGTGTGCTACATTTAAAATGTTAAAAATAAGATACATTATGTGGAAAGATATTAACAACAAAACATAAAAAGGTCAACTGGAAAATACATAATATCATTGGCCAAGATGCCATCGAGAAGAAGGTAGAATTTAGAGGAGATTTAAGGCCGTTTCACACCGGTGCGGATCTCCTGTGTGCATGCATACGTTGCAATGCGAAAAATTCGCACGGAATTTCGTACCACATTCCGCATCTGCATTCGCACCGCATCGCATGTGTGAAACGGCCTTTAGGCTGCTTTCCTGTGCAGTAATACAGTATTTTTGTATTTATAGATTGGCTTTACGCCTTATTGATACAGTGGAGCACCCAGGTATCCCACAAATATAAAACGATTAAATTGACCTCAAAGTTGTAAAATTCCACCAAGAAACATATTGTTTAAGGCTGTAGTCGGAGGTAGAGCTCTGCACAGGCCTCAAATCTAGGCCCCCGCCCGGCCCGGGCCCTACATGTTCGGGCCCCGACGGTTTGCCAGAATTTCGGGCTCGAGCCCGGCCCCTTAAATTAAATAAGTTGTCTTAAATTTGTAGTTTATTTGATTGGTATATGCCGATGATATTATGTCCCAAGCTATAAAAAAGGCTTGTAGCTCGGGCTTGGGTCAGAATGCAGGATTCAGAAAAATATAGGGTTTCAAAGAGGTCTTTCCTCAAATGAAAACTGATTGTAGGTGGATAAGAAATAAGAAATTATGGTAAAAGGGAATTTATACTGTTATGGCTTGTGCTATGGTGACACCCTGTAGTTTGAATAATGAACGATGAATCTTCCATATTTTATATACAAATTAACAATACTACTATTATTTGTAGTACTTTGTTGAAATGCAGAAAACCAATTGAAATTGAAACCAACCCCGCTTGCAACTTCTCCCAGTGGTCCTCGTTTGTCAAGATGATCTTGCTGAACACAAACTTCGCTGTTTCATAAACTTTTCCTTAACCTTATTTCATGCATTTAACCGAAATCCCCATCCTAAAATCCCATTCACTTTTCCCCTTACGAACCAGCATGGCGGCCATTTCTGGGTAAGCCTACAAAAATACGTCATCCCTGCGGTACTCTATAAGCCCCTGTAGAAGCCATGCCTATCTGTGTGTGTGTGTCTGCATGTGTGTGGTGGAGTAGGCCTATGCTATCTGTCTGCATGTGTGTGTTTGCATGTGTGTGGTGGAGTAGGCATATCTGTCTGCATGTGTGTGTTTGCATGTGTGTGGTGGAGTAGGCCTATCTGTCTGCATGTGTGTGTTTGCATGTGTGTGGTGGAGTAGGCCTATCTGTCTGCATGTGTGTGTCTGCATGTGTGTGGTGGAGTAGACCTATCTGTCTGCATGTGTGTGTCTGCATGTGTGTGTGGTGGAGTAGACCTATCTGTCTGTCTGTGTGTGTCTGCATGTGTGTGTGGTGGAGTAGACCTATCTGTCTGTCTGTGTGTGTCTGCATGTGTGTGTGGTGGAGTAGACCTATCTGTCTGTCTGTGTGTGTCTGCATGTGTGTGTGGTGGAGTAGGCATATCTGTCTGCATGTGTGTGTCTGCATGTGTGTGGTGGAGTATGCCTATCTGTCTGTGTGTGTGGTGGAGTAGGCCTGTCTGTGTGTGTGGTGGAGTAGGCCTATCTGTCTGTGTGTGTCTGCATGTGTGTGGTGGAGTAGGCCTATCTGTCTGTGTGTGTCTGCATGTGTGTGGTGGAGTAGGCCTATCTGTCTGTGTGTGTCTGCATGTGTGTGGTGGAGTAGGCCTATCTGTCTGTGTGTGTGGTGGAGTAGGCCTGTCTGTGTGTGTGGTGGAGTAGGCCTATCTGTCTGTGTGTGTCTGCATGTGTGTGGTGGAGTAGGCCTATCTGTCTGTGTGTGTCTGCATGTGTGTGGTGGAGTAGGCCTATCTGTCTGTCTGTGCCTGCATGTGTGCGGTGGAGTAGGCCTATGTAGGGCCATATGAATTCCGCACAACGAAAATCATGAATTTGGTAATAAAAATGGAATCAACTGTAAAACATGGCATATTGCAGAATTTTCAATAATTTGGCTGAAATTGATTATAGGCCTAATTATCAAAATAAGAAGTAGCTCAAATTATCGTAATAACCTAAATGATTTCATAATTGTAAAATAGGCCTAGAGAAATGATTTAGTCTTCGATTGGGGTGTTTTGAGAGGGGGGGATCGGCCTTGCGTGGGACCCTTACTGCGCCTCACAACTTTGAGAAACATGTCTGAGAGAGCCAAGTCGTCAAAAAATAAAATTAAAAATATCACTCCTAACCCCTAAATTAAAATTAAAATGGAAAAAACGGAATTCAGGGAAAAATAAAATGGATTTCATATGGCTCTGGGCCTATGCTATCTGTCTGTGTGTGTCTGCATGTGTGTGGTGGAGTAGGCCTATGCTATCTGTCTGCATGTGTGTGTCTGCATGTGTGTGGTGGAGTAGGCATATCTGTCTGCATGTGTGTGTCTGCATGTGTGTGGTGGAGTAGGCCTATCTGTCTGCATGTGTGTGTCTGCATGTGTGTGGTGGAGTAGGCATATCTGTCTGCATGTGTGTGTCTGCATGTGTGTGGTGGAGTAGGCCTATCTGTCTGCATGTGTGTGTCTGCATGTGTGTGGTGGAGTAGGCCTATCTGTCTGCATGTGTGTGTCTGCATGTGTGTGGTGGAGTAGGCCTATCTGTCTGCATGTGTGTGTCTGCATGTGTGTGTGGTGGAGTAGACCTATCTGTCTGTCTGTGTGTGTCTGCATGTGTGTGTGGTGGAGTAGGCATATCTGTCTGCATGTGTGTGTCTGCATGTGTGTGGTGGAGTAGGCCTATCTGTCTGTGTGTGTGGTGGAGTAGGCCTGTCTGTGTGTGTGGTGGAGTAGGCCTATCTGTCTGTGTGTGTCTGCATGTGTGTGGTGGAGTAGGCCTATCTGTCTGTGTGTGTCTGCATGTGTGTGGTGGAGTAGGCCTATCTGTCTGTGCGTGTGGTGGAGTAGGCCTATCTGTCTGTGTGGTGGAGTAGGCCTATCTGCCTGTCTGTGCGTCTGCATGTGTGCGGTGGAGTCTAGAGACTCCAGGAGAGCTGGATAATGTGATACCCCCTCCCCTCCCCGTTGGCCCACGGTGTGTGTGCCCAAGGCAGTGGGCGCCCCTGCTCCTGTGACGAGTGGCTTTGCTCCCTTCAGCAGCACCACTCATCTCCTCTTTAATGTCACTTAGCTGCGGGGTGGCCAGCGCCTCGGCTCGCACATTAATCCCATTCCAAATGCCATAACATTTCCCAAAAAGCCCCTGCTTCTTAAAGCCGATAATTAGAATGTCTATTTAAAGTTCACCGCTCTCCCTCGCCGTTATCAATTAAAAGACGTTTAAAGGAGATGGGCGGCAATTGTCAACAAATTAAATTTCTTCCCCGCTCTTCGACTTTAACCCCGGCGCTCACGTAAGAGGGGTCAAAAAGGCCGTCGGGGAAAAGAGAGCAGAGTCTGAAATGTCCAACGTTCATTCTGCTGAGGGAGGAGAGTTAGAAAGTGCCGCAGTAATTCACCATCGCTGGCAGCAGATGCCGAATGCGTAGCGAGACTTTTGTAACGGCCATATCTTTATGTGATATGACTTCAGAAATGGAGGGAGGAGATGTAGAGGAGAGAGGTCACGTGATGTTCTGACTCTCGTTATCAAACCGCTTATTAATGAACTTGGGGGAAAAGGACAGTCTGGTATGATGCAACAAACTGACTGGCGCAAGAGAGCACCGTGTTTGTTTTTTAAATATTTCTTTCAAATGGTTTTTAACTGGTAAGTGCTGATCATTCTTCTCGTCACCTATTTATTTGTGCAGTGAAAATCGACGTTTTGCTTCCTGACAACCAACTCGCTTAGAAGGTTCTCAACTATTTGGGACCCGTTTCTGGGCCTACTTTGATGAGGTTAAAAATGATTTGTGAGCAGTGACTAACGTTAGGGGTGATGGGCAGCTTGCCCGGTCGGTTTCCCGTGGACCCCTTGGGTGGGATCCTATGCGTAATATCGCTCACAAGCACATAAGCACCTTTTGCGGCTGGTAGTGCCACGTTACAATGCAAAATCTTTAAAAAAAAAAAAATCTTCTTTTTTCCTGTGTCTGAGCCTGTTTGTCTTGTTCGTTTATTGTTCTATAAAAAATAAAAAATAAAAAATATATATATATATGTTTTGGTAAATGACACACAAATAAGCTGTGTGCTGGAACATTGGTTTTTGCGGAACATTGTGGAAGCATGTATAGTAGGCTAGCTAGCCTACATGGCATTCCCTGGTAACACTTTCATAAGAGTGTGATCTAACCCTATTGTTTATTGTTTATTGTTTATTAGGATCCCCATTAGTTACAGCAAGGCTGCAGCTATTCTTCCTGCGGTCCGCCAACATTAAAAATAACAGTACAAAACATAACACAACAAAACAAAACAAAAACGAAAAGAAAATACTCTGCTAATCAAGAAAGCAGAGACTTACTAATAAATAAAATAAAATCAGAAAGAATGGGTTTGCTAAGTAGCTGACCTTTTTCATTTTTTCAGCCCATTTATTCGTATGTTCTTACAAATAAAAGTCACTGCTGTGTCAAGGTCGCATGAGCTGATTATGTGCAGGTCAGCAAAAGAAGAAGCTTGCGGGCGGGGCGGGGGGGAAAAAGTTGCAAAAAGTGATCTAAACGGACTCTGAGACATTGTTGCTTTTCATTTGAACTGAGGAAAAATGTATTTTGGAGATTTTCAAAATTTTCTCATTACTGGCTGACGATGATACATTAGTGTCACACACAGGAAAAGGATCATTTTCCAAAGGAAGCCCAAACCTTATTGTTGGGAATGTACCATCTGGATCTCAAAGGGCTCTGCTCCCACATCCATCTTCTCTGGGATAACACTGGAGCCTGCATGGGGAGCCGTGCTAAAGACTGATTGGTGATGAATTATGTATACTTTTTAGTAAATCATGATATTTGTCTGGCAACGTGATGCTGAAAATATTACATCCTCAAATCATCAGTGTGAGCATGTGGTGAGTGATCATTTTGACTCATTTACGCATTATACTCGGACTTGATATTTGACAAAGAAATTAAATAAAATAAATAACCGTCGTGACTTTCATTTCCACACATACTCAATTAAGAGAGGGCTTTTGAATGATTGTTTGGTACACACGCGCACGCACGCACACGCACGCACACACACAAACACACACATACACACAAACACACACATACACACACACACACACACACACACACACACACACAATTTGTGTCTGATCACTTGTGTCAAATCCTGCATATCTCTTGCACTAACACCGCAGGTTTTTTAAAATAGCTCCTCTCTAAGGGCAAAACGACACTTCTGGCTACATCTGTCCACACATTCTGGTCTTTGATGAATAACGTTGAGTCGGCTGTGTGTGTGTGTGTGTGTGTGTGTGTGTGTGTGTGTGTGTGTGTGTGTGTGCGTGTGTGTGTGTGTGTGTGTGTGTGTGTGTGTGTGTACGCCTTGGCGATCCCGTCACGTTTGATGATGTGGCTCTCAGGGCATACACAGCGTTCTCCTTGTTCCTCCCACCTCTCCGACACTGCCGGGGTGAGGAGCCTGAGGGGGCGTGGCCTCTAATAAAACATTTATATCCAGCGAAACAGCGTGTCCAGCTCCAGCCACAACACAGGCTTTTGACACCGCCGGCTCTTTTGAAGCGAGCTACCGAGGCTACCGAGGCTTTTCTTAAGGGGGGCCCATTGTTCAACACTGACCCCCTCTCTCCTCCTCCTCCTCCTCCTCCCTGCACGGAGACGCCGGGTGCTAAAGTCTCACAGTGCTCCGCGGACACTTCAAAAGACTGGGCCAACATGAAAGGCCCTCGCGCTGCTGGCTGACCCCTTGCTCAGTAAGTAGCGGCTAAATGGGTAAGATAGAAAAGCGGGGTAATTTGTATCAACTCAATAAGTGACTATGCAGCCAAATAGGAAGGTCGCGACCTTTGTGCCACGGCCTCGGCAGCCCCATAGCAACAGGGACATCAATGTAACATCAGTTCCCCCCAAAACACCGGCCCCCGCCCTGTTGAAGATGATGCGTGTAAACAAGGCCCGATTGTGGCGCGGGACAACAGCGCAAAAAAAAATCCTATCAGTGTCCACTTGTGGTATACAGGCGGGACAGGAAGCAGGAAGTGTGTGTATTGCTGTTTATTTCCATATTGGCATGGGATAACTGTCATGTCTGATGATGATGGGCTAATGGCGGTTGGGCTGATTGAATCAGGCCAGAGGTCCAGCGGGTCAGAGCCCTGGAGCCCATTGGCTGCCAGTGACTCACCCCCCCACCCCCCCTCTCCCCAACCCGCAAACTCCCTCCTGGGAAAGGCAGAGATCGGTGTGTCCCCCACCCCTCCCTCCCTCCTCCCCCCCCTGTCCCAGTTTTTACAGCTCAACCAAAATTCTCATGGCGCTAAAATCAATGTTGCCATTGTTGGGGCCAAACGGCACGTCTTGACCATGGCCAATGCAAAGAATTCCAAATGGCAGGGCCTGCTGGCCTGTCGGGATCCACAGATTTGATTATGAGGAGGGGCCAACGTTGTTTTTCGACCCCGTCAAAGAAAGGGGTTCTTGTTGCGGCTCGGGACAATGGGACCTCTAAGTGGCATGTGAAACTGACCCCCACTATGTGCAATAATTCAAAGCCTTTGATTTGACAAATGTTGTGGTGCCTTCCTCCACATCTGCAAATACCTCCACTTCTCTCGCGCCCCCCGCCTCCCCCCCCCCCTCTCTCTTCCCCTGCCAGATACTGTTCCCTCAGTGGCTCTGCACATTCAAGCCCCCCCCCCCCCTCTCTTCCCCTGCCAGATACTGTTCCCTCAGTGCCTCTGCACATTCAAGCCCCCCCCCCCTCTCTTCCCCTGCCAGATACTGTTCCCTCAGTGCCTCTGCACATTCAAGCCTCCCCCCCCCCCCTCTCTTCTCCTGCCAGATACTGTTCCCTCAGTGCCTCTGCACATTCAAGATGCGCTGTTATTTTACACACGATTTACATCGACCAGTGAAAAAAGGAGGGCTGAGAAACAACTTGAACAGCGCCAGTGTTGGGGAGTAGTGAACTACATGTAGTTGAACTACGTTGTTGAACTACATTTTGCAGTAGCTTGCTGGTAGTTCAATACATTCATATTTGCGTAGTGAGTGAGTTGAACTACTTTTTGGTCATTTCTTTTGTAGTTTAACTACTCAAACTACAAACTACAATTTTCGGCAATAAAATGATAGATATTATTTGACCATTACTGTTGAACCAGAACCCCCTTTTGACAGGACTGCCCCTTTTTCAGCATAAACCGTGAATTCAGCCAGGATCCCACTAACGTTACTGTACTTCTTGACAAGAGACACAGCCTACTGTATGCTGCCTCTGATTGGCTTGCCCTGATATTTTTACCCTGACCTTAACCAATCGTAGTCCAGTCTTTACTGTTGATTTGTCTGATAAAACAAAACCCAGAAGAACCCAGATTTGTTTTCAACAACAAAAATATGACATTGAATGTATTGGGCGTCAACTATTGCAATAAACTCAATTGAGAGGCATATTGTTGCTGGCATTGTGCTTTTTTGTAGGCTCTTATATTTTATTTCATATTATACATGTATTTTTTTACAAAGTAGTTTGAACTACTTTTTCTGCGTAGCTTGTAGTTTCCTAAACTACATTTCTCCCAGGGTAGCTTTGCTGTAGTTCCAACTACTTCCATTGCGAAGTAGTCGGTAGCTTCCTAAGCTATGCTTTCAAAGTAGCTTCCCCAACGCTGAACAGCGCATCGGGAGTGTGGGGGGGGGGAGAAAAAGGGAGAGAGAAGTCAATGTGTTGGGGGAGGGGGGGCACGGGGAAAGTTGGGCACGCAGATAAGTTTGGCTATTTGGCTTTTGTTGTTTGAATTAAAATAAAGGTTTCCTTCTCCGCTGTCACATTGCATTAGCGCGCGCGGCGGCGGCTGCTATCAGGCCGGGGCTCCTGGCTGCCGCTCTGTGTGGAGCGAAGCTGACGGTGTGTGGAAGCTAACACGGGCACTGTGCTGTGACCGCGTCACCTGCAATCAGGCCCGCAGGCCGGCCAG
>NC_139632.1:40511463-40516463 GCF_964638095.1 Poromitra crassiceps
TACTGTGGATGTATGACACCTGTTTACATGAGTAAACTGTACACTGCTCTACTGTGGATGTATGAGACCTGTTTACATGAGTAAACTGTACCACTGCTCTACTGTGGATGTATGAGGCCTGTTTACATGAGTAAACTGTACACTGCTCTACTGTGGATGGATGAGGCCTGTTTACATGAGTAAACTGTACACTGCTCTACTGTGGATGGATGAGGCCTGTTTACATGAGTAAACTGTACCACTGCTCTACTGTGGATGGATGAGACCTGTTTACATGAGTAAACTGTACCACTGCTCTACTGTGGATGGATGAGGCCTGTTTACATGAGTAAACTGTACACTGCTCTACTGTGGATGGATGAGGCCTGTTTACATGAGTAAACTGTACACTGCTCTACTGTGGATGGATGAGGCCTGTTTACATGAGTAAACTGTACACTGCTCTACTGTGGATGGATGAGGCCTGTTTACATGAGTAAACTGTACACTGCTCTACTGTGGATGGATGAGGCCTGTTTACATGAGTAAACTGTACCACTGCTCTACTGTGGATGGATGAGACCTGTTTACATGAGTAAACTGTACCACTGCTCTACTGTGGATGGATGAGGCCTGTTTACATGAGTAAACTGTACACTGCTCTACTGTGGATGGATGAGGCCTGTTTACATGAGTAAACTGTACCACTGCTCTACTGTGGATGGATGAGGCCTGTTTACATGAGTAAACTGTACCACTGCTCTACTGTGGATGGATGAGACCTGTTTACATGAGTAAACTGTACCACTGCTCTACTGTGGATGGATGAGGCCTGTTTACATGAGTAAACTGTACCACTGCTCTACTGTGGATGGATGAGACCTGTTTACATGAGTAAACTGTACCACTGCTCTACTGTGGATGGATGAGACCTGTTTACATGAGTAAACTGTACACTGCTCTACTGTGGATGGATGAGGCCTGTTTACATGAGCAAACTGTACCACTGCTCTACTGTGGATGGATGAGGCCTGTTTACATGAGTAAACTGTACCACTGCTCTACTGTGGATGGATGAGGCCTGTTTACATGAGTAAACTGTACCACTGCTCTACTGTGGATGGATGAGGCCTGTTTACATGAGTAAACTGTACCACTGCTCTACTGTGGATGGATGAGGCCTGTTTACATGAGTAAACTGTACCACTGCTCTACTGTGGATGGATGAGGCCTGTTTACATGAGTAAACTGTACCACTGCTCTACTGTGGATGGATGAGGCCTGTTTACATGAGTAAACTGTACCACTGCTCTACTGTGGATGGATGAGGCCTGTTTACATGAGTAAACTGTACCACTGCTCTACTGTGGATGGATGAGGCCTGTTTACATGAGTAAACTGTACCACTGCTCTACTGTGGATGGATGAGACCTGTTTACATGAGTAAACTGTACCACTGCTCTACTGTGGATGGATGAGGCCTGTTTACATGAGTAAACTGTACCACTGCTCTACTGTGGATGGATGATACCTGTTTACATGAGTAAACTGTACCACTGCTCTACTGTGGATGGATGATACCTGTTTACATGAGTAAACTGTACACTGCTCTACTGTGGATGGATGAGACCTGTTTACATGAGTAAACTGTACACTGCTCTACTGTGGATGGATGAGGCCTGTTTACATGAGTAAACTGTACACTGCTCTACTGTGGATGGATGAGGCCTGTTTACATGAGTAAACTGTACCACTGCTCTACTGTGGATGGATGAGGCCTGTTTACATGAGCAAACTGTACACTGCTCTACTGTGGATGTATGAGGCCTGTTTACATGAGCAAACTGTACACTGCTCTACTGTGGATGGATGAGGCCTGTTTACATGAGTAAACTGTACACTGCTCTACTGTGGATGGATGAGGCCTGTTTACATGAGTAAACTGTACCACTGCTCTACTGTGGATGGATGAGGCCTGTTTACATGAGTAAACTGTACACTGCTCTACTGTGGATGGATGAGGCCTGTTTACATGAGTAAACTGTACACTGCTCTACTGTGGATGGATGAGGCCTGTTTACATGAGTAAACTGTACACTGCTCTACTGTGGATGTATGAGGCCTGTTTACATGAGCAAACTGTACACTGCTCTACTGTGGATGGATGAGGCCTGTTTACATGAGTAAACTGTACCACTGCTGCTCTACTGTGGATGGATGAGGCCTGTTTGCAATAGGCATCACTGACAGAGGACAAATCGGCTTTCTACAAGTTCCACAACAGATGACTCGTTTTTCCTTTGGCATGAGCCAGTTAGAAGAACGTAGCATTTTCTAAGTAGATGTTTGAACCAAAATGTGAATGAAAACGGTCCACACTCACTGTAAGGGATCCTTCTCCAAAAGGTCACGATTGTTTTTCTTTCCGTATCGCTGCTGAATTCGTCTGTGAAAAGAGACAGGTAGAGGAAAGTGATAATGTAACAGTGGTCAGTGAGTTAATCAAACCCACAACATTGCATAAACATGGTATGTGCAATAGTCTATGTATATCTAAATAATAAAATAATAATAATAATAATAATAATAATAATAATAATAATAATTAAAAAGAAAATCTAAAATCTCCCACACTGATTTTGTTTTTGCATTTTGCATTTATTTAGATAGGACAGTGGGCAGACAGGAAAGGTGGAGAGAGAGAGGGGATGACATGCGATGCGACCATGGGTCAGATTCGAACCCGCGTCGGCCGCGCGAAGGACCGAGCCTCCGTGGTACAACGTGCTACCAGGTGAGCCACACACCTGAGGAAAGGTCCTGAAGCAGGAGCACTGTACTGCACACGCTCAGTGTGCATCTTCACGCTCAGATGACACTTCTCTTCTGGAGGTCAGAAACTTTCCATTTCCCAGTTGTCTTGAACGCACTAATAGACAGGGAGTATCCTTGCTGCCAATCAACATGAGCCTTTTGCTCTCTGCTGGGTGGAGACTGTTGCGGCAGCAGCAGCACTGAAGCATCCTGTTTAGTTATTCAATTACCATAAAGCCCCTGTACCTCAAAACACGTTTATTGAGTCATATAAAAAAAAAAAGTATATTTTTAATAATGCAGAAATATGTAACGTTTGAAAGCCGGCCCAGTCGCCGTGACCTTTGGAATGTTTGGACTGTAGGATTTTGGATAATGTGCACTGAGTTTAATCTGCTACACAGGAAAGCAATTTAAATGGTTTAAAGTGGGCCTGATTGAGGAGACAGAAGCCCACTGAAAAGAAAGAAAGAAAGAAAGAGAAAGGAGAGAAACCGTGATGAAAATCTCAGACAAATGGCACTGCTAATATGTCTCCATAATAGATATGTTTTCCCATGACGTTCTGTAACAATTTTTCCTCTAATTCGATTAGCTTAATCTAATATTACTCTGAACACCTAACATTTTTCATTGTCTTCTCTGTAATATCTCTACAGACAAAAAGAGAGAGAGAGAAAGAGGACTGGGAGACCTGAGGGTATCTGCACAGGTGTGTGTATATCACAAGTGTACGTACGTGTGTGTGTGTGTGTGTGTGTGTGTGTGTGTGTGTGTGTGTCTGTGTGTGTGTGTTTTCCTCTGTGTGCACTGTGTTTTGTAAGAAACAAAACAGACCACTCACTGTCACAACGCATTTGGCACCTCTCATCCACGGTGAGGTGTTTAGTTACTCTGTCAAAACCTCTCTGGCACGGGGCCCAAACTGCAAATTAATATATAGCTCCTATGCACCTTTGGTGATTCGTTATCCAAAGGACTGTTTAAATAAGCCATTTAGGCGGGCGGTGTTCATCTACCAACAAAAGGCTCAGCTGTTTTTCAGCAGACACAGAACAACTGTCGGGAGCGGCATCGCCTGGAAGTGTGCATCCCCAGCTGAGTCGCATCAGTCCCACACACACACACACACACACACACACACACACACACACACACACACACACACTCTTGGCATGAGCACACAGGACGTTTGGCCGAGCCGGTTTGGCACTTGAAACGTGATCATTGTAAAGACATGAGCGGGGATGTGAATTAGGGTTTGAACTAACACAGTCAATCTAGCCGTTGATGGTGCCAGGAGTGTGAAGCCAGAGTGTGTGTGTGGTCTCCTCTACTGTGCCCATTGATCTCTGTGCAGCTCTGGTCTGCCCCGAACCTCCCCCACGAATAACCCACAAAATAAGCATTGACCTCAACACGTATGATTGTTTCTCTGCTGGGGTCTTTGGTTGGATGATCAGAATGTTTATAGACCATGTGGATCTGATCAGATGCAGGACTCCCTCTGACTTATGATTGACTTAGGGCTTATAGTACTGTTGATTGGCTTAACGTTGTGTGGACGTTTCTCAATGAAAGGCACTGCATTACTGCTGCATGTGACTTGTATCTACAGTATGTTGGTGGAGAATGTTGCTGTTGTCAGATGAAAAATCACATCTCTTAAAAAAAGAGAGAGAGAGAGAGAGAAGCTTTTCAGGAATTAAAGTTGGAATCTGGGACATGTTTGCAGGAACAAATAGTTATTTTATCCATCTGGACTGTGGAGTCAAGTTACACAATACTAATTGGCAGTACTAGCATGGATAAAGACGCTGTCAATAGACCGCTGTTGAAATGTTTGCGACCAGGACAAAAGTCTGCTAACTATCCAGCTAACGTTAGCCAAGACAGCTGTGATCAGCTCGCTTGATTTGAGGTTTTACAACACTTCTGTGGTTGTACACTCACTCCTCTAAACCTCACTTTCATCCGGGTCACGGCACCAATCCCATGTATTCCCCCGCAGCTGGGAATCGAACTCGGTACCTCTGGCATGGGGGGCGGATGCTCTAACAAGTCTAAAACCCACATGGGGCTCTAGGGTCTGTCGCTAGAGCATCTCTTGAGGTCTCTCGAGGTCTCGGAGAGTGAGGTTTGTCACTGCAGTGCACAGCACTACCCGCTGGCTATACGCTTCCACTTCCACTTCAGAACATTAGTTT
>NC_139632.1:40521463-40526463 GCF_964638095.1 Poromitra crassiceps
ATTTTATTGCACAGCCCTACTATTTTATAAACAAAAATGGCCTTCATGCCCTTTGTATTGTTTTAATCAGAAGCCACCCTCACCACACAGGCAGCACTTGCACCAGGACACCCATACTCTCTTTCTCTCTCTCTCTCACACACACACACACACACACACACACACACACGCACACACACACACACACACACACACTGCACTGATGTTTAATTACATTAATATGCAATATCAGTCGTTAGTAGTCCCTTAATTATGAATGAAGATGTAATGACACCACCATTAATATTTAATTAAAGGGCAATAAAGTGTTATTTGGCAGCATTACAAAACTAGACACTAATAGAAGAACGTCTTCAGCCAGTAATTATTGGAGAAAGGAGAGTGCTGTCCCTCTTAAATATTGACTGTCTGAGAAGGTAAATACAGAGGACACGCAGAGGTCAAAAGTGTGTGTGTGTGTGTGTGTGTGTGTGTGTGTGTGTGTGCGCACACATGTATGCTAGGAGGTGATCAAAGCTCATGAATAGCTAACGGCACTAAAGTGGAATGATGAAGCTGCAGCGAATGTGTTATCCACACAAAACACAACGTCGCAGTAACCTAATGAGAACAAATAGGGGAGGGGGGGAGGCGCCATAGAGATGGCGGTATGTCCCCATCCTTCCTAGCCTAACAACTCACATGGGTCGGTCAACACGCACTCCAGAGTTCAATCCACTTTTCTGTACTTTCTCCCTGGTTCCTTAATACCTCATCTCATCATCGTCTGCTCCTTTTCGATGACAGACACGACTTATATGTAAATTCTGTCCTCACAGGCAGTCTGCAGGCTCAGTAGGCGGGGGCTTGTGTCCAAAGTTTGCCCAGGCCAGAATGCATGATGCCAGCAGGGCACAACGCATCGCTTAGCAGCAGACACCCATGTGGTGACATTGAGATGCTAAAGCTGGAGCTTGTTTACACAAGTTTCCCCTTTTCTCCTCTGTGTCGCCACCATTTAGCCAGACAATAGGCACAATGTGGCCCTCATCTGTGAGTGGGCTGGACCCGACAAGGCCAGGCAGTCAGCTGGGGCGCTCTGGTTTGCTCTGGAGTGGATGTTTACCGTAGTGGGAGGAAGCATTGTTTTAACCTAGAAGTCCCTCTTTCTGAAGGCCATGACATACACACACTATCGTTATAACGATAAGATAAAATAAAAATAAAACACAACAAAATATTGTTAATTTTAATAAGGATTAAAAATCAAAATCACCAATATTTTGTCATTAAAATGTAAATTTGGTCCAACACCTCAACGTTCATTTTGTCCAATCTTTAGTTTTTCTTCAGAGGGTGTAGACAGGCCCCAAAGTTTAGACTATCGGTATTAAGTGATGTGGCCGATATGCGGCTTCTATAGGCCCATTTCACAGCAGCCGTTTTGAGGTGGTAAAACAGGAAGTAAAGCAGGTGTAATCAATTAGCCTTTTGCACTTCCCACTCAATTCAACCATTATTGTCTCTAAAAGGCAGGAAGTAACACATGTTTTTACTTTTCTTATTTTCAGACTAATTAGTAGAGTATGATGTTATATTACCTGCTGACGGTTTCGGCTGTAACTACAGCCTTCTCCAGAGCTGTCATCTGACTTCCTGGTGATGACGTGTCTTATCAGCTGGTTGGACCGGGAAACCTGTCAGCAGGTAAAATAACATCATACTCTACAAATTTGTCTGAAAATAAGAAAACTAAAAACATAATTTAAAAGAAGACAAAATGAACCTAATTAATTTAGGAAGTAACACAGGTGCAAGCAAAACATTAACAAGGGCCCCGACACTGGATCAGCTAAACGGATTGGAAGTTGGAAGCCCTCATTAATGTCTTGCTTGCACCTGTGTTACTCCCTGACTTTTAGACACAAAATGGGTGAATTCGGTGGGAAGTGAAAACATTAACGAGGGCCCTGGCACTGGAATGCATAAATGGAATGGAATCATCATTAATGGTATTATTGATTGCACCTGCTTTACTTCCTGCTTTACCACATCAAAACAGCCGATGTGAAATGAGTCTGTAGCCCACAGTCTAATGTGCTGTTACTTTTCACAGCAACCGTTTTGAGGTGGTAAAGCAAGAAAGTAAAGCAGGTGTAACCAATAACATTAATGAGGGCCCTGGAACGCACCACCAGGTTTGGTTAGCCTGCACCTGCTTTACCACCTCAAAACGGTAGCTGTGAAATGGTCTATTCATTCTGCTCGTAATTTCATAGGGTGAGCTAACCCACGTGACGGGTTTTGATCTTAATTGGCATCATGCTCTGGCATCACGCAATCAAGTGGTGTGCTTCAGTCAAGCACAGGAAGTGCAATTCTGACTAACATCATGCCTATGGTTGTGCAGCATGCAATAACTTCATCATAAGGCAGTTGTGCGTGAATGAAAAGTGAGTATTATTAATCTGCTGCATTACTCGTGATATTGCATGTCCTTGTGTTTGATGCTCCTAAATAACTAGACTGCTAGATTTTGTTAGCCAATATGAACGAGAAGTTGGAGCTTCGGTGCTAATTAGCCGGTTTTAGCATGCTAGCTAATTAATGATCCTCACCTGACTCAGTCAGCACGTCGTTAAATATGGCATGTCGACTTCCAAACATGTTCACATGTGTTGTTTACCCTGCTAGCCGGGCGCTGCTCGCTCATACTGAGCGTTATGGGTAAATGTGTTGCCTGTTTGTTTACCTCCTGAAGTGTGTCTGTCAAGTGTTGTTGTGTATTGATAACCTGGTGACAGGAAGTAGCATGCCTGTAGATTTTCACAATACAGCAGCATCCTGTCAGTTCGTCAGCCAGGATTTCTATGGGAGGATTTACATGAATCATAAATGACAGGAAGTGTTATGTTAACATTAGGTAACCTAGGTAACCTGACAGTGATGATATCCCAAAATGTTTTTTTTATGTGGTTGGTTATAATGTTTCATTCAGAGGTGACAAATCCTACTCATTATATTAGGCTACAAGTAGGCTATACTGTATGAGGGATTCGCCGAGCAGCATTTTGGTAAACAACCTGCGTGACTGGGTGTGGCAACGGCAATGGAACCCTATGGAGCATGAGCAATGGGAGGCTGCTGGAGTGTCGTGACTCTAGCCGGCTGACTGACTCTGTTTACATTAAAAAAAAACTTCAGTCACCTTCAGTTTGGACAGCGATATTGAACAGAATGAGTGAGCATATTTTTTGTATGTTTTAAAATTTTCTCAAATTGAGAATTCAAAAATGAAGAAAAAGAAAAAGAAAAAGAGAAGGGCATTTAATCACTCTCAGTCATCCGATTGCATTTGTATGAATTTCCCTCCTCCACATGTCCACGTCTCTCCAAGCCGTCATCCTATAGCGGCTCCGTGAGTGACGTGCAGGCCTCAGCGCTCCTCCAGCGTATATTAAGTCCAGCTAATGAGCTGGTCAATGTGACGAGCGGCGGCCATGATCGATGTCCCCTCTGAATTGATGTGCTCCTCTGCCAGCGAAGGACACCTGACCCACCGGCAAATGTTGATGAAGTGAAAGTGTCCCTCGCTCACACAGCCTGCAGCCTGTCAGGAGGAGAGGGGTCACATCAGTGGACACTTTGAGTCCAAACAAAGCCTTGGCACAAGCAGCAGCAGCATCTGATATGAGCCATAAACATGGTGAATATGGACAAGCAGCTCATCAATCAAGTGTCACAGTGGCTGGATTTGTTGGTCACTTGACACTAAACTAGAAAGCTTGTCATAAATTGAGATTCCACACACTTTGTGGTGATGCTGGGAAGCTCTAGAGTCTGTCAGTCTGTGATGCTGGGAAGCTAGAGTCTGTGATGCTGGGAAGCTGTCAGTCTGTGATGCTGGGAAGCTGGAGTCTGTCAGTCTGTGATGCTGGGAAGCTAGAGTCTGTCAGTCTGTGATGCTGGGAAGCTAGAGTCAGTCTGTGATGCTGGGAAGCTAGAGTCTGTCAGTCTGTGATGCTGGGAAGCTAGAGTCTGTCAGTCTGTGATGCTGGGAAGCTAGAGTCAGTCTGTGATGCTGGGAAGCTAGAGTCTGTCAGTCTGTGATGCTGGGAAGCTAGAGTCTGTCAGTCTGTGATGCTGGGAAGCTGGAGTCTGTCAGTCTGTGATGCTGGGAAGCTAGAGTCTGTCAGTCTGTGATGCTGGGAAGCTAGAGTCAGTCTGTGATGCTGGGAAGCTAGAGTCTGTCAGTCTGTGATGCTGGGAAGCTGTCAGTCTGTGATGCTGGGAAGCTGGAGTCTGTCAGTCTGTGATGCTGGGAAGCTAGAGTCTGTCAGTCTGTGATGATGGGAAGCTAGAGTCTGTCAGTCTGTGATGCTGGGAAGCTAGAGTCTGTCAGTCTGTGATGCTGGGAAGCTAGAATCTGTCAGTCTGTGATGCTGGGAAGCTAGAATCTGTCAGTCTGTGATGCTGGGAAGCTAGAGTCTGTCAGTCTGTAGTCTCGGCTCCCAGACGTTTGGTGAGCTGCGCCACCAAACGTCTGGGAATTTCACTGTCAGAAACTGTCTGTCAGAGCCCGGTGAGAACGGCCGGCAGCAGACACGCCTACATTTATTATTAGAATTTTATTTGGTAGCGGCAATGCCATTTATCATAGTTCCAATATAGAGCAAGACACCGATGTGCTGCAAAGAGAGTTTATATCTGTTGTTGATTTTACAATAATTTTTCCTACCCGGAAGTGGTCCGCTTGCTACTGTGAGTCATCAGCAGGCTCTGTAACGTTAGCCTCGGGAGTCGGGCTTATCGCTGGGGAAAAGACCTCTAGCCACCGGGGCCGGATGAAACACGCCCTATTAACAGGTTATGTTTGTTTCTAAGTGATTAATATGTTTCTCCGCAAACGTGGCGATGTTTTGCGAGACACTGGTTCTGCATGAGCGTCACTGCCCCCAGAAAGCAGGCCCGCCCACAACACTCATGATTGGTTCTCCGATGCAAGGCTTCCAACAGCGCCA
>NC_139632.1:40533963-40573963 GCF_964638095.1 Poromitra crassiceps
ATGTGATACTGTGGCTCCACCCACCGCCCAAGTCAAAACATGTGATGCTGTGGCTCCACCCACTGCCCAAGTCAAAACATGTGATGCAGTGGCTCCACCCACACCAAGTCAAAACATGTGATGCAGTGGCTCCACCCACACCAAGTCAAAACATGTGATACTGTGGCTCCACCCACCGCCAAGTCAAAACATGTGATGCTGTGGCTCCACCCACCGCCAAGTCAAAACATGTGATGCTCTGGCTCCACCCACCGCCAAGTCAAAACATGTGATGCAGTGGCTCCACCCACCACCAAGTCAAAACATGTGATGCTGTGGCTCCACCCACCACCAAGTCAAAACATGTGACGCTGTGGCTCCACCCACCACCAAGTCAAAACATGTGATGCTGTGGCTCCACCCACCGCCAAGTCAAAACATGTGATGCTGTGGCTCCACCCACCACCAAGTCAAAACATGTGATGCTGTGGCTCCACCCACCACCAAGTCAAAACATGTGATGCTGTGGCTCCACCCACACCAAGTCAAAACATGTGATGCTGTGGCTCCACCCACCACCAAGTCAAAACATGTGATGCAGTGGCTCCACCCACACCAAGTCAAAACATGTGATGCTGTGGCTCCACCCACACCAAGTCAAAACATGTGATGCTGTGGCTCCACCCACACCAAGTCAAAACATGTGATGCTGTGGCTCCACCCAGAGCAATTTAGAGAGAGAGTGGCGTCAGCGGAGGACCAAAATGCGTGACTCATTAGCCAATGAACAGCCAGGAAGGGGTCTCGCGCTACTTTTGAATGCTAAAATAAAGCTGATAATGTACAATTTGAAAAAAAAAAATATATACTTTCAAAGTACAACACAAACTGTCCATTTTGCTGCAACTCGGCAGTGCTGCTTAATCCAGAACCTTACTTCCTGGAACTCTTGAGAGTAAGAAACTGGTCCATTGGAGTGAATGGAGATGTTGCGACTCTCTTCTATATACACGGCTCTGGCTCCACCCACCGCCAAGTCAAAACATGTGATTCTGTGGCTCAAAGTGGATATATTAGGCTCACATAACTAGCTTTTTGTCACGTTTGGCTCCCGTGTGGTGCCCCCTTGGCATAAAAACAGGGTTCCTTGAAATATTCCTTATCAAACTATAATGTCAATGTAAAACTGCAGTGAGAACTGATTGCTCTTTTGAAGCTTTTGAAGGCTGCACAGGTGAAGCCATGTCACCTCTTGCCTGCACTTGACTCAACCTTTGACATGGAAACACTTTGAAAATGTTGAGAAAGAGAGACAGAGAGATAGAGAGTTAAGTTTGTGTACTGAGCATTGCATTCAGCATCTCTGTCATTTCAAAATGGATGGCTAAAACAAATCAAACAGCTGCTTTCCATGACTTCTTGGAGAAATGATGTTTCTCATCTTCTGACAGTAGTAGTCTCTCAGACATAGCACTTCTGTCATGTCAGAAACAGCACAGAGAGAGAATAGAATAGAATAGAATAGAATAGAATAGAATAGAATAGAATGGAGGAGCAGTCAGAACAGAACAGTCAGGCACAATGGCCAGTAGGGGGTAAGGAGGAGCAGAGGGAGCTGTGGAAAGTCGCAGCCCCGTGTCGAGGGCCTCGTCACTGGGGAGTGTATGCGTGAGGGATGGGATCACAGGAAATGGTCGCGGAGCGCTGAACACTGTTTGTCCTCCAGGGTGTGTGTGTTGTCACTTAGCGTCAGCGCGGGTGCAGGAGCCCCCACCGGGAGAGGTGTGTGTGTGTGTGTGTGTGTGTGTGTGTGTGTGTGTGTGTGTGTGTGTGTGTGTGTGTGTGTGTGTGTGTGTGTGTGTGTGTGTGTGTGTGTGTGTGTGTGTGTGTGTGTGTGTGTGTGAGAAAGCCCTTTTAGCACGTTCATAAAAGCAGCATTTAGCATTGTCACAACAACTGTTTAGGAAAAGCCAAGCCTCCGTTAAACAAGGGCAGTGATGCACTACAAAGTCACAAGCACCCCCCCCCCCCCCCCTCCATAACTTACTGCCTGTGTTGTATACAGTTGCAGGTACACAGGCAGCACCCCCCCCCCTCCATAACTTACTGCCTGTGTTGTATACAGTTGCTGGTACACTGGCAGCACCCCCCCCCCCACCTCCATAACTTACTGCCTGTGTTGTATACAGTTGCAGGTACACAGGCAGCACCCCCCCCCCCCCCTCCATAACTTACTGCCTGTGTTGTATACAGTTGCAGGTACACGGGCAGCACCCCCCCCCCCCCCCTCCATAACTTACTGCCTGTGTTGTATACAGTTGCAGGTACACAGGCAGCACCCCCCCCCCCTCCATAACTTACTGCCTGTGTTGTATACAGTTGCAGGTACACGGGCAGCACCCCCCCCCCCCCCCTCCATAACTTACTGCCTGTGTTGTATACAGTTGCAGGTACACGGGCAGCACCCCCCCCCCCTCCATAACTTACTGCCTGTGTTGTATACAGTTGCTGGTACACAGGCAGCACCCCCCCCCCCTCCCTCCATAACTTACTGCCTGTGTTGTATACAGTTGCAGGTACACAGGCAGCACCCCCCCCCCCCCTCCATAACTTACTGCCTGTGTTGTATACAGTTGCAGGTACACAGGCAGCACCCCCCCCCCCCCCCCTCCATAACTTACTGCCTGTGTTGTATACAGTTGCAGGTACACAGGCAGCACCCCCCCCCCCCCCCTCCATAACTTACTGCCTGTGTTGTATACAGTTGCAGGTACACGGGCAGCACCCCCCCCCCCCCTCCATAACTTACTGCCTGTGTTGTATACAGTTGCAGGTACACAGGCAGCACCCCCCCCCCCCCCCCCCTCCATAACTTACTGCCTGTGTTGTATACAGTTGCAGGTACACAGGCAGCACCCCCCCCCCCTCCATAACTTACTGCCTGTGTTGTATACAGTTGCAGGTACACAGGCAGCACCCCCCCCCCCCCCCCCCCTCCATAACTTACTGCCTGTGTTGTATACAGTTGCAGGTACACGGGCAGCACCCCCCCCCCCCCCTCCATAACTTACTGCCTGTGTTGTATACAGTTGCTGGTACACAGGCAGCACCCCCCCCCCCCTCCATAACTTACTGCCTGTGTTGTATACAGTTGCAGGTACACGGGCAGCACCCCCCCCCCCCTCCATAACTTACTGCCTGTGTTGTATACAGTTGCAGGTACACGGGCAGCACCCCCCCCCCCTCCATAACTTACTGCCTGTGTTGTATACAGTTGCAGGTACACGGGCAGCACCCCCCCCCCTCCATAACTTACTGCCTGTGTTGTATACAGTTGCAGGTACACGGGCAGCACCCCCCCCCCCCTCCATAACTTACTGCCTGTGTTGTATACAGTTGCTGGTACACAGGCAGCACCGCCCACCCCTCCATAACTTACTGCCTGTGTTGTATACAGTTGCAGGTACACGGGCAGCACCCCCCCCCCCTCCATAACTTACTGCCTGTGTTGTATACAGTTGCAGGTACACAGGCAGCACCCCCCCCCCCCCCCCCCCTCCATAACTTACTGCCTGTGTTGTATACAGTTGCAGGTACACAGGCAGCACCCCCCCCCCCCCCCCCTCCATAACTTACTGCCTGTGTTGTATACAGTTGCAGGTACACAGGCAGCACCCCCCCCCCCCTCCATAACTTACTGCCTGTGTTGTATACAGTTGCAGGTACACAGGCAGCACCCCCCCCCCCTCCATAACTTACTGCCTGTGTTGTATACAGTTGCTGGTACACAGGCAGCACCCCCCCCCCTCCATAACTTACTGCCTGTGTTGTATACAGTTGCAGGTACACAGGCAGCACCCCCCCCCCCCCCCTCCATAACTTACTGCCTGTGTTGTATACAGTTGCAGGTACACAGGCAGCACCCCCCCCCCCCCCCCTCCATAACTTACTGCCTGTGTTGTATACAGTTGCAGGTACACAGGCAGCACCCCCCCCCCCCCCTCCATAACTTACTGCCTGTGTTGTATACAGTTGCAGGTACACAGGCAGCACCCCCCCCCCCCCCTCCATAACTTACTGCCTGTGTTGTATACAGTTGCAGGTACACAGGCAGCACCCCCCCCCCCCCTCCATAACTTACTGCCTGTGTTGTATACAGTTGCTGGTACACAGGCAGCACCCCCCCCCCCCCCTCCATAACTTACTGCCTGTGTTGTATACAGTTGCAGGTACACAGGCAGCACCCCCCCCCCCCCCTCCATAACTTACTGCCTGTGTTGTATACAGTTGCAGGTACACGGGCAGCACCCCCCCCCCCCTCCATAACTTACTGCCTGTGTTGTATACAGTTGCAGGTACACAGGCAGCACCCCCCCCCCCCCCCCTCCATAACTTACTGCCTGTGTTGTATACAGTTGCAGGTACACAGGCAGCACCCCCCCCCCCCCCCTCCATAACTTACTGCCTGTGTTGTATACAGTTGCAGGTACACGGGCAGCACCCCCCCCCCCCTCCATAACTTACTGCCTGTGTTGTATACAGTTGCAGGTACACGGGCAGCACCCCCCCCCCCCCCTCCATAACTTACTGCCTGTGTTGTATACAGTTGCAGCTACACGGGCAGCACCCCCCCCCCCCTCCATAACTTACTGCCTGTGTTGTATACAGTTGCAGGTACACGGGCAGCACCCCCCCCCCCCCTCCATAACTTACTGCCTGTGTTGTATACAGTTGCAGGTACACGGGCAGCACCCCCCCCCCCCCTCCCCCCCCCTCCATAACTTACTGCCTGTGTTGTATACAGTTGCAGGTACACAGGCAGCACCCCCCCCCCCCCCCCCCTCCATAACTTACTGCCTGTGTTGTATACAGTTGCAGCTACACGGGCAGCACCCCCCCCCCCTCCATAACTTACTGCCTGTGTTGTATACAGTTGCAGGTACACGGGCAGCACCCCCCCCCCCTCCATAACTTACTGCCTGTGTTGTATACAGTTGCAGGTACACGGGCAGCACCCCCCCCCCCCTCCCCCCCCCTCCATAACTTACTGCCTGTGTTGTATACAGTTGCAGGTACACAGGCAGCACCCCCCCCCCCCCCTCCATAACTTACTGCCTGTGTTGTATACAGTTGCAGGTACACGGGCAGCACCCCCCCCCCCCTCCCCCCCCCTCCATAACTTACTGCCTGTGTTGTATACAGTTGCAGGTACACGGGCAGCACGAGAGAGTTCTCCTGAGTGATTTCCAGCGTGAAGTTATGGTGTTGATTAGCGCAGTGACAGGTGCCATGATTAAAATGGCCGATAGTAATAGTGCAGCATTCATGCATTGACAACTTTGCTCTGCATGGCTTTGTGAGGGCTGATGTATGACACCATTAGGCTAACCTCAGGGCCCCGGAGGACACTTATCTCCCTCCTCACGTCCTTCACACTCCCCATTCTCCCTCCAACAAAAGGACGCCCGCTCCCCAGTCTGCATGCTTATGAAGTGTGTGTGTGTGTGTGTGTGTGTGTGTGTGTGTGTGTGTGTGTGTGTGTGTGTGTGTGTGTGTGTGTGTGTGTGCGTGCGTGCGTGCGTGTGTGTGCGTTTGCATGCGTGCACTTTTGTGTGTGTGCGTGCATGTATACGTTTGTCCATTTCTGTTTGTGTTTATGTGTGGCTTGTCTCATTTGTGTCTGTAAATGTGTTAAATGTGTAAATGTCGTCCGTTCTGTGTGTGTGTGTGTGTGTGTGTGCGTGTGTGTTTTGTGTGTGTGTGTGTGGGGGGGGGGGGGGCAGGTGCATGTCTCTCCATTTGTATACTTGTGTTCTTTGTATGCATAGAATGTATTAGTACATGTTTGACTGCATTATGAATGCAAAATGTGTTTATTGGTGCATCCTTTTTCAGTTTTTAGGCATAATCATTTGATCCATTGACCAGTTGTACTGTAGTTAGCTGACATGCATCACCTTTTGCACAATCCATGTCTCAAGCTTTAAAGATCTGTCTTTAACCTGTCTCTTCCCTTTCAACCACATCCACCTCTTATAGTAGCAAACATTGGGCTAACATGCAAGCAAGCGTCAGATCATATCAAACAAACATTTCACGTTAAGGTTATTTATTTGCTGTCACGACAATGTTTGATGATGATGTCGTTGGTGGCACAAAAGTAAGAATGTCACAGACCTTGCCACAGATGAAATAGTTATAGGACTCAAGGCTAGAGCTGCAACGATTAATCGATTAATCGATTAGTCGATCGACAGAAAATTAATCGACAACTATTTTGATAATCGATTAATCGTTTTGAGTACAATTTTAAGAGAAAAGGTCTAAATTATCTGATTCCAGCTTCTTAAATGTGAATATTTTCTGGTTTCCTTACTCCTGTATGACAGTAAACTGATATTATCTTTGAGTTGTGGACAAAACAAGACATTTGAGGGTGTCATCTTGGGCTTTGGGAAACACTGATCGTCATTTGCTACTATTTTCTGACATTTTAGAGACCAAACAACTAATCGATTAATCGAGAAAATAATCGACAGATTAATCGATTTATGAAAATAATGGTTAGTTGCAGCCCTACTCAAGGCATTTGAAAGCCTTCAGCTCCTGAGACGTGTATGCCAATACTGTATTCACAAGGTAGTTATAAATGTCCGGGACGTTATACCTGGGCACATGGCAATATAATGAGTTATCTTTAATCATGGTGGCTAAGTCAGTTTTTTTATAGGGGTCCACACCTCCGACCAAACTTATTTTTCCATCACTTCTCTTTGACGAAGTCATAACTGTTGCTATACGTTCAGTTAAAGTAGCCGGCCCGCCAGACTATGTTACGGCTGCGGTTTGTCAACAATATGGCACCATCCGGGGTTAGCGAATAAGGTTTATAAACGGCTCTCTCAAATCAAGCAATCTGATTGGTTCACAGCCATGGTATAAATACCGTATACCACTCTCATAACCCATGGCCATTGATTATTATTTGAAGACCCATGACGCATGATGGCGCAACTCTCTTACTAAAAGGCTTTGGTTACCTCAAATGACAATGTAGAAAAAACAAAATTGCGGAGACAGCTGTCAGATCCTTGTGAATCGATCTTCGCTTATAACTTTACTAATACTTCGCAGAAAATTATGTTTTGTACAAGAATAGACGCGGGCTAATGTCTTCTTTGCAAAAAAAGTGCTAACAGGAAGCGAGGCTATGTATGGCGTGTCATTGTGTAACGGGCCTTAATGCATGGAGAGATGTACGAAGAGCGAGGTGGCTGTAAACACCTCTGAATGGCCGCGGGCCTGTCCTGTCCGCCGCGCCGCGCTGGGCAAATGTTTGCGAGAACACCTCTGTAAACATGCACATCCTTGGGGGGGGGGGGGGGGGGGGGTGTCAGCCAAGGGGTGGCTGACACCCGACGCACCCCCCCCCCCCTCCCGCCACCAATACCGCAGTCATGTCAACGGAAGTGTAAGGCAATACCCAGTTTTCCTAACAAGTTGAACCCGGGCCGGAGGCGCCCAGGCATCCCAAGACTCCAAACACATGTCCCCTCCCCGCTTCAAAAATACACACACCCTTATTTTCGGCGGCATGCAACCCCTTAATTATTTCAGTGGGCTGAATTTGAGACGATCGGGTTCTTCAGGTTCTGCGGCGGAGCCGTGGAGCCGAGATGCTGCGGGGACGGCAAGAGAGAAACACCAAAGGCGACAAGATCTTTAAGGGACGGGAGAAGGGGGGTATAGGCTCGAGTTTCAGAGGAAAGACACACACGTACACACACGTACACAGACACACACACACACACGTACACACACACACACGTACACACACCGCTGTCCCTGTCTCTCTGAGCGGCGTTGGCCCTCTCTCCCCTGTCCCCCACTTGCTGGCCCGCCGCTGATGATGAGGAAAACAGAGCCAGAGTGCTAAGCTCTCTCTTTCCTTTGGATTGATAACATTTGTAATGGAGGTGCTTACTGCGGAGCGCCAGCTTCCTGACGGCTACACGGTGCTTTCCAGCTTTGTCTCAGCCAGCGCAGCAGCCCCGGGAGGGGGCGGCCAGCCATTTGAGCGTGTTAAGAGTGTGTGGGATACACGCGACCATCAGCAAACAAACTAGGGTGGGGAAAGCTAAGATTAAATACACCGCCCCCTAAAGGCCAGTTCAGTGCCAGAGTTTGAACAACATTTGCTAACACTTTATTTGGATAGTCCGCCTACAGAGAGCCTATGGTGTATTTGGAACATGTCAACAGCTCATTAGATGACGTTCGACAATTCAACTGTTTTGGCTTTGTCTGTCGATGTTGTTTTAACAGCGTATTATTAGTTGAACATTGTGTTTGCTTCCCCGTTCCACTCGCATGCACCGAGTGTAATATGCAGGGATGTTCATGAATTGTCCCGTAGACTCTATAGATAATCTGTTAAACAGTTGAATTGTTGAATGTCAACTAATAAGCTGTTGAAATGTTATAAAGACTCTCTGTAGGCGGACTCTCCAAATAAAGTGTTGGCCAACATGTTTTAATGTGTGAAAGGGCCAAGACAAGAGTTAGGAGAGGACACAAAAACAAAAATGACGCTGCTTATAAAGAATAACTTCTACTCTCCTCAGATCGGCGGAGGGTGGAGCAGCAACCAGGATAAATTAATTAAAATTAGCACTAATGGGGGATAAAAAATTAGATAAAATAATAATTATTATTATTATTTTAAAAATAAAATAAAATAATAACTTCTACTTTATGAAATAGAGCTTTCAACAAATGAAAACACATATTACATAGCAAAACATGTGAGTATGATCCAGTATATGTCCATACCAAGACTGAACATTATATAACATTATTACATATTTTCCTATAGCTAAGAGTGACAGCGTTGTGAGGCACGAAGCAAAACAGTCGAGTTCCTTCATGCTTTTACAAACGGCTGTATCGCACCACGAAAAGCGAGAGCAAAATGTAAAATAAATGTTTGATTTGTAAGCGATTGTATTTCTCTGTAAAGCGGTCACAGTGTGTGCATTTATCTGCCATTTTATAATCTAACTGGACTCAGCTAATCAGAGGAGAGGACCCAAACTGTTTTTTGTATTTGCTGTCAATTTAATGTTTGTAATCAAATAACTCATTATTGGGTTACAAACACCTGTTGTTTGCCCACCAAGATGTCCGTGCAGTGATGTAATGGAATACCAGCAAGAATATAATTAGAGTAAAGATTCACTGACGTAGTGCGCAATGAAAGCATACTATGTTCAGGGTGTCGGGTCTAATTTTGCCACAGTGGTTATTGGTTCTTATCTTTTTCTTTTTCTTTTTTCTACTTTCAGTAGCATGCAGTGGAGACTGACTGGAAAAGAAATGGAGACAGAGAGAGAGAGAGAGAGAGAGAGCGGGGGTAGAGAGAGAGAGGGGGGGGTAGAGAGAGAGAGAGAGAGATGACATGCAGTAAAGATGAGTAAAGATAAAGTTAACACCAAATTCAATTATAGGCTGCCTAAAAAAGGGGGGGGGGGAATTATCCAAGTTATTTTCAACAAAAATAGAGTAGAGATGACATATTTTTCTAGGCGTTATCCAGAAATCACCACCATTTGGTTCTTCAGTGGAAAAGTCTATGGGGTTTTAGAATGGGGAAGTTATTCACGTTTGTGAAAATTATCATGCAGAACCCAGATTCACGTTTCCATAAACCTTCGTTAACCACAGACCTTATTTTATGCATTGAAGTGAAATCCCCATTCTAAAACGCCATAGACTTTTCCACTGAAGAACCCGGAAGTATAATACGTCCGGACTCACTCCTGCGGCTCTCTAATAGCAGGCCAGATTCAAAAGCCATTACAATATCAGCTAGTGTTATTATGTCATATTGTATTGAATCATCAGAACAAGCGATGATATGACATTGTACAGAATTATTAAATTTGTCAAAGAAAGTCTTTCAATTTTCCTCAACAAATCGCTCTCAGTCCAACAAACATTGGACATTGTGCAGAACTCATCAGAGCCGGAGCGGCAGATCAATACAGAGTGAATGAGAGTAATAGCTTTCCCCTTAAAAACACACACATCGCAATTAAGCCCAGTGGGCAAAACAGACAGTTGACATTTTGAGAGCAACTGTTGGGTGCATCGGTGGTTAAATATAAACATCCGAGCTGGTCCATTGATTATTTGAGACCATTTTTTTTGGAGTGCGGAAAGAAATAAGAGCTTCGGGGGAAAAAAAGAAAAAAAAAAGAAATGAAAAAAAAAAAAAGATAAATTATATCTTAGCTGGTTTTATCTTTGGAAAGGCCAAGCCCCCTTCTCCCTACATTTGTGCTTGGCGCAGTATTAAAGTTTAAAAGTAAGTTGTACAAATGACCTACAGAGATGGCGGCTCCCAAATGGCAAGTCTAAAAGGAACAACTCAGATAAATCACAGCGCGAAACTTGAGTCCTGTCCCGGGCTGTTGTCGGAGATTTATCGGCAGCTGTATTTTTCTAGTGTCAACTGATGTTCCATAAGACTTAGCCAGCGTCTTACATTGCTCATGCCCCCCCCTCACCCCCCCCCCCCCCCCCCACCCACCCACCAACGTGCACGCGTGCACTGCACACACACACACACACACACACACACACACACACACACACACACACACACACACACACACACACACACACACACACTCCCACACACTCCCACACACACACACTCCTACGCACCCATCACACACAGCACACTCCACTCCTCCATCAACAGCCGCGCAGCATTTAAATGTGAGAGCTATTCCTCTGAGAGTGTTAAACAGGACAGATTGAGATGAGTGGCAAAGCTCTGGAGCTATAGCATTAGCCACTTATCTTATTAGGGGGGCAGTGCTAACACACATGATACCCCCCCTGGCTACTGCTGCTGCTGCTGCTGCTGCTGCTGGCCTCAGGGAACCGGCCCAGGCTTCAAAGCACTGATCTGGCGTCCGGGTGGCTCAGCCTGGCTGAGAGACACATACCACAAGGTTGTCGGTTTGAATCCAGGTCGTGGCAGTTGTTGTGTGTCTTTTCCTCGCTCCTGTCTTTCCCAGCACCAGTGCATGTCTGCTAATGCTAGGTTAGCCATAAGTATCCTAGGCAGTAGTAAAAAAAAAACTTTATAAATGTAGTAATTCTCACTATCAGAATGATTTCAGGTCTGTGGGAGGGGGCTTCTTGATTTGAAATGTATTCGGCCTGAAAGTGCTTGAATCTCAGTCAATAATAACAGAACACCCCCCCCCAAGTGTGTAACAAAGATAAATAGCTGATCAAAACTGCAAAATACAAATGCAGGGATTCACTTGGCAAGTCTGTTCCTACTTCATTAACTTACCACTTGGAATATTACAATTGGCAACTACTACATGTCTTTGCAAAAATCCTATATTAGATCAATGATTTGGTAACGCACTACAATTCCTTTCTTCCAGTGTATTGACGTGTGCATAAAACCTATAGAAAATGTTTGCCAGCAGTACACATACCGCATTAGTGCTCGTACAATGACTTTTCAATACGCTCATACAGAGGTTAATACTGGCATAGTCCCGTTATAAATTAAAGTGTTCCCAATCATAATGAGAACACGGTGGACTGCAGAGAGGCAGAGCCCTGTCTCTTCACGCTGGAG
Source organism: Poromitra crassiceps (assembly GCF_964638095.1). Lineage (NCBI taxonomy): Eukaryota > Metazoa > Chordata > Actinopteri > Beryciformes > Melamphaidae > Poromitra > Poromitra crassiceps. The sequence continues at coordinate 40,545,611 of NC_139632.1, forward strand.
CCCAGTGCTAAAGTAATGAGAGCTTCCAAAGGTCTCCAACACTCACTGACAGTCAGCGTTTCTTCAACTATGGCTCACAGGCCTATTTCTGCTCGGCCCCCGACTTAACGGGCCAGACCACATTTACTCAGATTGGACGGTGAAATGAAAACAGATAAAAGACGAGCGCAGTGGAAGCACGCAATCAATTTTCAATCATTTCAATTTTATATTTATATAGCGCCAAATCATAACAAGAGTTATCTCAGGGCGCTCGCTTGCTTGATTTGGCATATTTTAAACCTATTTTAAAACTTTAACCTAACCTAACCTTACAAATACCGAATAAAATACTCGTCTAAAGCTATGCGAGTATATTAGTAATGTACTTGTTGTAATTATGTGTCATTCTTAAGATAGCGCCTAACGTTCAGATACTTTCCACTGCTACTAGGTTTACTTCAATATCAGCAGTCGCTCGCTAAGATTAGGAGACACTTCACTTTCAAGCGGTGTGTGGTTCATGTCGGTCGGCCGCGGCGGCTGACTGACAGGTGAGTAGTGTGTGGCGGTAATGATATGGCTGACTGACAGGTGAGTAGTGTGTAGTGGTAATGATACGGTGTAAGGCTGTCTCGCTGTGTTACTGTAAGTAGCAACACATAAGTCTAACCTTTAGCTGCCTGCTGAAAACTGAGCCGACCAGGGGGCGCTTTGATGACTCCAACCCAGCGCTTATGCACGTCGAGAACACGCGTGCACGTCGCACACACAAACACACACACACACACACACACACACACACACACACACACAGCTGCGACCCACGCAGTGCCACACACAAACAAAGCCATGCAAATACTTTTCTTTGCAGTCTGGTGTAAAGTGTACCACACCTTGACTGCTGCTGTCCCTGCTAAGCTTTGGGTTAACAGGAAACAGTGTGTGTGTGTTCTTTTCCAGATCCCTACGCGTTGTTAGTGGGCGACAGGTGAAGGATAATCAACTGTCTTCTCTCTCTCTTTTTCTCCCTCTCTCACACACACACACACACACACACACACACACACACACACACACACACACACACTCACTCATAGCTACACAATCCTGCCCATCAGCACCCCCGGTGTTCCCGGTGTGCAAATCGCTTACCACGACTCTTTGCTATTCTTAAAGGAGGCCGTGTGAACATGCTGGGTGGGCGGGGTCGAAGCTGCTGCAGGCATGAACTTTAGTGTCCACTCAGCTGATCATGTCACTGCTCTCACCTGCCTTTCTTTAGCACACACACACTCTTTCTTTCTATCACTTTCTCCTTCTCCCCTGTCACTCTCTCTCTCACACACACACACACACGCACACACAGACAGAGACTCTCACACACACACACACACACACACACACACACACAGACACACACGCGCACAGACACTTGTCACCATAAAACAGGTTGTGTTGTCAAGTTGGCTGTCACCATGCTTGTCCCTCTCTGCCATATAAGAGCTGCAAGGGGCTCTCAGCTGTTCCTCACACATGAACCACAATTAACCCCTCTACACACACACACACACACACACACACACACACACACACACACACACACACACACACACACACACACGGTCTGCCCTTTCACTATCAGCTCACATACTGCAACCTAATACAGCATGGGCAGGAGGGTCATCCACTGTGTGTCTGTTAGTGTCACTGAGTATACATTTCTTGTGTGTGCGTGTGTGTGTGTGTGTGTGCGTGTGTGTGTGTGTGTGTGTATATATGTGTATGTATGTGCGCATGTGTGTGTTGCTGCACGTGCACTCTGCTCTAGTTCTCTTCAAACTATGTACACACTAATGTCAACAATGCGTTAGCAGTGAGCAGTGATTTAACATCATAAATATATTTTTATTAGCTTCCATATCGGATTGCGCAACACTCAGCTTAAATACCAAATAATCCAAGAATAAACAAAAGGGGCGCCCCGCCACCATAAACCAAAACATGGGGTTAGACTGCGAGTATGCCAGTAATGTGACAGCAATATGAGAGGGAAACTGTTCAACCGTGTGCTTAATTTATTTTTAATTAGAACAGAGCGAATGCCGGTAGACATTGAAATACAACTGTATATATATATTTTAGTAACGATTAGTTAGCAAAAATTATTTTTGCATCTTGAAGCCAAACTCTATATAAAAATAGATCGAATTTTCTATGAATAAGACGAATCTCTGAATTTAGATTTATCATTTAAATGTCCCATTTAAAAAATATCTTCTATAACTTAAGTTGATCTGTATTGATTAACAATAGACCATTATCCTAAATTGGCTACTTGTTACATTTGATTTGACCTGTTTAAGAAAAAGTAAGGTAATTATACTTACCTGTTGGCTACCTGTAGAAGAAGATAAGAAAAGAAGAAGAAAAATAAAGAAATGCATATTATGTCGTTGTTGGAATATGTCGTGTTTAAACATTTGTACCTTTTTGTAGGAGTAGACCCACTCTCTTTATACATTACATTACATTTATTTATTTTGTACTCTGAATTTCACTATTGCTTTGCACCTGTGTGTGTGTGTGTGTGTGTGTGTGTGTGTGTGTGTGTGTGTGTGTGTGTGTGTGTGTGTGTGTGTGTGTGTGTGTGTGTGTGTGTGTGTGTGTGTGTGCTGCAATAGAAACAGCAGGGAGAAGGCAGCTCTGAGGGGTCAGGAGTGAGCAAGCAGCACTGAGGGTCATTAGAGAGGCTTCACAGGTAAGGAGAGATCAGCTGGCATTGTACTTGATTGAAAGATGGCCGACATGCATTGTTTTAATTTAGCATGGTGCTCATTCAATATGGGTAGTATAGTAAGTTGTATACCTGAGATGGACTGTGAGTAACGTGCATCGCTCTCTAATAGGTAATAGACCCTTCTCACGGGGGCCATTTTGTGTCGTAAAGGCAGGTTAAACACAGGTGCAAGCAAAACACTAATGAGGGTTTCCAACTTCCATGATTGGAATTTGGAAAACCCTCATTAGGCATGAGATAGTGTGCCCTCTATATTAATATTACATTAATACATTACTTCATTACAATCTGTCACCCTCACTTCTGAAATGATGGCTACGCCCCTGATATTCAAAATAATCATAATAATAATCTCTGAACCTTGGTAAAGGACATCTTAACCTGGGCTCTGTGTCTCTTTTAACTTCACATCAAACATTCTGCTGATGGAGACCAAAAAAGCACGTGATGAAGAATCAAAAGAAAGATCTGTCAGCTCGGCTGCCTCCTGCTCAAATGAAAAAAGTCTGGTGGGAAGATTAAACTCCATGAGACAAGGTAAATCACAAACGAAAGCATTGGTCTCTGTCAGTAGATACACAGTCTTCGCCCCTTGCTCCACTCCAAAAGATCTGAAAGAAAAGTCTCAGCAGCAACTAATGCAGAGGACTTCAGGAAATGATATTTACTCTGCTGGACACGTTTGCAATGAATTGCTTACTAATACTGAATAGCAGTGACAGCCTCACTACAGGCTTTGATTATGTCTGAAGTTTTGGGCAGTCTTGTCCTGCACCATTGAGTGTGTGTATGCTAAGGATGTTTAAACAAAGAAACATTTTTGGAATTACTATTTTACTCGGATCATTCAAGTGAAGCAAATGTATACATCGAGTTACAAAGAGTTATGAAAAAAACTGACCAATATAGGCTACAAACCAGTCAAACAAAAACGAATATTTAAATTGACCGGTATTTGCTGTGAATATCACATTTACCTGACTTGCAGATCGAATTCCACCTCTGAAAATAAATAGGCCTACATGCATTTTCAAGTAGCAGTTCATGATGATGCGAATGCTCTGGCCAACGCATGACATCACAACATGAGCACGTGGGGCACTTTGTGAAGTCACTTGGAATAAATGGCGTCCGCACACACACACACACACAGGATGTGCCGCACGCAATTAAGAGGTCAGTGATGAGCCTATTTGTCAACACAGTCTCTTCCACCGCTTCGCCGCACAGCCAGAATTCCTTCCAACTAACCACAATATAGTCGCGGAAAGCATTACAGTCTCCCCAACTCACTCCATCACCATTTCCAAAGTGATCCGATGGAGATATTACCTAAATGGCTGGCAAGCTGTGGGCTGCTAACTAAATGCTAATATGTGTCAGAGCCTGGGCTAGGATTTATGGCGCGCCATCTGCTCCCCAGCCTACAGTACAATGTTAGCTTACAATGTTAGCTTTGATCAAGACCTCCCTGTTCATTCATCCCAATCACTCATCGCGATAAGAATTAGCAGCGAGTTCCTTTTTCGCCTTGAACCTAATCATGTTCTCCCGCTCTGCCACGCTCATTTGAATGAAATAGTAATTAATTTGCATTCTGGGAGGCTGGAATATTTATGTTTTTTAAAACATACATGATAGCGCAATTAAAAACAACAAGTTGTTTTCTGATTCATAACATGATTACGGGGGCTTGCAAATGAAAAGGCATTAGCGTGGGGCCCTACTTATTCACACGAATCAAAAAAGATCAGCTGCGTTTTGGTTTTTTAAATGAATCCGGTGACTTTGAGGCAGGACTTTGAGTAGACGGGTGGGTTCAGCGCACGGCACGTTTGCGCAGTTTGTCTTTGAAAACATTGTTGGAAAACGTCCGTTCGGGTGAGCTCGTCTCTCTGCTTAATGCTCAAATACTGTGTGACGTTTAATAGAAGCCACGTAATGAACAAACCATTTGCTCGTGATCTATATGGATCTGCGAGGGAAAATAGTGAACTTTGTGAAGAATTCCATCCAATCCATCTGTCCAAACAAGTTTATTCTAGCATTTGTCTTCCCGGAGAAACCTCTAGGCCCGGAGCGTGGCTAATGCCATTTGATGAAACAGTAAAGATTCTCCATATCCTTCCCCCAGTAAAAGGCTAATTGCTATGCTCCAGTCAGATTTACGTCCCCCCCCCCGTTCTCCTTTATGCGCCCGGCATCTCTAAGCCCTCCCGCCGCCCCCGGTCTCCGAAGGGGTGTATGTTATGATCCCGTGTCAGCGAAATCAATCCTTATCAATTTTAAAGTTCAGATTTTTATTTCATGGCTTTCAGGGGAGCGCCTCTCAAGCGAAAATGACTGTTCCAGCCTCTTTTTTTTCTTCTGCCCCCCTCTCTTCCCATCTGCGTCCATATTGATCGCCTGTGTGCGGGCTCCCCTGCGGCTCCTCGGCCCGCGGCGCGCGGCGCGCCCTGGACTGTTGTCAGCGGTGCCTGAAGACGTAGTTGAGTTAAATAATGCTAACTAGGCCCGGTGATCTGTCTCAATGCGGCTGCCCGGCGCTAACGAGCTCTGCTAATTGTCATGTCTCCACGGTGGCCGGGGAACAGACTGAGAAAGGTCAGCAGTGGGTAGTGGTACTACTACAGACTATCAGCTTAAACGTTGCTCTATAGAGGAAAGGATGAATGAAAGCGAGCTTCCTTACACTGAATTTTTATTTATTGCAATTTCTTTCCTCTTTTCTTCAAACAACACTCGTTCATCCTCACAACCATCTCTGCCTGAAAGTGAGTATATGTAGCCTACGCCCTACTACGCCATGTCTGTCAGGCAAAGGACTGAATCATGAGAGAATCACACATTGGCTTCAAAAGGTTGATTTTACCCAAAACATCCTACTACACACTCAATATTTGTATGCGTGTGTTGCATCTTGAATGAGTGTGTACTGTGAGTAAATCTGTATGTACAGTATGTGTGGTGGACTGTGAGTAAATCTGTATGTGTGAGAGAAAATGGCATGGTTTTGGTAGGTGCATATGAGGACAAGCTGGTTTGGTTTTGGCATGCGCACACACACACACACACACGCACACACACACACACAGACCCCACCACCAGCATGTATGGCGAAACTAGCACAGATCCCGTCTATGTATTCTTTGGATAAATGAAGCTCGATTGTCGGCCATCACATGACTGTTAGGCAACCTAACATGCTGTTAGGCAACCTAACATGCATGCCTGCTTGGGTTTGAACCTCAGCTGATGCTCTTATGCTGTAACACCTCTCCCTACTCATTTTCATAGTCCGGAGTGGAGTGCCCATTCCTTTTTGAGAACATTCAAAAATAAAGTGACATTGACTTTGCTCATAATAATCTCAACCCGCTATTGGTACGACTACAACAACAACAACAACAACAACAACAGCAGCAGCAGCAGCAGCAGCAGCAGAGAAATAGTTCCTGATAGCGCCCGAGCCCAAGCATTTACTGGCAGCCGTGAAGTTTACCTCCTGAGTTTCTTTGACTCTTTTTCCTTTTACAACTTGTGTCAGGTAAACATTGAAGTGCTGGAGATGAGGTGGAGGGCTTGTTGTCCACATTGTGCGTGTGTGTGTGTGTGTGTGTGTGTGTGTGTGTGTGTGTGTGTGTGTGTGTGTGTGTGTGTGTGTGTGTGTGTGTGGATGTGTGTGTGGATGTGTGTGTATTGTGGAGGGGGGATCTCTGTGAGGGCCCCAAACAGTAAACTAATGGTTCAGCGCTAACTGCCCACTAAGTGGGTGGGACAAGGATGGCCTGACCCCGCTGGCCTCCACCACCAGTCCCCCTCTAACAGCTTTGGCCCCGGGGTCAGCTCAATTTCCCCACTGCTGAGTGGTCATTACGGGCCGCGCCTTTGATAAATGCCCACGGCTGCTGCTGCTGCTGCTGCTGCTCCTCCTGCCCGCTAGCCGCTAGCCCGCAGAAGCCTCCATGCACCGAGGAGGCACGCAAGACAGAGAGGAGGGGAGGAGAGAGAGACAAGAGTAGGAGGAGGAGGAAGATGAGGGGAAGAGAGAGAACAGAGGAAGGAGATAGTAGGGGGAGAAAAAAAGGCAAGCTAACCGCACAGCCGCGGTATGCCACCGCCAAGACATGTCTCCAGGCTCCTGGATCCCACAACGTTGCCTCCACATGGCCCACGTTACCTAGCAACATGAAGAGTCCCAGAGAAGAGGTGAAATGAGAGAGGGAGAAAGATGGAGGAGGCAGCGAGGGGAGAAGAGGAAAAACAAATCAGATGAGGATTGTTACATGCCCCCCCATCGCTCTCTCTCTTTGTCTCTCTCTCTCTCTTTGTCTCTCTCTCTCTCTCTCTCTTTGTCTCTCTCTCTCTCTCTCTCTCTCTCGCTTCCCCTGAGACAATGTTGATGAAAACCTCTGAATGCAATCATCTTACATTTTCCAAATACATTGACCGCTCGGCGGTGCCGCTTTGACGGCGCGGGGCGCTCGGGCGGATTCGCTCCGCTGATCTTCATGGCCTTTTTCAGCACGGCTTCATCTCCAAACTTTTGCTGCCCGAGCTGACAACAGCGGTTAATTCAATGACCTAAAATGTCATACAAAGTCGGGGGGAAACTGTAAAAAAAAAAAAAACTTGTAAGGGAATTTGAAATAGACCCATACAATCCTTTTCACGCGTGGCACCTAGAGTAATAAAACGATGGTTTAAAAAAAGGCAGACATTTGCTCAGCAGTAAACGGAAGAGCAATTAGCCGAGCGTTTACAGCGCGTTTATTTGAAACAGTGGCGACTTAATAACAAGGTTCTATGTTGAACTAAAAGGTAAGCGATGTCGGGCTGTTTTAGAGGGAAAGTCAAGCGACAGAGGAAGTGAACTGTGGTCACAGTGTTTAGACTAGGAGGGGCCTGAACCTGCTCCACGGGCCTCCAAGAAACCTCAACGATCTCACGCGGCTCCAGAACAAGGCACAAATCCTATCCGATAGTGACAATATCCACTCCGTTCCACTGGCGTGCAACTGCTCTAGTTCCAATGTTATCAATACTCAACCCCTCGTATTATCAATGTTGCCCCCTGTTGATATTTTGAAAATGTATTGGACAGCCCCACACACTTATAGATAATGTTCCGCCACTTGAGACGAAGCCAGACGGGCCAGAACCCTGGCCTGGGGGGACCCCATGCTTAAGTTTGACTCAGACTACTGGGGCTTAATTTGTGCCCTCCTCGCCCTGGCATGGGAAACCAGTGCCACGCCCAATGGGAACACAAACCCATGGCGACACAAAGGGCGGGTGTTTATGGTGTACCCTGTTTGTGTGTTTGCTGACCACAGTAAGGTAGAGCTGGAGTAAACACACACACACACACACACACACACATCATACACCAAGACAATCAAGAGAATCCCTCAAAAGGCCCCGTAGCATGATGACAGTGAGTCAACTTAAGAAAAGGCAACCAAGATAGATTGGATATAAATAAACAGAAAAAGCAAATAGATGATTCACCCAAACTGCCTCTAACAAAATGTTTGGTCAAACTCGGGGAGCGGAACTGTGCCCCCCTGAGCCTGACTCTGCCAGTGGTGCCAGACCACACAAAAGACTCAGAAAACATCAACCCTCTCTCTGTATGGGAAGGGCATTCACTTATTTGATTGTTTTCACCATATTTATTGAAAGTTGACATCCAGCATCACCTGCACCACTTGAGCATTTCAGTTTCATTTGCTACATTATGTAACTAGTTAAGTTATAGTTAGTTAAGTTATAACTTATAACTTATATGTAACTAGTTGGGCACCAAACCCAAAATGGATCATTATGTGTGTTGCATGTTGTACAATGATGATTTTCCAAATGTGAACATGTGACTATAGCAATATTTGGGACAGATAATGTTAAACTTATATGGTGGTGCAAAAAAAGTGCAAATTTTCCACTAAACAATGTTATGGGCCTATTATTATTATTATTATTTATTTTAACAATGAAGACATTTATTGAGAGTAGTTCATGAATTGAAAATAAAATCTATATTGTCTGCCACAGTTTGCAAATCAGAAAGGGACAGCATTTTTTCTGTAGACAGAAAAATGTATACAAATCAAATTGTATATTGGAGAAAATCTTTAATTACTCAAACTAAGAAAATCCTGTGCATTCGTATATTGCCCCACAACATGCACGCGTGCGCACGCACACACACACTCATCACACGCGCACACACACACACACACACACACACTTGCTAATGCACATAGCCTATATAGAACGCGGCAGGTACATATGTATGAGTGTGAATATCTACATGCATGTATGTGTCTGTGTGAGTGTCTTACTGTCTTAGCATCAGAGATGGATGTGGTGCAACGAGCTAAAGTAGCCCCACACCCCTCCAGCTGCTCTGCTGAGACAGAGGCCTGCTGCTTCACTAGCTGTCTGCAGCACAGAGCCATAGAGACACTGCGGAGCGCGTCATCATTCTGAAACCACGCCCAAAACGGGGGAAAACACAAACTCCCGTCCAATCCTGGCGTTCTCCTATGTGGCGTGCCTGGTCGGGTATTGCACAAAAAGATCGTATATACGGAAGATGAACACTCCAACTTACTTCATTGACAGCTAGATCCACATTTTTCTTCTCGCAAATTCTCAATGGCTTCCTTGTTTTGCTCGGGAGTACAAAAAAACTTTAACTGGCGATTTTTTACATTTGTTGTCTGCGCAGCTTTTAACACAACAGCTTTTAGCTATGTTTAATTCAAGGAAAATGACGCTGGTGTATGGGAGTGAATGGAGTGCTTTCCCCCGTGATGGGCGTGGCCTATTTCATGCAGTGTCTCTATAGTAGCATACAGTAGTTGAATCGCATTGAGAGATTGCAACTCCTAATTGTACATACTTTCATTCAACATTCACTTCAGTTCAAATTTGACTGGGTGGTTAATAACACATTTTCCTGTGGTGTGACAAACCCAAAACACATATTTAAAACATATTTATGTTTGGTTTCCAGGGACTTTAGGTTATGATAACAACATGGCAAACAGAGCCGTGGAAGGTGTTTGGTAGACTATTCAGGGTTTCCTATTGGTAACTGTCATTCTGTTGTCTCTCATAATAACTGAGAAAGGCAGAGATAGAGAGAGACAAATAAAGAATGGGGGACATACTGGCTAGCAAGAGGGAGGGAGAGAAACCACACTGAAGGGGCTGGTGGACACGAGGAAAAAGTGTCAAAGTAGCGCCTGCATACTCAAAGGCATCCCGTTCATTTCTGAGAAAACAAACCGATGTCACATGTGTACTGAAGATGCCACTCCTCACCACCAAAGCCTTTTAACTCACCGAGTTCAAACGTGACCATCAATGCTAAGGTACATTTGGGTTAGTTTTGATGTCTGGGTGTGTTTGTTTTGTGTGTCTGCGCAGTTGTTAATGTGTGTTTGAGTGAGTCTGCAAATGTACACACATTGGCAAATATTGGGGTGTTAACAACATTCAACATCTGGGTTGTATTTATGCATAATACAGGATCTTATGTAACTATCTCTTGTGCAGTTAAACATAGCTCTATAGGAGGGGCTCACATTTTTATTATTATTATTATTATTAACCTTTATTTATACAGGGGAGCCTCACTGAGAGCAATGCTCTCTTTTTCAGGAGTGCCTTGTTCACATTACATATATACTGTACATACTTATACATTTACTAGGTTACATTACGAAACTGCACAACACTGCATATCTTTAGACTGTGGGAGGAAACCGGACAACCTGGAGGAAACCCACGCAAACACAGGGAGAACATGCAAACCTCACACAGAAAGGACCGGGGTGGAGATTCGAACCCACGACCTTCTTGCTGTGAGGCGACAGTGTTAACCACTGAGGCACCGTGCTGGCAAAGAAGAACCCAAAAAATATGACAGTATGTTTTACAGTATGTGTTGTGTGAATTGTTGTCATAATATACAGTACGTTAAGCTGTGAGTGGGAGGGTGACTGCATGGTCTAAGTGGTTCCCAACCTTAGGGACCCTAAGTGGGGTCGCCTGGAATTCAAATAGGGTCGCCTGAAATTATATATATATTACACCAGACCCAATTTAATACTACCAAAGATGATTATGGTCACTTGCGTTTTTTGTTTTTTTGTTTTTTTGTTTTTTTTTGTTCCGAGTTTAAAAGTCATAATCTCTAAGATTTCAGCTTTGTTCTCTTGGGTGACACCTATGGCGATGAGTGGTAACTGCAGGTGACATCCAAACAGTGTTGCATTATGCGACATTACTAATGTCACATAATGTCACTGTATACTGCAAAGGCTTCCATCAATGGATCATAGCCTCAATCAACATTGTGATTTGTGAGTGACTCTTAATTATATATTTTTTATTTAGATGAAAATCTTTGGGATTATAACGTTAAATCAGGATTCTGAGAATAAAGTCAGAGTTTTGAGATTAAAGTCAGAATTCTCAGATTAAAGTCAGAATTCTGCAGGGGAAAAGAAGACGCATACTATGTGACATCACTGACGATGTCACTGATGACATCATCGATGGTGTACCGGAATTTGAATGTCTCGGATCCCTAGATTTTTGCGACGTCAAAGTAGGGTCACGAGCCAAAAAAGGTTGCGAACCCCTGGTCTGATAAGGCTACCCTGGAATAGTAGTTCTCACCCCTCACTTCTGTCTCTCCTCTTTGTAATGGTAACATAAATACTAGATTTACCTCCAGGAGCTGCAACTTAAAAGCAACAACAGTAACTCGTCACACTGTAATAGCAGATTAGCTATTGAATAACGCTGTGCTCTTTGGTTAGCTTCAATACATCACCAGGGAAGTCAACTATGGCAGCTGAACCAGCTCAAACAGACATTAATTTGCCTGTTACCATTCAGCCTCTACACAATTATCTGGCAGAGGTGTGTGTGTGTGTGTGTGTGTGTGTGTGTGTGTGTGTGTGTGTGTGTGTGTGTGTGTGTGTGTGTGTGTGTGTGTGTGTGTGTGTGTGTGTGTGTGTGTGTGCGTGCGCGCGCGCGCGTGCGTGCGTGCTTGAAACGGGAGAGAGAGAGAGAGGGAGGGAGACTGAGCAGGAGGTACAAAGGTAACAGATTGGCTGTGAAATATTGTGGAGTGTGCCAGTTGCTCCATGATGTATTGGGATTCGGTGGCTGGCTAATTACCTTAAATTAACAGTAGAGTTGGGTGTGACAGTTCACGTAACTGTTTTTTCTGCCGCGTCAGATGAATGGGCCGGGGGAGTTGCTGCCAGGACGCTGTTGTTGACAATCGAATTCTCCTTCAAAATCCCTCCGATCAATTCCTCTCCCCATCGCTCTCACCATCTCTCTCTCTGGCCTTCGCCTTGTGAGGAGAGAGGAGATAGGAGACAGCCAGTGAAGATGTAACGCGGTTACAGATGTAACAAGGTTACATCCTTGCAGCTGTGAGATGAGTACTTTGATGATATCTTTGTTTATGAATGGCCGGCCGTCTCCTTGGCTTTCTTAAAGTGGGAGCAGACCACCGCGTGTGATCCACCATGGCTGCAGGAGCCACTGTTGTCACTGTTGCCGTGGAGACTTGCCCTGCAAGTTCACTTCTACCTGTGCCTTCATACATTTCTGCCCATGTGGTGCACCCCCCCCCCCCCCACACACACACACACACACTCTCACACACACACACACACACACACACACACACACACTCACACACACACACACACACACACACACACACACACACACACACACACACACACACACACACAGTGATAAAATGAAGGCTAGTCTGCCTTTCCCTCAGGCCTCTCTGCTCTACTTTTCCACACGTGCACACACACACACACACACACACACCTGTACACTCCACCTCTCTCTCTGTCTCTCACTCACACACACAAACACACACACACTCTCTCCCATGCACACCCCCGCACGCGCACACACACACACACACACACACACACACACACACACACACACACACACACACTCATGAGAGTACATTATCTTCCTTCCCGCCTAAAGAGAGCTTGGGGAGGATTTGTGGGTCTGTGGAAAGGACCAAGAAAAATGTTTTCTGATAAATTATTCACAATCCCACAATCCCTTTTGGGCAGAGTGTTGCATGGCGCTGTGTGACGCATTACACCTTCACTCTGCCTCTCTCTCCCTCCCTCCCTCCCTCGCTCCCTACCTCCATCACTCACTCACTCTTTCAATGTGCCCTTTTCCTCCCTCTCTCCCTCTCTCCTCTCTCTGTCTCTCTCTCTCCTCTCTCTGTCTCCCTCTCTCTCTCTTCCTCTCTCTCTCTCCCTGTCTGTTTTTGTATTCTGCTACGCAGGGCCTCACGCCCCCAGAGAAGGGCCCAGTTCTCGGGCAAGCTGTCGCTGATAATGGTGGCAATTAATAACATGTCATAATCCTGCAGAGAGAGAGAGAACGTGTGTGTGTGTGTGTGTGTGTGTGTGTGTGTGTGTGTGTGTGTGTGTGTGTGTGTGTGTGTGCGCGCGTGTGTGCGCGTGTGTGTGTGCGCGTGCGTGTCATTAGGTGCCGACAGTTGTGTGGCACCTTGTGTGACTCAGTGTGAAAGTGTGCTTGCATTTGCACAGAGTATATATATATACTGTATATATATATACATATATTACACATATTACACATACACATGTGTATATGTGTGTGTGTGTGTGTGTGTGTGTGTGTGTGTGTGTGTGCATGCTTGCATGTGTGTGTTATATATATATATGTCCATGCTTGCATGTGTGTGTTTGTATTTGAGGTGATAAGCCCCATGTGTGTTTGTGTGACGTGTGTGTGTGTGTGTGTGTGTCATGTGTTCCTGTGACACAGAGAGGGAGAGAGAGCGAGAGAGCGAGAGGGAGGGTTTAACAGCTGCAGGCCTTTAGTAGATCCAAAGCTTGGTGGACACAGGTGCTCTGCACATCAGAGGTCGTAGCTTCAGACACAAACACACACACACACACACACACACACACACACACACACACACACACACACACACACACACACACACAGGGCTTCAGACTGTCGGTCCACTGCCAAGCCACAGGCCAAGTCTCACCATACTGGTACATAGCTGAACATAGAAGCAGACTGAATAGAAAGAGCGCTTCCTGGTTTATCCTATGGTGCATCTCAGACTACCGTAGCATTAGAATGAACTGATAATGCAACAAATGAACCACACTATTGAACCTCCTCACAGAAAGGAAAATAATGTTATGGAATATTAACAATAAAGGAAGTTAGAAAATAAAAAACACTGGAATATTGAGGCAAAAGATGCGTGTTTGAGTGTCATGCACTGCATCGATGACTATTTCATCAAAAGATTTGAAAGCAAAATCACTACAATTGACCACTTAAGAATGTTGATTTGCACAGGACTGCTCAGATGTATTAGAGAGGGCAGATTGTCCTACTATAATTTTTTTCTTTTGTTGTTGTTGCTAGAATATAACTAGGCCAAATGAAGTTCATTACCTTTCAACAGTCTGTATACTTTGTGCTGTGTTTATGCCAAAAGGCCATGCCAGCACTTAGGCTAATGACACACAGACAGTATTTTAGGCTATTATGAAGTGGAGCTGGGAAATGATTGCCTTTAGCAGGGATGTGGATTTGCAAATGGGATAATTTTGTGTATGTGTATATATATATATATATATATATATATATATATATATATATATATATATATATATATATATATATACAGTATATATATATATATATTTACTTGATTTGATTGCACTTGCAACATTGTGATTGTCTTTATCTAGCTTTCCTTCTTACATCTGTATATTGACGTGACCGCTATGCTGCATACAGACACTAAGACAAATTCCTCGTATGTAACTTGCATACTGTGGCAATAAAAGTGATTCTGATTCTGATATATAAATTCTGGTGTAATTGCCAATGTGTCGTGGCCATTGGAAAACGGCAGCACTGGGAGTGTCCATTCTGTATGTTCCTGTTCTACGTATGGTGCAGTGGTCTGGTCTCTCTCTCCAGGTGCACAGGCCTGTATAGACACAGCATGCCTGTTGTGCTTCACCTCGCCCCTGTGCAAACTGCAGCAGACAGGTGTGACTCAGAATACCTTTTTCTTTAGGCTGAACAGGACACTCAAACACAACTACACAGATACACACATGTACGTATATGTCTGCACCTATAGGCTATAGGAAGACACACAAGACACACGACCATACAGTACACATATGTATAGGCACATTATACACAAGCTCTCTCTCGTTCTCTCTCTCACTCACTCACACACACACACACACACACACACACACACACACACACACACACACACACACACACACACACACACACACATACACACACACACACACACACACACTCTACTGTACATCCATTGTTTGTATGTCACATGCACATAATCACAAGCCCATTTCATTCATATTTGTAGCTTGGAGCTTTGTGGCGTTGATGACCCTCATATGGCTCTATACTATAGAACCTATAGAGTCTATAGGTTGTTTTCAGGTGACGTCACATCAAGATGGCGACCGGGGCGAGACCATTGACCATTGGCTTGTCTGCAAACCACGTGATCATGCTGGGGGGCAACCAGCAGCAGGCTACAGAGGAAAGCATTAGCAAAATCAGACAAGTTGATGGAAAAATCGCTTCTTTTCATTGTATATGGATCATATCCTGTATATATATATATCCTATATGTTTAGTAATCTTCTGGTGATACCTGCAGCGTGGAGCAGCATCCAACCCTCTTGCATACTCGCTTTCCTGCACTCTCCATAGTAGCTCTGGGAGAGCTGCCCCCCAGCGATGTCATCGGAATCACGTGGTTGCAAACAACCTATAGAGAGCCAAAAGTCATCGCCTACTTTTCCTGAAATATGAGTGGTGGTGAACGACGAAAGACAAAAAAAAATTGATCCCGTTTGAATTGTGTCATGAGGTACACGTGTTTTTTCTTCCATTTAAAAGAAAACTTTGCATGTCAAGAAAGCCACAGTTTGTCGTAAAACTGAAATGTAACGTTTAGTTTTGCATGAAACCGCTCAATCAACTACATCTCTCGTGTCGCACAACATACAGTACCTCACACCAACACCAACATGGCCTGGCGGAAGAGACGTCACTTATGGTTGTGTGTAGTCTTTCTGATTTATAACTTATATTGCATAACAGTTTTATGACAAACTCTGACTTTCTTCACTTGAACACCATTCACCACCATTCATATTTTTCCAGACACTGGTGCGTGTAGGCCCCCCGAGCGGAAAGGGGCGGGACTTTGGCTCTCTTCCTGAGGCACCTTTGCACGGTGGGCGTGTCTGTGCGCCCTGGTCCTGTAGTGTGACAAAACAACAGGTCCAAGAGAGGAGATCCCAGAGCACACAGGTGGAACACTGGTTCCTCAGCCTCCACAGCTCAGCGTGTGATGACGTGTAGCCATCATTTAAAATCCAGTATTTGTGCGACTTGGCCTGATCACAACATTGAATTACTGCTACAATATTGCTCTGCCCTGAGAGGAAACATTCAAAATACTTGATAAGAACAAACAAACAAACAAACACAGGAATGTTCTGTCAACCAGGTGATTTAAAGGCATTCGTTTTGTGTTCCAGTAAGTCACTTAAAATACTTATTTAGCTGTGTACACAATGGGTGTTTGTGTGGGTGTATAGATTTGTGTGCATATGAGTCTTTGCATGTTTAGGTGTATTTGTAGGTATGCATGTGCGGGTAATGAGTAGCCTGTATTGTACATTCATGCACGTATTCATGCATGAATATGTTTTGTTAAACTGTTGATGTCTATTCATCACCTTATGTTGCCACGCCCACTTTTTCTCTTCCGTGTTAGACGCAATTGTATTTGTTCTTCCGGTTCAGCGTTAGCCGGCCGGCCGGTTGCATTGTAAACTGTAGACTATGAATGAAGTTTGGCAACATTCAGCAGCTACACTGCGACCAACTTCAGTTGCACGCTCATAGCGTTACTGGTGCGAGGAGCCGATGGCTGTACCCGGTCGGCATTTAACGTTAGTTACAAAAGCACGTCGTCGACAGTGTTTTCTCACTGCCAGTACAGTAGCGGTTGACAGATACTAGCTAGTCCGACCGGTCACACAGCCAGCGCTCTCAGCCCTCGCTGCTCGTTAAAAAGGACCAAATCTGTGTCATTCTGATAAACTGGTCACATATTTGGAATGTTACGTTCTCATCCGAAAAAATATTAAAACTCTATAACTATAATTTTTTTGCTTGAAAACAGCTTTTTGGCAAGTCTAAAAATGATAAAGGTAGGAGTAATCTACTTCCGGGTCTAAAACGGAAGAACGATTACAAAATGACGTTATGCGGAAGCGTCCTGATATGGGCAAATAATAATATCTTGTTCATTCAGCTAGAGAGAGGTATTTAGATAAGTCCGGTGTCGTGTTTTACCCAAAGAAAAAGTGTGTCAAAACTGTTAGTGTACACGTGTTACATCTCTCAATGGCTCTTCTTGACGATGAACCCCCCCCCCCCCACACCCCTCAACAAAGTCTCTTCCATTCACTCCTCTCCCGCCCTCCGTCGTCTTGTCTCTCCTCTGTCTCAACCCGCTCACCTGCCTCGTCCTCAGCGAGGCGGATGCCTCTTAGGAATAGAGTCCCGCCCCTTCATCCAGCAGCGGCACTAACTGAAGCGTTGATTTAGTTACCCTGCTATACACCTACACTGCTGCAAAGCCTGCCTGCAAGCACCATGGCTGCCCCTGCCCGGGAAACAGGCAAAGTTTACAAACCTCTGGTACATTTTGTACACTCCTATTAGTGGCCGTGGGAGGTGCATTAGTAACTGTCACGGCGCCCTGCCCCGATGCACTGCTCTCATTTGACCCAATTCATTCGAGTGGGCGTGTCCCCGTGGCAGTGATATATACCCCGTGTGATTTTACTGATGTATAATCGCTCAGCGCTCTCGCAACCCACAGTTATCTTTACCTCAATAGGCTGAGGAAACAATGAGAGCGCCATACATAAGCTTTTGAAGGGGTTGGGGCAAGAGGGGGGGGGGGGGGTTGTTGGGGTGTGGGGGCGTGTGCGGTGGGGGGGGGGGGGGTACTGTACCGTGGATAGGAGCTCATACTGGGACGCGTATGCTTATGGAAGTCCAGGCCCGTCGAGATCAAAGATGGCGTCGCTTCCTTGTGAGTGATGATGAGGAATGGGGTTTTTTCCAGTGGCTATCGTTGCTGACGATGATGATGCCACTGTGGATGACCAGGAAGTCCCATCCTGGAGCCGTGTGTCTCCTGCTGCATCTGAGACGTGACACCTGGGTCTGAGCGGGCTTGAATGAAGGGTTTTGGTTCAGTATGTTGATGTTGTCGCCGTTTTTTTTTACCACAGCGCTATCATCACTGTGGCAGGGGCATCGAGAGACGGATTCAGGTCGGTCACTTGCTATCAAGTAGGGATGAAACGGTCGGTCAGGGCGCCTGTTCGGGGGGAAGGGAACTGGTGGGAATAGCGTGATCCTCCCACGTGCTACGTCCTACCGGTGAAGCTCTCGCTGTCGGACGAAAAGAAGCGGCTGGCAACTGCACATGTCAAGTCAAGTCAAGTCAAGTTTATTTGTATAGCACATTTCATACACAGAGGCAATTCAAAGTGCTTCACATAAAACGGTTGACAGGAAAATAAAAGAATAAAAGAAGAGAATAAAATGGACATTTAAAAGCATGTCTCGGAGGAAGCATGTAAGATGGAGTTAGATAATGAGCAGAGCGTTTTGTGTGTGCCCTCTCTTTCTCCTATGCCGTTTCGCTATCCCTGATCAGCCAATCGGAGTGATTTCTCTACCCCTGATCAGCCAATCGGAGTGATTTATCTACCCCTGATCAGCCAATCAGAGTGATTTCTATCACCGACAAGCCGCCGTCAAAGCAGACTAGAGCCAATGGTGTGGGACTCCGTAAATATTAGGGCCACAGATGGCCAGACATGGCCGACGGCCGACAGTGGGCTTGGTGTGTCTGGGGCTTTAGTTTGAAGATGTGTGATGAAGATACATGTAGATTCCCATCAAGGGAGAAATGTCACTACTGTTGCTGAACAAGGGAGGATGCTGACTGTTGACAGACACTTGCATGTATGGACCTGTTTCTAGATTGTGAGACCGTGAGACAGAACAACATTACATATAACAGTACAAATTATGTACCTTTGTGATGCTGATGATGATGCTGTCTTTCCCATTTTGGGGGATGGATTTTCATGTAGCCAGTTTTTCTGGACGACCATGTGGAGATGCCTTTTTGGGAGGAGGTCTCCATGTTTCAGCGTCTCAGTATAGGGATTCCATCAGGGCTGATTTCTTGTTCCTGATACTTGGAAATCCACCCACACACATTCACATACACACGTGTGCACACATGCACACAAACAAAACATATACATAACACACATAGACTGTGTATGCAAAGAGGTAAGTAACCCCCCTTCTCTCTCTCTCTCTCTCTCTCCCTCTCCCTCTCTCCCCCTCTCCCCTCAGCCTGCACAAGGACACACTTTCATTCACCTAATTCATTTTTGCAGGTTAGATAAGAGGTTATATTATATACAGTAGGTACAGTGGCCGTAGGTCAAAGGTTATATTATATAGGCACAGTGGCCGTAGGTCATCACCGGCGATGCATCTCTGGACAGTTGTGACATCTGATGGGAAAATTGTCTAAATCAGTTTAATCGGTGGATCTTGGGACATACTGGCAGTATGACATGAGGTTATTGTGATTATATCAAATAGAAAAAAGTGGAGCTGATTCAATGCTGGCATTGTGCGGTCGGAGTAGTTGTTGAAATCGAATCATAATAAAGCTGCATGCCATAAAATGGGTTTTTTAAGCAGCTGCATGAATTAAACGCTGCTGTATAAACTCTCTCGGGCTTCCCCCCGATGTGTTTTCACTGTTTTTCTTTTTAAGGAAGTTCCGTTTATTGGACAATTAAGCAGAATATTTCCATCAGCCATTCTGTAGTTGTGTTGTCTTTACTCTAGTAGGAAATACCCATCCCTGCGTGACTGGCCATTTAGTCCGGCCTCGCTCACAGAGCTGGCATGCAGCCTAGTCTCTTCAAACAAGACGCTTGGCTCTCGCAATTTTCAAACGATTCCGCCTAAACGTCTGTACTGTACGTGGAGCTGGGAAAACTTGGTCACGACGGAAAGGGAAATTCAGGGAGAATAATTAGCGATGATCACCTGCATCAGTTCGAACTTCCTCCGGTCTGAAGCGTTTCCTTTCCCCCAACTTCCTTTGTCCATGATAAAAAAGAGGTAGCTGTCCAGTGTGGTTGCAGGAAGTTCCCCAGGTGTTGAATGGAGCAGAGAAAGACATCCGAGGTACTCTGAATTATATTAAAAATCCTTTATTCTAACAGGGATACCAACACGTTTCGACTCAAAAAATCTTCATCAGGGTAAATTCCTTGTCCATGTTCTGTGGACGTGAGTCACAGACTGTTTATGGTGCATGCGCAGAAGGTAGAAGAGACAAGTCTGGCTTGATAGACTACATGCAGCCTCTCCTCTCTCTCTCTCCCCAGAGGGTTTTCATAGTCCACTTCCCTGGCTGATTACAACTGACTCCAGCTGTGCTCCTCCACTCAGGTGTGCTCCATCAGTAGCTAACGAATGGAGCTCTCCATGGTGCTGAACCTGTGTTCACTCATTTTGGCCACTAATAAGCCATTTTTGCCCCTTTAGTCGGCCCCATTTAGTGATTTGAAGAGAGGGGGACACCAACGGGAGTCCAAAATGCTTGGTCATCACGTGACGTGCTATAGAGACACTGCATGAAATAGGCCACGCCCATCACGGGGGAAAAGCTCTGTTCATTTCCACACACCATTTTCCTTGAATTAAACATAGCTAAAAGCTGTTGTGTGTTGGGCTGCGCAGACAACAAATGTAAAAAATCGCCAGTTAAAGTTTTTTTGTACTCCTGAGCAAAACAAGGAAGGCATTGAGAATTGGCGAGAAGAAAAATGTGGATCTAGCTGTCAAGAAGTAAGTTGGAGTGTTCATCTTCCGTATATACGATCTTTTTGTGCAACACGCAACCATGCACGTGACATAGGAGAACGCCAGGATTGGAGGCGGGGGGGTTTCCGTTTTCCCCCGTCTTGGGCGTGGTTTCTGAATGATGACGCGTTACGCAGTGTCTCTATAGTTTGTGCGGGGGAATATTTCCAGCAAGTACCTGAAGTGTGCCAGAAAGCGAGCTCAAATGTGAAGAAATTTAGCAACAAATAAAAAGTACCACATTAACATAATAGTTGCATTTTAATTTGCCGAACCAATGATAAGTTAAGGCTCTTCTTGTTTGCTCATCATCAATGTAGGCTATATGATCACACTGGCCATTTTATAGTGTGCAGTCTTTCCGACAAACTGGGCGCATATTCAACGTAATGAATGTATTGGTGGATCTGGAGTGACCACCAAGTCTCATTGAAGGTTGCAAAGAAAATGGGTTGGATCTTACAGCTGTTAGAGATGATACAGTACAACCTCATGACCTCATGACCATGAATTCTACTAAAGCTTTGGAAGAGTGAACCTTTATTGGGTTAAATTGATCTGCACAAATGGGGAAAATATGACTCGGATCAAAGGAATTCAAGTCAAGCAGGGTTAGAACTAAGAGAGTTAGTCGCTGAATACATAAAGAAAATGCATGTTGTGTCCACTTGTGAGGTTGCTACGCAGCTGGCATGTTAAAACTCAAAAGTCCTGGGTTGAACATCATAAATAAATGCCAAGCTAAATGAATGCTGTTATTCTTTGACTTAAGGGGTTTATTTCCCTTAAATGTTAGCACTGACTCTTTCAACTGGAAATCAATGGTCCAAACATTTGAAAACATCCAGATAAATCTAATCTGTTTTTTGATTCATTTGACTCAATTCACTTTTATTCGTGGCTAGTAACCCAAGACCTGGCTTCTCTACATGGCTTGTGGAGCAGAGCGCGGTTGGGTCATTTGGGTCGGTAGCAGAGATGGAAGAGGCTGTCCTGACCACAGCTGTCCCCGTGATTGTCCCTCGCTGGAATGACTCTTCACCATAGATGTGGGAGCGCCGGGGGGAGATCTCCGATTGGCTCCCCCGTCGCTGTCGCCAAAAGTACATTCTGTTTTCCCCCGGCGTGCCTGAACGTTCCTCTCATCCCCTTCTCTGGGTGTTTGTTATTCTTATGGCACGGCGGACACTATACCCGGTGTGAGAAATGCATGAGATTCACCCCACTCCGCTCCCCTCCTCCACCCAACCCCAACGCCAACCGCAACCTCCGCTCGGCCGTTTCATCCCGGACCCCTCATCTCTTGCTGTCTCTCTATTGCTCTGCATAGCATGATGGCATAAATCAAACCGGTCTTCTCTCTCTCTCTCTCTCTCTCTCTCTCTCTCGCTCTCGCTCTCTCTCTCGAAGCCCCTCAGAGTCATACCCCTTTTCCCCTCCGTGTGTTACATTGTATTCGCAGATTTAGTGGCATTGTAAATAGATAAACACAAGCAACATCTATCAATGCGGCCGCGAAGAGGGGGTCCCGTAATCAGAGTGCCGGCCGGGGCGATCTCCATTTACCTTGGGATAAATCCATCGGGGTGACCACCAGCGAGCCGCCGGGGCACCCGGGCCGGGGCCTGACAAATCACCCCGGTCAGGCCACCGGGCTGCTGGGCCTTATTGGCCTGGCCTCTAAGTGGTCTTCCCCTTCAGCGGAAAGGATGGGGCCTGTCAAGCACAGCCAGATTAAAAAGCCGACTCTTGAAAGAAATGATTTGTTATTAGAGAATGCCCCGCGGTGAATCTTTAAGAGGGGAAACAAGTATGTATGACGGTGGTGGGGAAGGGGGGGGGCGGGGGGGGTCAGGTGCCTGCATTCACTCGCTTTGGTCTAGCCCTCTCGGTTTCTTTCCTTCTGTCTGTTTAGGTCTCTCTCTCTCTCTCTCTCTCTCTCTCTGTCTCTCTCTCTCTCTCTCTCTCTCTCTCTGTCTCTCTCTCTCTCTCTCTCTCTGTCTCTATCTCTCTGTCTCTCTCTCTCTCTCTCTCTCTCTCTCTCTCTGTCTCTCTCTCTCTCTCTGTGCGTAGTACAGTATGTGCAGATGTTTGCGTGAATACATTTCAGATATGGGGGTTTTGAGTGGAATGGAGCGGGTTATTTGGTGGGGGGGCAGGGTGGGATAGGTTGAGAAATTCTATTACAGTGGGTGCTGATGGTTGTTGGGTGAGGTGGTGGTGGTTGGGAGGTTAAGCACGAGCAGACATCATCATTTAGTTTGGTGTGTGCGTGTGTGTGTGTGCGTGTGTGTGTGTGTGTGCGTGTGCGTGTGTGTGTGTGTGTGTGTGTGTGTGCGCGTGTGTGTGTGTGTGTGTGTGTGTGTGTGTGTGACGAGTTAAGAGCTCCTCTGGTCCTCAGATGAAGGGTGGAGAAGGGAGGGATGATGGCGACAGAGGGGAGGCATTCTCATCAATGTGCTGCAATCACACACAGTACACAAAGACACAGATACACACAGGCGCACACACACACACACACACACACTACATGCACACACACACACACACAAACATACATACACGGACAAACAGTGGGCTGTCGCTATGACTGAGCTGCATGTAGGGTGGACATTATTAAAGACGAACACCTCAATAGATACCGATCAAACAAAGAGTAATTTGTCACTTTAGTGGCCAAAATGAGTGAGCACAGGTTCAGCACCATGGAGAGCTCCATTCGTTATATTAGCTACTGATGGAAGTGCTTGATGTCGCTCAGCCATTCCCAACCGGTGGGCCCACTGGTGGGCCGCGAAGGTATTGGAAGTGGGCGGCCAAATCGTTTGCAAAACATTACGATCTTTGTGAAGAATATATATATAATTATTATTCTGTGTGAGAAGGCATTTCTCGAGACATTGTTGAATTGTTATTTAATTTTTATTCAATTATTTGTTAATTAACCTATTGCAGACAGCCCCTCACTTTTAGTTTCTGGTTTCTGTGCGGTGCTGATGGACAGCTCTTTTTATCGTTAAAATACAAAGTGCTCTGAGACACATTATTTGGCCTCTGTACTGTTTACGGTCGGATGTGGGCCGCAAACGTTTTTGAGATTTTCAAGTGGGCCATGCATGAGTCGGAGAGGTTTTGGCACCTTAGCTCATACTATGAATTGGTATGATACTAATACTAACTAGAACAAGAGGAAAACAAACAAAAAGTGTCAGTTATACCATGTTAAAACTACAAGGCAAAAAAAATACTTCCTTTAACTCAGTATCTCACTAGTACTACTCACCCTTTCAACTGTGGTCCAAAGCCATATCATCACAGCATAAGGAGTCCGCTCCAGCTTGTTTCCAGGTCACTCTTCTCAGAGCCCAGGTTGAACAGATGACGAGGGAGCTTGTGGGATATATGAGCTTCATGGTGCACTGACAGCATGGTTAAGAACAGGGCCAGGGCTGAGAGAAAATAAACATTAGTTCTCTGTGGTTTACCTGACGTTTGACTTTGAGGGCTGAGATTTAGTGACACTTTTACTCCAAACACTGTCGACACCAGGCAGTAAATTATCTGAAGGTTGGGGTATGCACAATCTTGTTGACAGAAAAGTGTAAGGTGCTTTTCCCCCCTTTTTGTGTGTGTGTGTGTGTGTGTGTGTGTGTGTGTGTGTGAGAGAGAGAGAGAGAGAGAGAGAGAGAGAGAGAGAGTCAGAGAGCGTCAAAGAGAGCGAGAGGGAGAGAGCGTATGAATGTTATATTGCCTGGTGTAGCCATTTCACACCTCAGCGGTGCCCTATTGAAACTCTTCCAATGGACATGGTGCCCATTAAATACATTTCATTTGTGTTTGCATCGTTTCATTGAGTTAATCCTAAATATTTATTAGATGTGAGCAGTAAAAAATCTGTTCGTTGGAAAGCTAGCTCGCTGGATTTGACGCCGGGGACGGAGCAGGTACAAGCCTGTTTTTCTACCGGGGGAGATAGGCCATCTGGTGCTCTATAAGAGAGACTTCCATAAGAATCAACCCACAGAAGATGCTAACAAGTATTGCAGTTCTCCCGTTTCATAACCACGATAAAATAACGCAGCGCACGGTCTCGACCCCCTCAGAGCAGATGGAGTCGGGCGAGATTTTTTTCTCTTCGAGTTTTTAAAATTTTTCACGGAAGGGAGAAATAGGAGAGCAAATGCGAAGCGATCAGGAAAGAGAGAGAGAGAGAGAGAGACAGAGAAATAAAACGGACAGAAAGCAGAAACAACTGTGCAAACGTTTACTTAAAAAATATTCAGCCCAGACACCCTTTCGAACCTGGGCAAACGTTTGCCCATCGAATCGAGCTGTTTGCAGATGAAATTCGCAGGTAGGGGCGAGGACCGTGATGAGAGGAGAGAGAGGGAAACTATTTGTCATCACTGGGTTACTCTGAGGTCTGGGGAGCAGGGCCTTTTATCACTGTCTGAGGCGCACAGACGCACACACACACACACACACACACACACACACACACACACACACACACACACACACACACACACATATATATATACACACACACACACACACACACACACACACACACACACACACACACACATATATACACACACACACACACACACACACACACACACCACACACACCACACACACACACACACACACATACCTGTACTGTCTGTGCACATTCCTGTCACACTCGCCCTGACACATACCTACACACGCTGAGACAACACAGCTGGAGGAAAGGCTAAAGGTTAGAGAATTCTACAGAGATACAGTCCACAGGAGGAGAGATCTACAGATATACAGTCCACAGGAGGAGATATCTACAGAGATACAGTCCACAGGAGGAGAGATCTACAGAGATACAGTCCACAGGAGGAGAGATCTACAGAGATACAGTCCACAGGAGGAGAGATCTACAGAGATACAGTCCACAGGAGGAGAGATCTACAGAGATACAGTCCACAGGAGGAGAGATCTACAGAGATACAGTCCACAGGAGGAGAGATCTACAGAGATACAGTCCACAGGAGGAGAGATCTACAGAGATACAGTCCACAGGAGGAGAGATCTACAGAGATACAGTCCACAGGAGGAGAGATCTACAGAGATACAGTCCACAGGAGGAGAGATCTACAGAGATACAGTCCACAGGAGGAGAGATCTACAGAGATACAGTCCACAGGAGGAGAGATCTACAGAGATACAGTCCACAGGAGGAGAGATCTACAGTGATACAGTCCACAGGAGGAGAGATACAGAGATACAGTCCACAGGAGGAGAGATCTACAGAGATACAGTCCACAGGAGGAGAGATCTACAGAGATACAGTCCACAGGAGGAGAGATCTACAGAGATACAGTCCACAGGAGGAGAGATCTACAGAGATACAGTCCACAGGAGGAGAGATCTACAGAGATACAGTCCACAGGAGGAGAGATCTACAGAGATACAGTCCACAGGAGGAGAGATACAGTCCACAGGAGGAGAGATCTACAGAGATACAGTCCACAGGAGGAGAGATCGGGCGAGTACACTTTAAAAAGTGACAGAAACGGAAACTAAAACAGGTGGATACTACAGTACATACTCTACATATTCAGCACATAATGTGGTGCGCCCTCACAAGATCAAATTATATCTGGATGTATCTCAACCGTTGTCAGCCTATGCATATTGAATACTGGTCAATACAAAAAAAAAAATAGGAAAGAAACCTGTTGATTTTATTCAATTGATGCTTTTGCTTGGTCCCAGCCAGGATGGTGAAAAATCCCCTCACATGGCTATCAACATAAGCTTTCAGGTATAGGAATGAAAACATCTTGAATCAGCTGCCCTGCTGAAGTGTCCTTGAGCAAGAGACTGAATCCTACCAGCTCCAGGTCTGCTGATCTATAGCTGACTATTAGCTGACCTCCCTTTAGAGGGAGGGCATGTACGGAGATCAATAAAGCACCAAATTATTTAGTGCTCAGAGGAGATACAACGTAGTAATTTCTATATGATTCTGCTCTTCTGCTATTGATCTAAAAGATTCATGCTCACAATCAAGGCGCTCATTTAAGTCAGGGTGACGTGAAGTGAAATTCCCGTGCTTTACGTTAAAGGCCCCATAATAGCAGTGTAGCGCCCCCTCTGTTGAAACACTGTCACCATCACCATTATGATTTTTCAGATCAGTTCATGTCATTATTCAATTCAAGTTAATTTTGTGTAAGATTGAATATATTTTTCAATAAAATGTATTCATAGATAGATAGATGGATGTGCATTTTGAGACTGTAAAAAATTCGATTTTTATACTGTATATATTTTGAGTATACAAAAGGTTTTTCCATCAGTTAGTAATGGCCAAATATATTGTGTGCATAGATTTAGGGAAACTATGCGTAAACATATAATTGACTCACCCAGAACCCCCCTCGTTAACTTGGAGTGGCTCTGTGGCTTTCCCCTCACTCACTGTTTCCATAACCTTGGGTCTGGACGAGTGTACCTGTGCCTCCACACACGCGTGTAAAGACCAGTGTACCTGTGCCTCCACACACACGTGTAAAGACAAGTGTACCTGTGCCTCCACACACGCGTGTAAAGACCAGTGTACCTGTGCCTCCACACACGCGTGTAAAGACCAGTGTACCTGTGCCTCCACACACGCGTGTAAAGACCAGTGTACCTGTGCCTCCACACACGTGTGTAAAGACCAGTGTACCTGTGCCTCCACACACGCGTGTAAAGACCAGTGTACCTGTGCCTCCACACACGCGTGTAAAGACCAGTGTACCTGTGCCTCCACACACGCGTGTAAAGACCAGTGTACCTGTGCCTCCACACACGCGTGTAAAGACCAGTGTACCTGTGCCTCCACACACGCGTGTAAAGACCAGTGTACCTGTGTCTCCACACACGCGTGTAAAGACCTGTGTACCTGTGCCTCCACACACGTGTGTAAAGACCAGTGTACCTGTGCCTCCACACACGTGTGTAAAGACCAGTGTACCTGTGTCTCCACACACGTGTGTAAAGACCAGTGTACCTGTGCCTCCACACACGCGTGTAAAGACCAGTGTACCTGTGCCTCCACACACGCGTGTAAAGACCAGTGTACCTGTGTCTCCACACACGTGTGTAAAGACCAGTGTACCTGTGCCTCCACACACGCGTGTAAAGACCAGTGTACCTGTGCCTCCACACACGCGTGTAAAGACCAGTGTACCTGTGCCTCCACACACGCGTGTAAAGACCAGTGTACCTGTGCCTCCACACACGCGTGTAAAGACCAGTGTACCTGTGCCTCCACACACGCGTGTAAAGACCAGTGTACCTGTGCCTCCACACACACGTGTAAAGACCAGTGTACCTGTGCCTCCACACACGCGTGTAAAGACCAGTGTACCTGTGTCTCCACACACGCGTGTAAAGACCAGTGTACCTGTGCCTCCACAC
>NC_139632.1:40578963-40588963 GCF_964638095.1 Poromitra crassiceps
CATAAGTACAGCAGCCAGATCTTCATCTAAATACATGCCTTTTGTAGTCAGTCTAATGGGGCTAATTCAGGCCCAGTGTAATTGGTTGATGGGATCATTCAGGGCCAGTGTAATTGGTTGATGTGATAAATGAATAAACATTGACCATATCCAATTTGTTGGACAAACTTGTTTCTTCAGATTCTGATGCAGCCATGTTTCCTCCCACTCGTTGTTATTATTAGGCATCACGAGACCAAAAAGTCCATCTGGACTCCTTGTTCCTTGAAAAAATTGTGTGGAATTTGAAAGCGTTTCCAATGTTAATTTGAAAACGTGATGCAAACATAACATGTGGTGGTTATGGTGAGGGTTATGCTTTTGTCTAGGGTTTAGTCTCGCTTGACCAGACTCTCTACTCTCATTCTGGTATAAGGGGGAAAAACGCTATGCCTTGTTTGGATTTCTTTAGACCAATCACAAGCGTCTTGGGCGGCGCTAAGCGCACAGGATGCGGCGGCGACAGTGCTCTTCCAAAATGACAGGGAGACAGACACACAGACACACAGATAGACAGACACACAGACAGACAGACACACAGACAGACAGACAGACAGACAGACAGACACGCAGACACACAGACACACAGACAGACAGACAGACAGACAGACAGACAGACAGACACACAGACACACAGACACACAGACAGACAGACAGACAGACAGACAGACAGGCAGACACACAGACAGACAGACAGACAGACAGACAGACAGACAGACAGACAGACAGACAGACAGACAGACAGACAGAGCAGGCTCTGTGTGGGTCCATCCCCACCCAGCAGTGTGTTAATCAGAGGAATGTGAGTCCTAAATGAAGTGCTGAGTAGCATGGAGCGGTAATGAGTAGCATGGAGCGGTAATGAGCAGAGAGCTGGCCTGGCACTGCAGGGCAACACGCTGCAGGCCTTATGGTGTTTACAACCCAAGGGGGGCTTCTGCTTGATCCTCATCCTCTTCATCCCCCTCTTTTCCTCTCTCATCCCTCCCTCTCCCTCTCCCTCTCCCTCTCCCTCTCTCTCTCTCTAAACTTTGCTGTCTCTCTACCACTTTCTCAATCTCTCATCCTCTCTCTTTCTGTCATCCCATTATTTCTTCATGCTCTACACTGCAAAAAAAACAAAAAAACATCTTAAATTGTTGAATCTATTGCTGAGTTGAGTTCATTCTCATTTTTACTTTGTTTAACCCTATCCACCCACAGGGGTGTTCTCTCTCCTAGACAGACCTACCCCAAATAAATCAGGATGGCTCCTCAACCATAAGGCCTTTATGCATAATGTTGTTTGAAAGGTAAGAATTTAGGAAATATGAATCGAGTGTAAGTAGTAAACCTACATTTACCATTCCAGAGTAAATGGTGATACAAAAAAGACAAATATTGTCATCCTCGTCTGTAGCGAATATACTAATTAACGCACCATTTATGATGTAATTCTATAAATATAGGCGAGGATGAAAATATTATTTTTACGGAATGTCTGTCTAGGTGACAGTATCAGGGGCCTACCGGGGGCAATACTGTACTTCCTCGTTTTCTCGAATCAAACTCATTTTCGTAGGAGGTATGGATACGATATTGCCCCTTGTTTCTAGAGAATTACAAGATTACGAGATTAAAAGACTTGAAGATCTGGCCGATATGGCCCATGACATTTTCTTAGATATTTTCATAGAAAATTCCTGAAATAAGTGACACTGCATTGGAAACAGGAGAGATTATCTCAACTCACTGGCAGATTTTTTTTCCACTGTAACACCCAATACAAAAAATTAAAATAAAATTGGACAATTTTGCAGTTGTATCCCTCACTCTTTTTACCTCCTCTCAGTTCCTCCCCCCTCCCCCCCAACTCCCTGCTCTTGTGTCCCAGGTCCAGGCTGTGAAAAGAGCTGTGGTAACGTCTTTCTAACGGGACAGCACCACGGGGGGTGTCACTAACCCCCCTCCTCTCCCCCTGCCACCCTCTGTCCCACACGGGGCCTGACTGATGTGTTCGCCCATTGTCTTCCAGGAGGATGGTTGGGATCATTGAGTGGCGTGTTGTTTTAAGGGCTAAGCTCCAACCCAATGGGCTGCATTGTGCGAGCCATTGTGCCCCTGGGCTGTGAGCAGCGGCCAGACAAGATGGACTCATTCAGGGGCTTGCCAGGAGCTCCGTGGTACCATTCAGGGCTCTAACGAGGCCTTGAATGACTCCGGCTACTTAATTACAAACATCCGTGATTTAAAATTCCTCCTCGCTGAGTCTCATCTTATCACGATGTTTACAATGTGTCCAAACAGCAATCACCTTGCAACATTATCGCCAGTACTTTGATGTCACTGAGCTGACAGCAGCTCCCACCACACCCACAAACAAACAAACAGACAAACAAACAAACAACAAACAACAAACAAACAAACATGGACTGTTCTGACTGAACTGGGTGAAGCAACTACAAATAATACTACAACAGCATAATGTAATGCCTGCCTACTGAGAAGGTAATATCTACACACTGTAAATATATCAAACATGTTTCAAACTACAGGTCACAGGTCTAACAGCCTTTTTGCAGTCCCATGAATATTATTTGTGTAAATAATTAATGTTATTTGTGTAATTGCGTGCATGTACTGTATAGGTCACATTTAGGCTAAGACATCGTATAAAAACATATTCATTTTGTTCAATTCCTGCAATTTGACGAGCAAATGGAAATTCTACTGGACACTTTGCTCCACAAAGCACCTGGTAACATCAATTATATTGTGCGCGCACACACACACACACACACACACACACACACACACATACACACACAGGGACTCATATTATCCTTGTTCACACATGTGTGCGCACACACACACACACACACACATACACACACAGGGACTCATATTATCCTTGTTCACACGTGTGTGCGCGCACACACACACACACACACACACACACACACACACATCATTCAGGACACATAATGTTAACACACACACACACACGCACACACACACACCCATATATAGGGATACATATCATAAATTCTCACATACACACGTACACTTTACATGAACTGTGTCTGATCAGCATTTCTCCTAGAGGTGAGTATTGACAGCCTTTGTTATTCATAGCATATTCAAGCTATTATATTTGCCATAATGTTGCCAGCGTTGCGGAACGCATCGGTCGCCATCATTTTGCCGTCTCTTTTTAAGAAACGTCTCGAGGCGTGACATTATTACCCCGTGAGCCATAAGGAGCCTATTCAATGACCAAACAGGGCCGGTTGTTCCTTTTATGGCCGCCGCGCTCTCTGCGAGCGCCAGGGTTCAAAAGGGCACGGCCTCCCTGCCCTCGCCACACGCCACGACACCATCTTTTTTTATACCTCTCTTTAACGGAAAACAGCGTGTACTACATCACAGTTATGCTTTGGGCAAATTAAGGTCACTATATTGATTTCATATTTGTCATTATACGCCGGGGCACTCGTATGCTCACAAATCGTCCCCCGCTCGCCCACCGTCCCCGAAGACGTGTGTGTCCCTCCCCCGTCCCCGCAGTATATCACCGCTCATAGAGCCATGTTTGTGCACGACGTGCATTGTATCTTCCTTTGTTGTGGCGCGGCAGAGCTTTCTCGGGCTCGGAGTCACTTTTCAAGGCTTTCGTCCGCCCCCAGAAGTCACTTAGGGAATCGGCTCGTGCCGAGTGCTTTAAACATAGATTTGTTGTCGAGCGTTTGTCAAAGGTCAACAGCGAACAAGACCCTGTGGTACTGTAGCACCGTTTAGCGCCGCCGCTCAACTTGTTCCTCGTCGTGTGTTTCTTTCGCGCGCAGCACATCGGCGATTAGGAAATATCTCCCAACGCGCTTGTCGGACACTCGGCTCAGCGGGGAGCACATCTCGAAAAAACAGGTGATTCATAACGGGGGCTAAAAGGTCACACGTCAAAGTGGGATGTTAGTATTTCACTTTAACTTTGATTAAAGATTTTTGGAAAAGATGGGAAAACGACGACTCAATATCCGCGCGGCCCTCCCTCTTCTCCCGCCGGCGCCCGGGGTTCTATATTTCCTGGAGAAATCGATAACGGTGGGAACTGAAGAAGCTATTGCCCCGTGCTCGCTCTCTCTCTCTCTCGGCGTGCGGCGCTCATTCATTCATCCTCCGCCCCTCCCATGCATCACGGGGAGCCCACAGGAGCATAGAAACACAAGACAGAACACTCTCGTCTCGTCTCTCCGCCTCCCTCTTTCCACGCCGGCGTGCATTTTAATGGCGGCGTTTCACGGGAAGAGTTTTCCCGATTGTGTGGATTGGATGCATCAGCAAGAGGGGTTTTCCCGGTCAAATGTGTCATTATTATGGTAGCAAAACATGGGAGTCCAATTGAGTTCTGGGTAATTGTCATGTTGAATGGCCTATGTGAAATTGCCGTTGACAGAAAGGGGAAAACTGGAGCATCAGAAGATGTTGTATTAGATTATACCTCATAATATTTATGATTCATTTAAGGCATCCGGGCATCCTGCTTGATGAAAGGCTTAGTAGAAACTTCAGCGCACAGTGGAGTGGTGTGATTTGAATTTGGATGATTACTAAGTATATTTGAGGTAGGGATGCACGATATATCGGCAATCATATCGGTATCGGCCGATGTTAGTCATTTTTTAACATATCGGTCATATCGGTATCGGTCAGATGTTGCAATGTTAATATCGGTTATCATTATCAGCCAAATTCTTCACATTGATATGAAATAATGCAGTAAATCTATGATTTATGGGCTTTTCCAAAGGCTTTGCAAATAAAGAAATGCATACATTTTTCAAATTCAGTGTTAACATATGTTTTTCAGTATGTACAAAATGTGATGATCATAAAAATGTGGTTTTATACAGATCATATCGACATCGGTAAATATCGGTTATCGGCCATAACAGCAATGTTAATATCAGTTATCGGCATCGGCCAAAATGTTCATATCGGTGCATCCCTAATTTGAGGTAATGAAATCTCCCGCAGCACGCTACGCTGTGGTTACCGTATTGGTGGAAGTCCCAGGCGCAGCATCCATCGCAGTGCTGGAAGCTACACACTGGATATAATTACTCAATTCTATCTGTGCAGAACTGAATAGGCCTGATTGTCTCATAGGAACAACTACTAAGCTGCGAAAGAAATTAAAGTCACTAAAAACGAGGTCAATAATGAGATGAATTTCCAAAGCTTGGAGATGAGCAAGGTTCTACTATAGCAAGTGAAGTGAATAACTTTTTTTTATATATTTGACTATCATTTGTGCTCCCAAAAATCCAATGCAGTGTTATTACCAGCAGTCGCGGAGAAGTGAGTTGAAGCCTCACCTTCACAGTACTGTATCTGTCCCACCAGGGGCAGACTGGGATCATAATTCAGGCCGGGCATTAGATACCAAGCAGGCCAGGCTGATACGGGCCGACGCGCATGCCGGCGTCCGAAGGGGTCGTTTGAAGCCAGATTTGGGCAGTTTGAAGCCCAATTTGGGTCGTTTGAAGCCAATTTGGGCCGAGTCCAATTTTACAATGAGATGCACCCACTTTAACCCTGAATAAAGTAATAAAACCACTAGTAAACCAGTAGGCGGCGCCTGGCCTGCTGTTCAGTGAGTGGCCTGACTGCGGGCACAAATTCTTTTTTTTTTTTTTTTTGCAGGCCAGGCCACCGGGCATTTGCCCGACGTGCCCGATTATGCAGTCCTCGCCTGTGTCCCACAGTGTGGCCTGGCATGGTACTGTATCTTTCCCACAGTGTGGCCTGGCATGGTACTGCATCTGTCCCACAGTGTGGCCTGGCATGGTACTGTATCTGTCCCACAGTGTGGCCGGGCATGGTACTGTATCTGTCCCACAGTGTGGCCTGCTGGCATGGTACTGTATCTGTCCCACAGTGTGGCCGGGCATGGTACTGTATCTGTCCCACAGTGTGGCCGGGCATGGTACTGTATCTGTCCCACAGTGTGGCCTGGCATGGTACTGTATCTGTCCCACAGTGTGGCCTGGCATGCCGTGTTTCACTGTGTGATATATTTCACCGTTTAGAGGACTGGTGTAATGGCAGCACTTAGGAGGCACTTAAAGGTCCTTAAGAGCAGCTGCCTGTCAGCACAGAGCAGAGAAACACACTCACACAGGCCAAGTAGCACATAGTCACATTCACACCCGCGCTCATCTATGGTGGCATATGTATACTGACACTCATATACATACTGTGAGAATGACAGGCACGCACAAAGGTCCAAACCCTATTACCCAGATATTCTCTCTCTCTCTCTCCCTCTCTCTCCCTCTCTCTCTCTCTCTCTCTCTCTCTCCCCCTCTCTCTCTCTCTCTCGTTGCTAATACAGTAGCTGACCGCCGAGGATGAATGTAGCCCCCCACCACAGGGGGGGGTAAAGGCCAATTTGTTAGCCCCTCACTGATTAACGGTAATATGAATGTAACTGTACGCACACTCAGGGGAGTTGATTAACAGTAATATGAATATGAATGTAACTGTACGCACACTCAGGGGAGTTGATTAACAGTAATATGAATGTAACTGTACGCACACTCAGGGGAGTTCGGCACCGACCACAATTACCGCCGACCCCGCTGTAATGGCAAACAAATTTGTGGGAATATCGCCGGCCATCCGTCTTTATTTACACGCGGCAAATGAGGGTGTGTGTTTCACAGTAGGCTATCGCTAGCCCGATTGAGGCTACCGCTAGCCCGGGTGAGGCTACCGCTAGCCCGGGTGAGGCTACCGCTAGCCCGGGTGAGGCTACCGCTAGCCCGGGTGAGGCTACCGCGGAGGTTTGACTGGGCCTTCAGGCAGGCAAATATAGACCAGGAGAACCACCAGCCAGACAAGTGAGGCAGAGATGGTAGACAGGCCAAATGCTGTCAAAACAGGTAGAAACTTCAGAAACAAGCAGGTAGACAGGCAGGCTGACATGTAGACAGCTAACCAGATTGACAAGTACTGTAAGCACGGAGGAAAGTATAGCAGTTAGACAGAAAGACAGACAGACAGACAGCAAAACAGTAGATCACCACACAGTTCAAACTAATGGAAAAAATTATGTAGCCTATCATACACTACTTATTTGAATTGAAGCTTGTTTTAATTTATGATACTGTGAGAAATATGTACAGTACTAAGTGTCTTGTATTGAATTGTATGTTGCGCTGAGCATAGTCTAAGACGGACCAATTGCGCGGCAGCCCCACTGCTTCCTTTTCAAGATTCAAGATTCATTTATTTGTCACTCTCTTGCATACTTGCGTACATAAAAAAGCGAAATAGTGTTCCCCCCAGCCCGTAGCAGTAACACACAGATAAGACAACAATCAAGAATATCCCTGTCCTTTTGATCCCTGTCTCTGAGATGGATTTGACCTCCACACCTCCAGCCAGCTTCATCATGATGTGTCCTCTACACCTCCAGACAGCTTCCTCATGATGTGTCCTCCACACCTCCAGCCAGCTTCCTCATGATGTCTCCTCCATACCTCCAGACAGCTTCCTCATGTCTCCTCCACACCTCCAGCCAGCTTCTTCATGATGTCTCCTCTACACCTCCAGCCAGCTTCTTCATGATGTCTCCTCCACACCTCCAGCCAGCTTCCTCATGATGTGTCCTCCACACCTCCAGCCAGCTTCTTCATGATGTGTCCTCCACACCTCCAGCCAGCTTCTTCATGATGTCTCCTCCACACCTCCAGCCAGCTTCCTCATGATGTGTCCTCCACACCTCCAGCCAGCTTCTTCATGATGTCTCCTCCACACCTCCAGCCAGCTTCTTCATGATGTGTCCTCCACACCTCCAGCCAGCTTCTTCATGATGTCTCCTCCACACCTCCAGCCAGCTTCTTCATGATGTGTCCTCCACACCTCCAGCCAGCTTCTTCATGATGTGTCCTCCACACCTCCAGCCAGCTTCATCATGATGTCTCCTCCACATCTCCAGCCAGCTTCATCATGATGTCCCCTCCACACCTCCAGCCAGCTTCTTCATGATGTCCCCTCCACACCTCCAGCCAGCTTCTTCATGATGTCTCCTCTACACCTCCAGACAGCTTCTTCATGATGTGTCCTCCACACCTCCAGCCAGCTTCTTCATGATGTCTCCTCCACACCTCCAGCCAGCTTCCTCATGATGTGTCCTCTACACCTCCAGCCAGCTTCTTCATGATGTCCCCTCCACACCTCCAGCCAGCTTCCTCATGATGTGTCCTCCACACCTCCAGCCAGCTTCCTCGTGATGTGTCCTCTACACCTCCAGCCAGCTTCCTCATGATGTGTCCTCCACACCTCCAGCCAGCTTCCTCATGATGTGTCCCCCACACCTCCAGCCAGCTTCTTCATGATGTCTCCTCTACACCTCCAGCCAGCTTCCTCATGATGTGTCCTCCACACCTCCAGCCAGCTTCCTCATGATGTGTCCTCCACACCTCCAGCCAGCTTCTTCATGATGTCTCCTCCACACCTCCAGCCAGCTTCCTCATGATGTCCCCTCCACACCTCCAGCCGGCTTCATCATGATGTGTCCTCCACACCTCCAGCCGGCTTCATCATGATGTGTCCTCCACACCTCCAGCCAGCTTCATCATGATGTCTCCTCCACACCTCATCATGATGTCCCCTCCACACCTCCAGCCAGCTTCCTCATGATGTCTCCTCCACACCTCCAGCCAGCTTCCTCATGATGTCCCCTCCACACCTCCAGCCAGCTTCCTCATGATGTCCCCTCCACACCTCCAGCCGGCTTCATCATGATGTCCCCTCCACACCTCCAGCCGGCTTCATCATGATGTGTCCTCCACACCTCCAGCCAGCTTCATCATGATGTCTCCTCCACACCTCATCATGATGTCCCCTCCACACCTCCAGCCAGCTTCATCATGATGTCCCCTCCACACCTCCAGACAGCTTCCTCATGATGTGTCCTCCACACCTCCAGACAGCTTCCTCATGATGTGTCCTGACTGTCCTCCACACCTCCAGCCAGCTTCATCATGATGTGTCCTCCACACCTCCAGCCATCTTCCTCATGATGTGTCCTGACTGTCCTCCACACCTCCAGCCAGCTTCCTCATTCATGGAGAACTCTGCTCTAAACCTAAATACAACCTTGTAATTCCAGTGACATTTTCTTACTTGGATTAAATGTTTTCATAGCCCTTTATTTGCTCGTTGTTGTTTTTTTACCTTAATCACGATCAATCAAATCAACTGTCCTCTTGTTCTTGGCCTAATTGGTAAAACATGTAATTTTTTCCTCAACAGTCCACTGTTTTGTGGATTCTGGCTTTTCGTTCTACAGCAGTTAATGTCACATTTACATTCATCAGATTTTAGTAAACCAATTATTTTTGACCAAATAGTCTCCTCAGTTCAAGCAGTTACTGTACAGTGTTCCCATAGTAACAATGTATTCCCTTTACTGAATGTATTATTATTACAATCAGAATCAGAATCCCTTTTATTGCACACAATATGCAAATGACATACGAGGAATGTGTCTCTTAGTTAGTGCCGTTATTATTACACCATCAGAAAAAGAAAAGAAAAGAAAAAAAAAACAGGACTACACTGAAGAATAAACAGCCCTTCATAAACACACAGCTCTTTGTGAGTGTCTGCTGGTAAATATCTCCGCTGCTCTCTCCGCACGCCCCACTGCCCTCTGAATAAGCGTCACTAAAGCGCCAGTCGGCGGGACATGTTCCTGTCAGAGATGCTAAACCATGCACGCCGGAGCTCGGCTTCCCTGCATGAGTCCCCCTAAATGAGATGTCCGCGGGGATAATGGGACGGCCTGCTTGCTAGCTATAGCGCTCTGTGTGGCTCTTTTCATGCCAATTACACTCTGTGATATAGTCACAGCAGATGCACCGCCAGCTCCGGGATACCCATCTGATCAGTGGCCTGCTCGCACAACATGGGG
>NC_139632.1:40593963-40641463 GCF_964638095.1 Poromitra crassiceps
GAAAACAAAAGGTCAACCGGGTGGACATGATTCCAGATAGCCTGCTTGTTCCCTGAGCAGTCCTCTGGGCCAATCTGTTATGTCCTCTGCCTCTGTCCAAAGCACTATCTCTGCCTCTGTCCAAAGCACTATCTCTGCCTCTGTCCAAAGCAGTATTTTACATGGGTGACAAACTCATGGGCAACAGACTACAGGGGGGACGGGGACGGGACTCATTGCATATTTTTGCTCCACCCGCCATTTTATTTTCACAGTTTATGGGTTATGATGCTGTATTTTTTCCCCAAATTTCCAAAATAAATATCCCCCAATTTTTTTTTTGGTGACACTCTGACACTAACCTGGCTACAGAGAAGCCCGTTGCTTAAAGTTAACTGACTGACGTACTTGACTGTTCTGCTATCTAAAGAGAATAACAGAGCAACCTGCTAAATTGGTTCCCCTGACCTCCCTCCGGGTTCCGACCCAGACTTTGAGAACCCCCCCCGCCCCCCCGCCCTGCCCTAAAGGCTGGCCCCGTGTCCCGTGTTACGCTCGACGCCTTGTTTTCCTCATGTCACTTTAATTGTTCACTGTCAGGGGCAGAGCAGCGGATAACAAGCTTAGCAAATGATGTCTGCTGTTGCTACACATTGATTAATATTTTACATGTTATTATCCTCTGTCCATTACCACAGCAAATTAAACTATAAATCACCCCCTCCGCCGGTGTCACCGGATCATAAATTGTCTCTCTCTCCCCCTAGCCGCCGCACGCTGCGCCGCGCCGCGTCGCGCAAGGTCTTCTCTTTGGTGAGACAACAAAGTGGGGAAAGTGCCTGTGTTCTTTAGCCTGAGTTATGGACTAGTCACGGTCACCATATACATCAGAGCCGTGAGAAATGGAGAGTTTGTTCTGCTATAAAACAAAAAGGAAAAGCAAGCACCCACCGGTGTTAAAAGTTTGTACCCGCGAGGGGTCGTACCGTATAGTTAGGTTGAAGTAGCAAACGTGCGTGTTTTTCAGGGTCTAGTGAGGCATGCTTTCCCCAAGTCCGGTGGATTTTAAACTCAAGAGTAATATAGGTTTAGGTTTAGTTTAGGTTTATTTGATATGGACATCACAGAGCATTGGAGATGTAACATACATGTATGCATGCACAGTAACCAGATACACACTGTTAAGTGTTTATAGCGGAACGCTAATTTTCAACACCTGTCCACAGGCGACTCCTACACCAAAACACAACCCAAAAGGACATACCCAAAAAGAAGCCAAATCTAATATAAAAACCACAAGAGTAAAGCTATACATACAAATGTATTGATAATAAAGTCACTAAAGAAAGTCACTAAAAAAACACCCCAGAGGACATACCCAAAAGAAACATAATCAAATATAAAACCACAAGAGTAAAGCTATACATACACATGTATTGACGAGGAGGTCACTAGATGCTGGAGATATTGGTTCTTGCTTCATAAATGTATATTTGTAAAGATTGCATCTGATTCTAAATGAAAGGTAATTGTTTGGTATACAGCTTTTATTTAATTTAACCCAGTCAATTGAATAACAACGCACAAACAAATACAATCAAATGTTCAAATTCAAATTGATTCCAAACATGCCACACAGCTTTTATTTGCATTGGCTCGTAACAGTAGTAGCAGTCTGCTAAAGCCTCGACAGATGAACACCTTTCTCCGTCCGGGCAGAGCGGGCGGCGGTGGCGCTGGTGTTAAATGGAAATTCAGATGGAGCTGTAGATAAATATTTTTTCCCCCGACTGTTTAGGCCCATTTTTCCCTGGATATCATCTAAGATATCAGATGACCTTTCCTGCCTCGCCATTTTTTTTCTCATTCCCCCCCCCACGCCGGTAGAAGCGATGGAAATCAATTTATACAGTCCTGCATTGCATGTAGGGAGAGATGGAGGACGCAGCGCGGCCCCCATATAATGACACGGCCAATTGCATTGTGCTGCGCTGCGGGGGTCAAGTGGGGTCTGAGTGTGCCACGGATTCGGGGCTTTGTTCGTACGAGGGGGGCATTAGGCGGGAATTACACGGCGGGGTCAAGTGACCTGCACCCAGAAGAAGAAGAAGAGCGGGGTGGGGGGTGGTGCGGGGGGGGGGGGTGTGTGCCACCTATAGGCACCCCTCACATCATCAGCCTGGGGAGATGAGAGTGACACGGGATGACACTTGAGGAGGAGGGGGGGGGGGGGGGGGCAGCGGAAACACTCCCACTAAACACTTTACCTGCTGATGGGTGCCGCTGACCCTTCCTCAATCTCATCATCGCCGTGGCGATGGCGTGGGATTTTCTCTGACATCCCCTTTCTACCTCCCGCCCCTCTCTCTCTCTCTCTCTCTCTCTCTCTCTCTCTCTCTGTCTCTCTCTCTTCTCTCTCTGTCTCTCTCTCTTCACTCATTTGTATACAGACTCATACACCTGGATTTATTTATCTATCTGTCTGGCCGGATGTATAGGACGACGTCCCCCTGCTGAAGATGGCAATACTCACAGACTGATCCCCCCCTAAGCCTGCCTAGCATCCCCCGGCAGATACAGTCCCTCTGCGTCTTCCAATGATTTATCAATTTACAATGTTTGTTAAGATGGCTTTGCTGCGCCGGTCCCACTGGCTCAACAGGCGACGGGGTGTCATGTGTTTCCCGCAACATTTCAGATTCAGAATACAACTCGTGACGAGCTGATGTGCGTTCTTTGCCTCCGTGTCTCCCAGCTCTCCTGCCGCTATTCTGTGTAATAACACAGTACTGTCTAGTCTGTGTAATAACACAGTACT
Organism: Poromitra crassiceps; assembly: GCF_964638095.1. Lineage (NCBI taxonomy): Eukaryota > Metazoa > Chordata > Actinopteri > Beryciformes > Melamphaidae > Poromitra > Poromitra crassiceps. The sequence continues at coordinate 40,596,761 of NC_139632.1, forward strand.
GTCTATTCTGTGTAATAACACAGTAATGTCTATTCTGTGTAATAACACAGTAATGTCTATTCTGTGTAATAACACAGTACTGTCTAGTCTGTGTAATAACACAGTACTGTCTATTCTGTGTAATAACACAGTACTGTCTAGTCTGTGTAATAACACAGTACTGTCTATTCTGTGTAATAACACAGTACTGTCTAGTCTGTGTAATAACACAGTACTGTCTATTCTGTGTAATAACACAGTACTGTCTATTCTGTGTAATAACACAGTAATGTCTATTCTGTGTAATAACACAGTACTGTCTATTCTGTGTAATAACACAGTACTGTATATTCTGTGTAATAACACAGTAATGTCTATTCTGTGTAATAACACAGTACTGTCTATTCTGTGTAATAACACAGTACTGTCTATTCTGTGTAATAACACAGTACTGTCTATTCTGTGTAATAACACAGTACTGTCTATTCTGTGTAATAACACAGTAATGTCTATTCTGTGTAATAACACAGTACTGTCTAGTCTGTGTAATAACACAGTAATATATATTCTGTGTAATAACACAGTAATGTCTATTCTGTGTAATAACACAGTAATGTCTATTCTGTGTAATAACACAGTAATGTCTATTCTGTGTAATAACACAGTAATGTCTATTCTGTGTAATAACACAGTACTGTCTATTCTGTGTAATAACACAGTACTGTCTATTCTGTGTAATAACACAGTAATATATATTCTGTGTAATAACACAGTAATGTCTATTCTGTGTAATAACACAGTACTGTCTATTCTGTGTAATAACACAGTAATATATATTCTGTGTAATAACACAGTAATGTGTATTCTGTGTAATAACACAGTACTGTCTAGTCTGTGTAATAACACAGTAATATATATTCTGTGTAATAACACAGTAATATATATTCTGTGTAATAACACAGTAATGTCTATTCTGTGTAATAACACAGTAATGTCTATTCTGTGTAATAACACAGTAATGTCTATTCTGTGTAATAACACAGTACTGTCTATTCTGTGTAATAACACAGTACTGTCTATTCTGTGTAATAACACAGTAATATATATTCTGTGTAATAACACAGTAATGTCTATTCTGTGTAATAACACAGTACTGTCTATTCTGTGTAATAACACAGTACTGTCTATTCTGTGTAATAACACAGTACTGTCTATTCTGTGTAATAACACAGTACTGTCTATTCTGTGTAATAACACAGTACTGTCTATTCTGTGTAATAACACAGTACTGTCTATTCTGTGTAATAACACAGTAATGTCTATTCTGTGTAATAACACAGTACTGTCTATTCTGTGTAATAACACAGTACTGTCTATTCTGTGTAATAACACAGTACTGTCTATTCTGTGTAATAACACAGTACTGTCTATTCTGTGTAATAACACAGTACTGTCTATTCTGTGTAATAACACAGTACTGTCTAGTCTGTGTAATAACACAGTACTGTCTATTCTGTGTAATAACACAGTACTGTCTATTCTGTGTAATAACACAGTACTGTCTATTCTGTGTAATAACACAGTAATGTCTATACTGTCTATTCTGTGTAATAACACAGTAATGTCTATTCTGTGTAATAACACAGTAATGTCTATTCTGTGTAATAACACAGTACTGTCTAGTCTGTGTAATAACACAGTACTGTCTATTCTGTGTAATAACACAGTACTGTCTAGTCTGTGTAATAACACAGTACTGTCTAGTCTGTGTAATAACACAGTACTGTCTATTCTGTGTAATAACACAGTACTGTCTAGTCTGTGTAATAACACAGTACTGTCTATTCTGTGTAATAACACAGTACTGTCTATTCTGTGTAATAACACAGTAATGTCTATTCTGTGTAATAACACAGTACTGTCTATTCTGTGTAATAACACAGTAATATATATTCTGTGTAATAACACAGTAATGTCTATTCTGTGTAATAACACAGTACTGTCTATTCTGTGTAATAACACAGTAATATATATTCTGTGTAATAACACAGTACTGTCTATTCTGTGTAATAACACAGTACTGTCTATCCTGTGTAATAACACCAACACAGTCTCACAGAAAATTGTAAAATAGCAACGTTTTGGACCAACGTTGTCTATCCTATGTAATAACACAGTACTGTCTATTCTGTGTAATAACACAGTACTGTCTTACATTGGTTGAAACAATAAGTTTACTCTCTGTCCTGTTGCCTTGTTCCACTGGGGCCATCGGATCCATCCAGGATTCGATGTCGATGGAGCCCAGGGACGCAAGAGTTGCCAGGGGGGGTCCTGACCCGCCGACAGTCCAATGGAGTGCATAGATCTGAGGTTAAGTCATCTGCCCTGGCCGGCCTCCTTTCCCCCATAATTACTGCTCACACGGCCCAACTTTTCCTCTCTCCTCCACTTAGATCAACACAGATCCATCCCTCAGGCCCACCGTCTCCTCTCTGCCCCCAGGCACTGACATCATCACCTCTGCTGATTGGTCGTTTAGAGTCCATCTTTCACATTCTGCTCCATTCATCCGATGTCAAGTATTAGTATTATATTCAAAACACAGAGAGCGCTAAAAATACAAAAGCTACGCGTTTCAGTGAGTCGGCAGCATCTTTAATAATCAGTAACGTCGGCGGATGTCAATCAGCCAGTAAACAGCCAGTTTACGTTTAAAAAATATCAAATGATCAATTGTGGGGAAAGATAATTTATAAAGAACATGGAGAACAATGCATCAGTGTGTTTTGTCACAGTAGTCTTCACAATGGATGCTTCAGGCACATTTGTTTTGCTTTGTTTTTGTCATTTGGGCTCTACTCCGGAACAGAGCAAGGCAGGAACTATGAGAGAGGAGTGACAGAGAGAAGAGACGACTTGTGTGACAAATGTGACAATTGCTCACCTCCGAATTAGAAATTTTGATTTTTACCTGCTGCGCCATGGCATGTGTGCGAGCGAGCAGGTTGTGCTGACTTCTACCAGTTGCAATTCCAATTTAGTCAGCAGATCTGGTGGACTAGTAGCAACATGAGCGAAATTTGCGATTACCGCCAAAGCTTGCATTTCATTTCCATTGAATGCCCGTTAGCGCACAATGCGTACGCGTGGAAGAGCGCAAGCTTATGCATTCAAGGCAGAGCGATCCAAATCCAAACAGCTTGTTCTCTGTCAGTGGTTCAGTCGCACATCAGACATGCATAAGAACTACTGCTGCTGCCTGCTGCCAGGATGCAAAGCAACTTGGGTGGAGGGAGAAAACGGTAATGACCGAGAGAGAGAGAGAGAGAGAGAGAGAGAGAGAGAGAGAGAGAGAGAGAGGGGGGAGAGGTAAACAGAGAAAATACAAGCAGATGAGAGAAAAAAAATGTATAAACAGAGAGAGAGAGAGAGAAAGAGAAAGCGAGCAAAGGAGAAAGAAATCAAGTGAAAGAAAGACAGAGAGAGAGAGAGAGAGAGAGAGAGGGAGAGAGAAAGAAAGAAGAGAATGGCTCCTGTCAGCAGTGTAACACTAACTGTAGTGACAGGCTGATGAGTCAGTGTCTGTTTAAATGGCGGCTTGTCAGGCGGGCAGCACAGCTCTGAGGTGGGCTGCCGACCTGTCAGGGCCCCCGCCACATTAACCAGGCTGACCCTATCATCCTCAACATGGCTGCAGCCGCCTGGCCCCCCCGCTGTCACCGACTCTGCCATTTGGCTTTTCCCACCCGAGCTGCTGCCAGAGAGGCCAGGCGGGGCGCAGGCAGCCACCTCTCACTGCTGCTTATTGATTTCTGACCCTGCGCTTAATAGTTTTCCCAGTCCTCCCTGAATGGCTTTTGTAAGCAATAGGGTTTGTACATCTCGCCCGATCGATACCTTTTATATTTACAATAAAATTGAAACGGCTTCGCGGTGGTGCCTGCCTGGCCGCCCCGCCTCGGCATTTGTCATCCTTCTTGCAAAGGGAAAACTATGTCATTATCTGAATTAAAACATTTATTTCTGATTAAGAGAGTGTCCTATCTCATTAATTTCCCCCTCTCCAATACGAAAGGGGAATGGGATCCTATTGATTTTTGCACTTTTTACACGTCTCCACTACTGGGGAAGATAATTGAGAAGTTAGCCAGAATAAATGAAGTTTCTAGTCTTGCAGCGCGGGGGCCAATACCTTGGAAATGTGAGGTGTTTTTTGTGGGAGCAGGCTTTAATTTTGTGCCGGCAGAAGACAGGGCGACTGAACAAATTGGATTAAGGCTGGGGATGGGGGTCCTGATGGGGGGGGCTGTGTGTGTGGGGGGCGGGGGCTGTGTGTGTGTGTGTGTGGGGGGGGGGGGGGGCGGGCTGTGTGTGTGTGTGTGTGGGGGGGGGGGGGGTCTCGGCATCTCAGCAATAATACGACTCCTGCACCCCCCCGCCCCTCAGATTTTTTTGGTACACCCCCTCTCCCTCTACAGCGAATAGGGCCGCACGAAGCGCAGATTAAAGCATTTCAGGGCCGCTAATGATAAGTTGCCTCCCACAGCTTATTGTTGGGGAAGAATTGAAAGACAGTAATCAATGTTTGAACTGGACCTTTCAGCGCAGCGGGCCTCATTGATTAAGCATTATCAAATTAATGAGATTGAATTAAGTCGTGGCTCTTTTTTCCTTTCCCCCCTCTCTCTCTTTTTTTTTCCATGCCGCAAGAAACCTCATACCGAGAGAAATGATGTTGCTTTTTTGAAAAGCTAAGTTGTTGCATTCCCCTGCATGTAACAAAATGTACAGGATTACATTGAACAAATTGATTGTCTTGAAATAATGAAATGAATGAACCCATTTCGTGATTGATTTGTTGGCAAATGAATTAAATTAAGCAACTAATTGACAATTGAACAGGCGATATTAATATTGATCTTGTTGACAATTGAACAGGCGATATTAATATTGATCTTGAAAATTACATTCACTTATTGTGTTAGGAAAAAGGAATACAAAATGCACACATGCAGATCATTAAAAATAGGATCAAATATTTATTGTGAGCCAACAAAATCTCCCCAAGAAAAAGGCCCGTCAGATTCGGATGCCTTCACAGTAGGTCTAATTTCTGCATCTGTTCCTGAGCTCACATTTCCATGATGCTTCTAGTGACAGAGAGGAGAGAGAGAGAGAGAGACACAGAGAGAGGAGAGAGAGAGAGAGAGCAGGTGGTTGAATCCTGGTTAGATGTTGGCTGCTGTGTGCAGATTTGGAGGCACGCAGGGCCGCGTGGTCAGCTGTAGTTTGCACAAGCGCGGCAGCAGCGGATACGGGGGTCGTGCGAGGGGTGAGTGAGCACAGCGAGAGAGAGAGAGAGAGAGAGAGAGAGAGAGAGAGAGAGAGGGAGGACCTCACAAACACTGAGAGAGGCCCGGCGCCGGCCTGCCTCTGATGCTGCCCGATCCGAGCTTCGGGGACCGAGAGAAAATGTTGTCGGACTCGGAGAGGGCATCGTCCATCACGGCCCCAGTCCGCCTGTCACGAGGCTGATTGTGTGAGAAAAGAGAGAGAGAGAGAGAGGAAGGAGAGAAGCCCCTGAGTCCACCCAGCAGGCAATTGTAAGAGAAGGAGAGAGAGAGAGAGAGAGAGAGAGAGAGAGAGAGAGAGAGAGAGAGAGAGAGAGAGCGAGTAGATGCATCCATACAGAGGTTCACCCGTCCTGCCACAGGGCCCCTGAGCAGTTGCACTCCTCTGCTCCATCTCTCCATTCTCCAGCCATGGTCTCCTCACCTCTCCTCCTCCTCCTCCTCCTCCTACTCCCTCCCCCCTTTCCATCAAGAACCCATCCCTCCCCCCTCTATCACTCTATCCCTCCACCTCTCTCTGTGTCTCCACCACCCCTTCCTTCCGTCTTTCCATCCCTCCTTCATGGACAGCTGAATGTGAGGCTTGATAGGCCGTGGAGTGAGCGCGGGGCAGCTGCCAGCGCCCTGTAGCAGAACACCCTCTTGACAGGCTGCTAATTCAGCCGGCTGAGGAAGAGAAACCCTCGAACCAAACGCACCCCGGTTGCCAGGGTCCCGGGGAGCGAGAGGGAGGGGAGGAAAAGTTTAGAGAGACGGGGCAAATGAACTGAGGAAGAGGGAGAGGGCGGGGTCAGTTTTGGGGAGAGAGAGAAAATAAAATGGATGTAAAGGTAAACACACAAAAAGAAGAAGAAGAAGAAGAAGAGAGGAAGTCTGATTATTACAGTATAGGGCTTAATTAGTGCGTTCATAAAAATGACCCAGGGACCGGAATAAATTGTTGCCATGTTATGTTTCTGCAAAACGTTGAATGTCAATGTTTGGGAACCAAAAATATGTTGCATATCAACATTTCAACAAGTCCTCCAACCACAGGAGCGCTTCAACAAGTCCTCCAACCACAGGAGCGCTTCCAAAGTACATTTGAAAATGTTGCGTTCCCAACGTTGCGCAAATAAAACAATTTCACTTATGGTTAGGCAACTAAAACAACTTGGTTAAGGTTAGGGTTAAAGGGACATCTCACCCTAAAATCCAAAATACATATTTTTCCTCTCACCTGTAGTGCTATTTATCCATCTATATCGTTTTGGGGTAGTTGCCTGAGTTTTGGAGATATCGGCCGCAGAGATGTCTGCCTTCTCTTGAATACAATAGAACTGGATGGCTTGTAGTGCTCGAAGCACAAAAAATATATATTTTAAAAACTCAACAGCATTGTCTCTTTCCAATCATGACCCGGTTACTCAAGATAATGCACAGACTTTGTTGTGAGCAGTTTCATGTAGGAACTATTTTCTTTTGCAGTCTCATGTAGGAACTAGCTAGCAGCTAGCCGGGTGTAGTTCGGTCAAAAGAAAATAGTTCCTCCATGAAACTGCTCATAACAAGGTCTGTGGATTATCTTGAGTAACGTAATGTCTGGAAACAGAGATTGCTGTTGAGTTTTTCAAATCTATTTCTTTGGCACTTTGAGCACCACAAGCCGAGTGCCATCCAGTTCCATTGTATTGGAGAGAAGCCAGAAACTCTGCGGACGATATCTCCAAAACTCAGGCACCTAACACAAAACGATATAGATGGATAAATAGCACTACAGGTGAGAGGGAAAATATGTAATTTAGATTTTAGGGTGAGCTGTCCATTTAAGGTTGAAATGTAGACTTTAAAAACACTGGGAATCGAGCTCCGGTCTCCAGTGTCTAAAGACACCCTTACTTCCTACCGTGCTATTTCAATAGCAGACTGTCCTTATATGACCGCTAAAGGTCTAGGCACCATAACCACTCCTGTCAGTTAAGAAGGATCCATTCATAACTTTGTTGTACATGAGAAGAGAAGCGGAACTAAACGATCAACATAATGTATGTATGGACTGATGGCTGCAGAGACAACAACAAAAAGAACAAGAATAGAATATCCGTCCTGTGCAAGAGGCCAGGCATTAAAAACCAGCACAGCACCTCTTTCCATTTGTTTATCTGTATAAACGTACTCACGGGCCGGCCGGGAGCAGTGTTCAATGAACAGCTTAATTTGCTGATGCATTTCTGTGCCCAGAGTAATCTGAGGAGGGATGCAGAAAGGTTGGGTACATTCATCACAAACACCGGCTTAACATAAGTGAAAAATTACAGGATTGCCAATGACCTTCCAACCAATCAGGCCTGGTAATTACACTCATTCATTACCAGAGAGAGATGGAGGAATACAGAGATGACCCTTCAGGACAACAAAAATGTTTATAGATGGGGAACAAAGAGGAACATGCTAATGGCGGCGGGGCTATCTGGCTGGATGGCCCTGAGACAATGCAGAATAATAATCTCTTTCATCACGACGCAGCGAGACCCCCCCCCCCACACTGCTGAATCTCACTGGATTAAATGAGAATTCCTATTCAAATCTCAACAACCCATCACAGCTATCGTTACTGTAAAAAAGGAGAATGCTATTATTACGCACCCACCGAGCGGAGCCTTATAAAGCCATTGAAATGCAATATTTTCGGCCTATTCAGCGTTTAATGTGCCCGCATCTTTACGAGCAGGCGTTCTCCTTGTGTTTTGTTTTTCATGTATAATATGCTTCCGTGCATTGTTTTGTGTGCATGTGTGTGTCTTTTGGTACATTATACATAAATGACATGACTCTGTGAACATGGTGTTAATATAATTACATTCATATGTTTTTCATATATTTCATCATGTACTTTGCGGCTGTGCTTATTTGGCGTTTGGCCATGGCTGAAATACTGCAGTATTCCTCATGTGTAGAATCCATACTAGCATTGCCTTGCTGTCATACTGTAGCTCAGGCTGAACTTTTGGAGGGTTACTTTTAAAGCTTACAACAGTTTTGTAGCTCTTTGGCTCATACAGCTGTTTTAGCTTGGCGGTATCATTCAATATTAGTGTACACAGTTACAAGAGAAAGGTCTCATTACGAGTTGTTTTTCTCTCGTTTTCTACCCAATTGTAACTTGGCCTATTCCCGCTGCTGTCCCGGGCATTCCTCCACCCAACTCTGGGGAGAGTTTTAGACTAGCAAATGCTGCCTCCGATACATGTGCAGTCCGCCAGCCACATCTTTTCACCTGACGGCGAGGAATTTCACTGGCAGGAAACTAGATGAATGACAGAATGTTTGACAGTTATTGAGAGTTGATTTGAGTTAATGAGTTATTAATTTGAGTTAGTGTGGACCAGTGATGTCACTGGTCCACACTTTAACACTCAATAACTGTCAAATTAAATGACAGACTTCAAAACAGTTTACAGTTTTCTGATATACTACTGATGTTCTAATGATACAAAGCTGGTTGAAAATGGGCAGAGTGTTCCTTTAACTAGTATGAGTTGTGCCAAACAAACGTTAATATCTCAAAAAGTATACATCACATCGTTTATATTTTGACATTCTGAGTGAGAGCAGAATTAGCTCAAGAGTTTGATGTATAATGCAGGTCGTGTTAAAGTTGTGTGAACTGTCGCAGTTTTTAAATTGTAAACACGGTCAGCCGGATAGAGTCAGGCGCTCAAACTCAGGCTCCATAGGGTTCCATTGCCGTTGCCACCCAGTGACGCGGTTTGTTTACCAAAATGCTGCTCAGCTGGTCCCTCATATTGAACCCGGGTCTTCGTGGTGGTAGGCGAGTGCTTTTACCTACCTGTGAGCATTTGAAGGCAGGTTTAGAGGAATAACTCATTTTAAATGAACAGTTGTGATGTCATTATTCAGTCTTAACCACCAATATTTGATCCTTTTCTCACGCCTATGTCACCACTTACTCTCCCTGCAGGGCTTGAAAGTAACTTTTTTGACCACCTGCCAATATGGCTGCTAGATTTCCAAGTTTCTTACACATGATATTTTCTTTTAGTCTTTTAGTCATAAAGATTATTGAAAGATATTCCATATTCCAGACTGAAATGTTATAACAGAAGTGGAGTATTGGCCAGAATGACATGAACATTTGGACACGTATTCAGCGGGTATCTTGCATGTTGCGTTCAGGCACTGTAAAAAAAAAAAGATGCAATTCCAGCGTGGGCCGCACAGGGGGCGCTCACAGGCCCCCGGGCCGCCAATTGAAGAGGCCCTGACCTACACTACCCAGATCCGCAACATTTTTTTTTTTTTTTGTATTTTACCTTAGTTTTAAGTGAACTATAATAACCCTTTTCTCATTGGTGTAATAATAACGGCATTAGATGTGTTGGTTCCTCCATGATTACGTGTCAGTCCCAGTGCCTAGTCTCATACATAATGTCACGTTAAGTATATTTACACTCGGTGCTAGATGATGATTTTTTCATGTATTGTGCTTGGCTAATAGCCAAAGCATTGGAGGCATGCTTATTGTCCCAGCATGCACCAACAACACGTCGACGCCACGCCGCACGCCTGAAATCGCATCACTATCAGGCGTAAATAGCGTGATGCTCTGGAATTGAACTTTCCGATTCATTCCATTTCCCACCAGACGCCACCTGGCTGCTTTTCTCTCTGATTATGCAGATGTTATTACTTTCTTTTCCCCTTTGTCGATATGTGTTTAGGTGTCATTTGCAGTGGATGATGTTCTCAGTGCTCAGTTTACCGCGCCCGTAATAAGATCACCTGTGGTATGAATACATTTTCTCACTCTGCTCGTGTATTTGGATTTGCAGGGTAAATGAGTTTCTCCCAGCCTTGGAGAGAGCGAGAGAGACAGAGAGAGAGAGAGAGAACACATCAGGCACGTTCTCAGATTCACTTTAGAGCTTGACACCTCGGCGCTCGGTCAGTAAATGGCTTTTCTATGGGAGGAGGTTGGATAGGGCTGCGTGTGTGTGTATGTGTGTGCGTGCGTGCGTGCGTGCGTGCGCGCGTGCGTGCGTCAATATCTGTGTGAGTGTGCATCCGTGTGCACCTGCAAGACTGCATGCGTGTGTGTTTTTTACGTGTTTGCGTGTGTGTGTTTTGCGTCTGTGTGTGTGTGCGTGCGCGCGCGTCGGAGAGGCCCCCCGGTTGTACAGCCGCGTCTGCGTCCGTCCATACCCCCACTCTTCTGTATTCCAGCCTGCTCGCCACCCGCAGGCCTCAGCTGTCATTATTCCCTGTCCATCCACAGAGAAGTTATAGTTGGCAAAAAACCCATCAGGTGGGCAGGACAACGCGTAATTGAGGTGATGATCGGAGCTGTTCAAAGACAATTGATAGTGATGGAGACGGGGGGGGGGGGGGCTCGCTGAGCGGGCCGGCCGGCCTCTCTCTCCGGGGGCTCGGGGAGCGCCAGAGCAGAATGTGGAATAACACACACACACACACACACACACACACACACGCGCGCGCACGCACACAGCATCCATACTGCTAACCTGCACTTAGAGCACAGGAAAAACGTGTAACTCCAATTTTTCATCGGATTTTCTCTCTTTTTTTTTGTATTTGATGCCAAAGCTAGTGAAACGCCCTGGAGGCGCAGATCAACCATGTGCAGCAGCTGTCAGTTGAAAAGCAGGCTTAATTCCTGGAGAGAGAGAGAGGAGGGGGGGGAGATTTCAGATATGAGCTATTTCTCGGACAACAGCAGTGGGCGACGACGTGCGCTGGCCCCTGGACCACCCCTGGACCACCCCTGGACCACCCCCGGCTTTATTAATAGCCCAGGTCCCCTTCGCCCACCCTGCCTCAATCACACAGCAACCATATTGAAGCAGCACAACATCGTATTTCCACCTGTTCCCATCCCAGTGACAAGTTGCCAAACTTCAAAATCCACCCAGAAAAGCCAGTGAAGGCAAAGCAAGTTGTAAAGGCGTTCTTCATAAGCCGAGGGACAAGAGGGGAACAAATGGAGGTTATTACTTTCTTCCATTCCAAATAGCGCCCCCCCCTCCCTCCTGTCTGACTGAAATGGGCCCGGCAAAAAAAAAAAAAAAAGTCTTCATATCTCACATCCATAGCTGACATGACACCTCTGCGATTTTCTATTACCCGCCGGAACTTTCTTTTTTCTCTTCCTTCGCCCACTCGTTCCTCGCCCACACGCAAATGTTATCATCTAAACGTCATCAATAGCGTGCGTACGTATCGAATCGGCGCGCGAACGCCAACGCCGTCGGTTGATGGAGTATTTCCCGGGAAATATGCATTCTGCAAAGTCCTTGAAGACGTCTTTGCTGGAAACTTTGGATTCTGCCGGCAAACACTTTCCTCACGTTTTTGAAGCGTGTCGTTTTTTTTCGTTTTTTCTTTTACCTGACTTGCATCCATCCGGGTGGCGCGTTTTCTGGGAAATCGATTCATTTTTTTTTTTTTACGTACGCAATATCGATAACTCAGCTTGCTCATCATACAGTACAGCGAAGCCAGTGACGCGCACAATACGCACACACACACACACACACACACACACACACATACAATCATACATGCACGGTGCCCTCACATTACAGCGACATTGTATCAATAACTCTCTCATTCGTACGGTGGCCACACGCGCGCTGTCACGTACTGTAGCCGCGCGGTATCGATAACTCAATATCGGGGGTGTCAGTCAGGCGCGGTGTGCCATGCCCTCTGAGCGCGCGTAGAGGGAGCAGGCTGGCAGCAGAGGACAGCGAGGGACACCGTGACAAGGCCGTCACACCTTTCAATACCTGCACTCGCCCCTGTCACTACTAGCTCCTCTGTGTGTGCGTGTGTGTGTGTGTGTGTGTGTACGTGTGTGTGTGAACCCCTGGCTCGAGCTGGCACCGTCAGCAACTAACGCCTCGCTCCTCGCAAAAAATCTGCCGACTTCACGTTAAAGCAGGCTGATCTGAGAGGATGACCCACTATAACCCCTCCTAACACACACACGCACGCACACACACACACACACACACACACACACGCACGCACACGCACACACACACACGCACACACACACATACACACACACACACACACCTTCCTCCACCCGGTCCTGAGTATTGACCCGAGCTGTCACCCTGGCAGGCGACCCCTGACCCCCCTCGGCGGCGGGGGGATCCATGGCGGGGCCGAAGGTTCAAATGATTTTGCTCCACCTCCTGCCGGCCTGTTTTCCCACTGAGCTGATTGCTAATGACAACATTAGAAAAGGCCATAATGGAGATTCCACAAACAGTTTGCCCCTCAGATTTGCAAAGCCAAATGTCTGGCAGGAAAAATCCAAACGGGGCCGGACGATTCCTCCCGTTTGTGTTTGTGCACGTAATGTTCAAAGAGTGACGAGTGTCCTTCACTGGCCCGATTCTGGGCCAAGATATTTGACCGGTACTCTATAAGGCCTACAAAATAAGAGCTCGCCATCTTCGGGCTGCTCGGAGTCCTCTCTCGACTTCCCTACAGCTGTGCAACAATCTCCGACACGGGGGGACAATTGTCGCCAAGAAACTCATTCTGCAGGAATGGAAGTCTCCCTCTCCACCCTCTTTTCAACTGTGGTTGGCGGACATGACCTCTGTTATACGGATGGAGAGAATCACGTTCCTGAGGACCGACTCGCTTAATAGATTTCTAACTATCTGGGACCCGTTTCTGGCCTAACTTGACGAGGTTAGGGGGCGACGGGTGACTCGCCCGGCTGGTCTTTCAGGGTCCCCCTTGTGTGAGATCCAATACATAGCGTCTCTTGCGGGGCACGTAAGCACCTTGTGTGGCTGGAGGCACCACATCGTGATATTGGAGTGTCGATGTATGTGTTGTTTTTTGTTGTTGTTGTTGTTCTTTTTTTGTATGTGTTTTTTTCTCCCTTTCTTTTCTTTTGCCGCGTCTGAGTTTGTTTGTTCTTGTTTCTTGATGTTCTGAAAACTATAAAATTACAAAATTAAATATATATATTAAAAACAAAATGTTTTTTTTTGCCGTGTAAATAGTGCTGCTAAAGCAAACGGCTTCCAGTGGAAACGCCTCCCTCTCCACGGGCGTCTCACACTCAGAGCAGTTTGCACATCAAAAGAGAGTGAATATTTAAAGGGGCGAAGAAGAATCAAATGACTTTATCCTCAATCAAATACACACAAAGAAGTGGAGTAAATCTCCTTCAGAAGTTCTCCAGCTCGGCTAAAAACGAGAAACTATCTTTGACGTTAATAAAACGTCTTTTTCTCCTCGCACCTGGAGGATGAATGCTTATGTACGCGTGCGTCTCTCTCATCGGAGCATCTCAGCGCAACCAATAACATCCTGCCAAACATCCCCAAAGCATCCCCCAGAACAGCCCTGATGCTCCTCCATTACCGGCCCCGATAATACCTGCCTGAGATATATGTATTTATGTGGCAGGAAATAACATTAGAGCAAATCGCCATAACAACTTTATAAATCAGGCAGGCACGGGGGAATGGGCGAGGGAGAGAGAGAGAGAGAGAGGGAGAGGCGAGGTGGTGGCGGCATCCATCGCCGCAGCGGCGCCCATACATCGTCGGGGGGAAATGGGCTCCGCCCCGGTTCGCCAAGTTGGGTACAACCCCCCTTTCCCCCAATACACACGCACGCGTACACACACACACACATACATACACACACACTCCTGAATCTTAACAGATATGCCAGAGGTTCCGAAGCGCCCCAAACCCCACCCTTGTTGAACCCAAAGGCCCTGGCTGCCCCCCCCCCCCCCCCCCCATGCAGGAAAAACGGGGGCGATCCCCCCCCCCCACCCCCCATTCATCAAAAGTTACAAACAGACTTGGCCGTGTCATAACTCTTGCGATGGCGCTCCTGCGTTGATTGATTCCTATACACACATACTGTCTGATTACCATAATGTGTTCTTGTGGCGCAAATTCCGGCAGCAGGGGCGAGTGTGTGGGGGGGGGGTGGTTAGGGGAGGAGAGACAGAGGGGGGGGATGGTGGTGGGCAGGGGAGGGGAGGGGAGGGGTGAGCGAGGGGCGGGGCGGCGGGGGGGGGGGTGGTGTTGTTGCGAAGCGAGCGGGAAGTAAATAACAAATGGCCCGGACCCCACCTCATCCGGAGTGATTTCAATCCAATGTTCCATCATAGCTAGTGGAGAGGGGAGCGCGTTTGGGGGTTTGGGCTATCAATTACAGATATGTGTAGGCAGGCAGACACGATCATTTCACTGATTGTCACCAGTCCACCGCAGTGACATCACAAAGTGATCCATCAGTCTATTTCCTGTGACACGCGGAGAAAGATGACATGTGAGAAGGGAGGGGAGGGGAGGGGAGGGGAGGGGAGGGGGGAGGAGAGGGGAGGGGGGCTGGAGAGGGGGGCTGGGGGATTATGGGGGATCCTGTAGGCCGGGCTCTTTAACATGCTTGGGGAGGGGTGGGGGGGGGGGGGGGGGGAGAGGCACATTCTAATGCAGACATTTAACCTCTCTCCTCCAGAGGAACCTCTCTCCTCCAGCCTCCACCCTCCAGCCTCTCTCCTCCAGCCTCCAGCCTCCAGCCTCCAGCCTCTCTCCTCCAGCCATTTCTCTTGGCTGACTTGGTCCATTTATTCATCTGGACCAGCGGGCTCGGCTGTTGATTAAACTCTGTGCTATTTGTTCACCAACATGTCCAAAGATGCGCCGTGAGACTGTGTGTCTGAGGCATCAGAGACACTGTGAGACTGTGTGTCTGAGGCATCAGAGACACAGTGAGACTGTGTCTGAGGCATCAGAAACACAGTGAGACTGTGTCTGAGGCATCAGAGACACTGTGAGACTGTGTCTGAGGCATCAGAGACACTGTGAGACTGTGTCTGAGGCATCAGAGACACAGTGAGACTGTGTCTGAGGCATCACAAACACAGTGAGACTGTGTCTGAGGCATCAGAGACACTGTGAGACTGTGTCTGAGGCATCAGAGACACTGTGAGACTGTGTCTGAGGCATCACAAACACTGTGAGACTGTGTCTGAGGCATCAGAGACACTGTGAGACTGTGCCTGAGGCATCAGAGACACTGTGAGACTGTGTCTGAGGCATCACAAACACTGTGAGACTGTGTCTGAGGCATCACAAACACAGTGAGACTGTGTCTGAGGCATCAGAGACACTGTGAGACTGTGTCTGAGGCATCAGAGACACTGTGAGACTGTGTCTGAGGCATCACAAACACTGTGAGACTGTGTCTGAGGCATCAGAGACACTGTGAGACTGTGCCTGAGGCATCAGAGACACTGTGAGACTGTGTCTGAGGCATCAGAGACACTGTGAGACTGTGTGTCTGAGGCATCAGAGACACAGTGAGACTGTGTCTGAGGCATCAGAAACACAGTGAGACTGTGTCTGAGGCATCAGAGACACTGTGAGACTGTGTCTGAGGCATCAGAGACACTGTGAGACTGTGTCTGAGGCATCACAAACACTGTGAGACTGTGTCTGAGGCATCACAAACACTGTGAGACTGTGTCTGAGGCATCACAAACACTGTGAGACTGTGTCTGAGGCATCACAAACACAGTGAGACTGTGTCTGAGGCATCAGAGACACTGTGAGACTGTGTCTGAGGCATCAGAGACACTGTGAGACTGTGTCTGAGGCATCACAAACACTGTGAGACTGTGTCTGAGGCATCAGAGACACTGTGAGACTGTGCCTGAGGCATCAGAGACACTGTGAGACTGTGTCTGAGGCATCAGAGACACTGTGAGACTGTGCCTGAGGCATCAGAGACACAGTGAGACTGTGTCTGAGGCATCAGAAACACAGTGAGACTGTGTCTGAGGCATCAGAGACACTGTGAGACTGTGTCTGAGGCATCACAAACACTGTGAGACTGTGTCTGAGGCATCAGAGACACAGTGAGACTGTGTCTGAGGCATCAGAGACACAGTGAGACTGTGTCTGAGGCATCACAAACACTGTGAGACTGTGTCTGAGGCATCAGAGACACTGTGAGACTGTGTCTGAGGCATCAGAGACACAGTGAGACTGTGTCTGAGGCATCAGAGACACTGTGAGACTGTGTCTGAGGCATCACAAACACAGTGAGACTGTGTCTGAGGCATCAGAGACACAGTGAGACTGTGCCTGAGGCATCAGAGACACTGTGAGACTGTGTCTGAGGCATCAGAGACACTGTGAGACTGTGTGTCTGAGGCATCACAAACACAGTGAGACTGTGTCTGAGGCATCAGAGACACAGTGAGACTGTGTCTGAGGCATCACAAACACTGTGAGACTGTGTCTGAGGCATCAGAGACACTGTGAGACTGTGTCTGAGGCATCAGAGACACAGTGAGACTGTGTCTGAGGCATCAGAGACACTGTGAGACTGTGTCTGAGGCATCACAAACACAGTGAGACTGTGTCTGAGGCATCAGAGACACAGTGAGACTGTGCCTGAGGCATCAGAGACACTGTGAGACTGTGTCTGAGGCATCAGAGACACTGTGAGACTGTGTCTGAGGCATCAGAGACACAGTGAGACTGTGTCTGAGGCATCACAAACACTGTGAGACTGTGTCTGAGGCATCAGAGACACTGTGAGACTGTGCCTGAGGCATCAGAGACACTGTGAGACTGTGTCTGAGGCATCAGAGACACTGTGAGACTGTGTCTGAGGCATCAGAGACACTGTGAGACTGTGTGTCTGAGGCATCAGAGACACAGTGAGACTGTGTCTGAGGCATCACAAACACAGTGAGACTGTGTCTGAGGCATCAGAGACACTGTGAGACTGTGTCTGAGGCATCAGAGACACTGTGAGACTGTGTCTGAGGCATCACAAACACTGTGAGACTGTGTCTGAGGCATCAGAGACACTGTGAGACTGTGTCTGAGGCATCAGAAACACTGTGAGACTGTGTCTGAGGCATCATAAACACTGTGAGACTGTGTCTGAGGCATCAGAGACACTGTGAGACTGTGTCTGAGGCATCAGAGACACTGTGAGACTGTGTGTCTGAGGCATCAGAGACACTGTGAGACTGTGTCTGAAGCATCAGAACCACAGTGAGACTGTGTCTGAGGCATCAGAGACACTGTGAGACTGTGTCTGAGGCATCAGAGACACAGTGAGACTGTGTCTGAGGCATCAGAGACACTGTGAGACTGTGTCTGAGGCATCAGAGACACAGTGAGACTGTGTCTGAGGCATCAGAACCACTGTGAGACTGAGGCATCAGAGACACTGTGAGACTGTGTCTGAGGCATCACAAACACAGTGAGACTGTGTCTGAGGCATCAGAGACACTGTGAGACTGTGTCTGAGGCATCAGAAACACTCAGTCGCCTTGCAAAAGAAGCCCCACACAAAACCTCAAGCATCAAAAAATAACTTCCCGTCATCCACGACAAGAGAAAAAGAAAATAGAAAAGGAAAACAAATGTTAATTGACTATTATCATAGAATGCCGATATAATTGTAAATCATATAGAATTTAAATAAATACATTTTACAACACAATGACTATAATACTGAGAACTCTTCTGTACAAACTTGATTAAACACTAAAACAGGGTTAAAGGTTATTTACTAGGCTATTTACTGTACCACAGTATACTGGCTAATCATCTCAATGTATTTATCCCTAATTAAGTCAAGGTGATACTGTTGTTTAAGTTTAAGAGAGAAATGTAAAAGGTCAAAGAGGTCAAGTACGTTTTTGTTTTCTTGTCTTCCCCCCAAAACAATATATAGGTAAGAAGGGGGATGCATTACTTTTGATTTGAATAAGCCTGCTCAATTTCCCTTCTATCTATAATGTGTGAATTCATTGTACTGTCAATGCAACATTATACTCATACTGCCTGCAAACAAGCTGTTGTTTTGCATCACAGTGTAACAAGGTGAGATGCATTTCATAAAACAACACAATAAAGCAAAATGGGGAAACCCTGTATAGTGCATCACTATTTAACTATCCGTGTTTCTTTGATGATTTGTATCGGCTGCGTTGGTGTGAATTTCATATTTGGTTCTGCGTTCATCCTCGATCATGCATGCAACACACTGAAACCATTTTCTGATCGCTTAGATGTAGTAGTAATCGTAGTAGTAGTAGTAATAATAATAATAACAATAATAACAGCAATAATCATAATAATAACGATCATAATAATATCACTTGTGTAGCAGCGATGGCAGTGTTCTCTCCATGGTGTGGCCGTGGGGCGCTGGTGAATGTCTCTCGCAGCTCATCCTTCCTCAGAGATTCATAGCAAGCTGGCAGTAAGCACAGATGATACCAACAGAGATTCATAGCAAGCTGGCAGTAAGCACAGATGATACCAACAGAGATTCATAGCAAGCTGGCAGTAAGCACAGATGATACCATGTCTGTGTGTGTGTGTGTGTGTGTGCGTGTGCGTGCAGTAAGCACAGATGATACCAACAGGCCAAACTTTATTCCTCCCCGCTGCAATTGCGTCTGTGAGCGGATCTGTGAGCGGTGAGGTGACTCTATCAATCTGCTGCCGGGGGAGAAGATTACCTAATCCGGTGGCCAAGGGACTGTTATCATCAGTCTACCTCTCCATTGTGTGTGTGTGTGTGTGTGCATGTGTGTGTGTGTGTGTGTGTGCGTGCGTGCGTGCGTGCGTGTGTTTGTGAGTGAGTGTGTGTGTGTGTGTGTGTGTGTGTGTGTGCACGTGTGTGTGTGTGTGTGTGTGTGTGCGTGCGTGCGTGTGTGCACGCGTGTGTGTGTGTGTGTGTGCGTGTGTCTGACCACCACAGCCTCATTGGGGGGTAAATGTATGTGCTGCTCCTCTGCTTAACATGATCACCCTCATTTGTAAACACAGTCATCCATCAGTGGGCGACCCCCCACTTATCCAAACAGATGAAGAAGGTGTGTGTTCTTATCATTTGCTCTCATCTCGGAGAGAGGGAATAATAATAATCTCTCCTTGATGTACACTTGCCCCCATCCTCTCTCTCTCTCTCCCTGTCTCTTGAATGCTACTCTCTCGCCCTCTCATCCCCCCCCCCCCTCAAGACACACTTCCCTCTCTCACACACACACACACACACACACACACACACACACACACACACACACACACACACACACACACCTCTCCCCCCAGTGTTGTAGCAGCAGAGTCAGTGATAATGGAGTTGTGGATAGTGTATTAATGAAGCGGCCTAATTTGACACCTCGCCCCCATGTAATGGATGAAAAGGCAGAGCTGCGATCCGTCTGCCACACATGAAGCACGCAGGATAAATATTGTAATTCGTACCTGCGATGCGTCTGCCACACATGAAGCACGCAGGATAAATATTGTAATTCGTACCTGCGATGCGTCTGCCACACATGAAGCACGCAGGATAAATATTGTAATTCGTACCTGCGATGCGTCTGCCACACATGAAGCACGCGGGATAAATATTGTAATTCGTACCTGCGATGCGTCTGCCACACATGAAGCACGCAGGATAAATATTGTAATTCGTACCTGCGATGCGTCTGCCACACATGAAGCACGCAGGATAAATATTGTAATTCGTACCTGTGATGCGTCTGCCACACATGAAGCACGCAGGATAAATATTGTAATTCGTACCTGCGATGCGTCTGCCACACATGAAGCACACAGGATAAATATTGTAATTCGTACCTGCGATGCGTCTGCCACACATGAAGCACGCGGGATAAATATTGTAATTCGTACCTGCGATGCGTCTGCCACACATGAAGCACGCAGGATAAATATTGTAATTTGTACCTGCGATGCGTCTGCCACACATGAAGCACGCAGGATAAATATTGTAATTCGTACCTGCGATACGTCTGCCACACATGAAGCACGCGGGATAAATATTGTAATTCGTACCTGCGATGCGTCTGCCACACATGAAGCACGCAGGATAAATATTGTAATTCGTACCTGCGATGCGTCTGCCACACATGAAGCACGCAGGATAAATATTGTAATTCATACCTGCGATGCGTCTGCCACACATGAAGCACGCAGGATAAATATTGTAATTCGTACCTGCGATACGTCTGCCACACATGAAGCACGCAGGATAAATATTGTAATTCGTACCTGCGATGCGTCTGCCACACATGAAGCACGCAGGATAAATATTGTAATTCGTACCTGCGATGCGTCTGCCACACATGAAGCACGCAGGATAAATATTGTAATTCGTACCTGCGATGCGTCTGCCACACATGAAGCACGCAGGATAAATATTGTAATTCGTACCTGCGATGCGTCTGCCACACATGAAGCACGCAGGATAAATATTGTAATTCGTACCTGCGATGCGTCTGCCACACATGAAGCACGCAGGATAAATATTGTAATTCGTACCTGCGATGCGTCTGCCACACATGAAGCACGCAGGATAAATATTGTAATTCGTACCTGCGATGCGTCTGCCACACATGAAGCACGCAGGATAAATATTGTAATTCGTACCTGCGATGCGTCTGCCACACATGAAGCACGCAGGATAAATATTGTAATTCGTACCTGCGATGCGTCTGCCACACATGAAGCACGCAGGATAAATATTGTAATTCGTACCTGCGATGCGTCTACCACACATGAAGCACGCAGGATAAATATTGTAATTCGTACCTGCGATGCGTCTGCCACACATGAAGCACGCAGGATAAATATTGTAATTCGTACCTGCGATGCGTCTGCCACACATGAAGCACGCAGGATAAATATTGTAATTCGTACCTGCGATACGTCTGCCACACATGAAGCACGCAGGATAAATATTGTAATTCGTACCTGCGATGCGTCTGCCACACATGAAGCACGCAGGATAAATATTGTAATTCGTACCTGCGATGCGTCTGCCACACATGAAGCACGCGGGATAAATATTGTAATTCGTACCTGCGATGCGTCTGCCACACATGAAGCACGCAGGATAAATATTGTAATTCGTACCTGCGATGCGTCTGCCACACATGAAGCACGCAGGATAAATATTGTAATTCGTACCTGCGATGCGTCTGCCACACATGAAGCACGCAGGATAAATATTGTAATTCGTACCTGCGATACGTCTGCCACACATGAAGCACGCAGGATAAATATTGTAATTCGTACCTGCGATGCCTCTGCCACACATGAAGCACGCAGGATAAATATTGTAATTCGTACCTGCGATGCCTCTGCCACACATGAAGCACGCAGGATAAATATTGTAATTCGTACCTGCGATGCCTCTGCCACACATGAAGCACGCAGGATAAATATTGTAATTCGTACCTGTGATGCGTCTGCCACACATGAAGCACGCAGGATAAATATTGTAATTCGTACCTGCGATGCCTCTGCCACACATGAAGCACGCAGGATAAATATTGTAATTCGTACCTGTGATGCGTCTGCCACACATGAAGCACGCAGGATAAATATTGTAATTCGTACCTGTGATGCGTCTGCCACACATGAAGCACGCAGGATAAATATTGTAATTCGTACCTGCGATGCGTCTGCCACACATGAAGCACGCAGGATAAATATTGTAATTCGTACCTGCGATGCGTCTGCCACACATGAAGCACGCAGGATAAATATTGTAATTCGTACCTGCGATGCGTCTGCCACACATGAAGCACGCAGGATAAATATTGTAATTCGTACCTGCGATGCGTCTGCCACACATGAAGCACGCAGGATAAATATTGTAATTCGTACCTGCGATGCGTCTGCCACACATGAAGCACGCAGGATAAATATTGTAATTCGTACCTGCGATGCGTCTGCCACACATGAAGCACGCAGGATAAATATTGTAATTCGTACCTGCGATGCGTCTGCCACACATGAAGCACGCAGGATAAATATTGTAATTCGTACCTGCGATGCGTCTGCCACACATGAAGCACGCAGGATAAATATTGTAATTCGTACCTGCGATGCGTCTGCCACACATGAAGCACGCAGGATAAATATTGTAATTCGTACCTGCGATGCGTCTGCCACACATGAAGCACGCAGGATAAATATTGTAATTCGTACCTGCGATGCGTCTGCCACACATGAAGCACGCAGGATAAATATTGTAATTCGTACCTGCGATGCGTCTGCCACACATGAAGCACGCAGGATAAATATTGTAATTCGTACCTGCGATGCGTCTGCCACACATGAAGCACGCAGGATAAATATTGTAATTCGTACCTGCGATGCGTCTGCCACACATGAAGCACGCGGGATAAATATTGTAATTCGTACCTGCGATGCGTCTGCCACACATGAAGCACGCGGGATAAATATTGTAATTCGTACCTGCGATGCGTCTGCCACACATGAAGCACGCAGGATAAATATTGTAATTCGTACCTGCGATACGTCTGCCACACATGAAGCACGCGGGATAAATATTGTAATTCGTACCTGCGATACGTCTGCCACACATGAAGCACGCAGGATAAATATTGTAATTCGTACCTGCGATGCGTCTGCCACACATGAAGCACGCAGGATAAATATTGTAATTCGTACCTGCGATGCGTCTGCCACACATGAAGCACGCAGGATAAATATTGTAATTCGTACCTGCGATACGTCTGCCACACATGAAGCACGCAGGATAAATATTGTAATTCGTACCTGCGATGCGTCTGCCACACATGAAGCACGCGGGATAAATATTGTAATTCGTACCTGCGATGCGTCTGCCACACATGAAGCACGCAGGATAAATATTGTAATTCGTACCTGCGATGCGTCTGCCACACATGAAGCACGCAGGATAAATATTGTAATTCGTACCTGCGATGTGTCTGCCACACATGAAGCACGCGGGATAAATATTGTAATTCGTACCTGCGATGCGTCTGCCACACATGAAGCACGCGGGATAAATATTGTAATTCGTACCTGCGATACGTCTGCGATACGTCTGCCACACATGACACACGCTGGGGATTGAACCAGTCGACGACATCAAAGCCAAACGTATATGACTACCCGCCACCTCGGGCCACCATTTTATTTGAATAGCACACTACTTCCTGAGATCAGGCTGAAGAAAAAAAAATTGTTGCAGGCACGAAAGATACTTCCAATTGAAATACATTCGTTTGAAAGTCAGAATCACACAAAACAAAGGCCAAATCTCATCGATGTACACAAATCTATAGATTACAATTTCCTCCGTATTCTGCTGTGAGAGCTGGTTGGATACCGTGTGTGTTTGTGAGCTTCTATTAGTGTAGATATTTGACTTGTGTTGTACTCTTCTAGTGTCTCTTATGAATGGCCTTTAGTAAACACATGTACGCAATTATTCTCAAAATGTCTATGACTTAATGAATATCTTATCTTATGTCGCCGTCATTATCCTCCTCGGCAGCAGGTGTCCTCGCAGTAAACACTGCTCCCCTCAGACGGTCAGCACTTTAGTCACGCTCTCACAAGGAGCTTAACTCCTTGGTCCTGAGAAGAGCTGGCTCATTGTTCTCCCACCTCAAAGATGGTTGACAGGCTGAGATAGTTATCTCCAACAACTTTATGAATGGGCACGTGGCAAGCAGCATGCGGAAAGATCAGCCAGGGTGGCTTTCTGCATGTTGTTGCCACAGCTGTTTTATGGAATTAAATAAGGGCCAAATATATTTTGAGCTTGAGAAACATTGTTTGTAAACTTTGAACTTGAACTTTGAACTTGTATGTCTGTAAATAAAACTTGTACCTGTAAAAATATCTTGTCCATCTGAGAGAAAGTTTTGTGCATCTGCAACCCATTTTTGTATCGGCAACCCATTTTTGTATCTGTAGACATATCTTGTGCATCTGGGAATAAGTTTTGTACACACGGATAGAATTTGTGCGTCTTCAAAAATATTTTTTACAAGTACAAAAATTTCCTACGTTCGTGTGCGACCTTGAATGCAGCACTTGCAAATTTCCTACGTTCGTGTGCGACCCTGAAAGCACCACGGACAAATTCATATTGCGAGCTTGGATGTCTGTTTACAAGTACAGATTTTCTTTACGAGTACGAATTCTGCCACCCAACCATGTCAACTTGGGGCCATAAATCTGAGCGGACTGGCCAATCAGGTTAGACCCAGTCCCCTCCCACTGAATATCGGATCGTATCGAATAAAACAATTGACAATTGACCAGAAACTCAACCAGAAACTTCTTCCGCCTTAAACAAACAGACAAACGACAAACAGAGCTTTGGTAGTTTGGAAGGAATACGAGCTTCAGGTAAGTGGCCACTTGAAGTAAATCGACATAAAGTAGAAGTTTTGTTGGTTTTATGAGACATTTAACTGCACGACCAGGGAGCCATTTCATAGCATGTTACTACACAGGCTTTCCCAGTGAGCTAACTGACGCTAGCTAGGTTAGCTAATGTTAGCTAGCTGCTTCATTCAATTTCCCAAAATAAACTAAATCACTATTTAACCCGCTAGCGTAAGGGGTAATTTGACTCTAACGTTACAGCTCACGTAAGCTATAAAGACTGTGTCCAGTCTTAGTACAGTTAATTTAGTAGCTGGCTAACGTATCCTGGCTAGCTGGGGACTGCCCCCTAGTCCGATACCTCACGAGTCCGACACCTCATGGTTTTGGCTAGTATGTCAATGAATCATTACATTTTATTATTTAACGCTATATAGCGTTACTGTAGGTCTGCTGTTGTACTGGGTCAGGCGATTGGCTGGTATTAGTAGCGTTATGAGTGAGGTACTTCACACAGCCTCACAAACTAGTGTCACGAACTAACGTTAAATCTGCAAGTACAAAGGGCACGTTTGTATAATAGTAATAGTAATAATAGAATAACAGTCATTATATTGAACGTGACATGACGGCCTATGTGACGTTATTGTAAGACCCTGGAGCATTAGCTATCGGATAGCTATGAACGTTACTACTCCAAACAATCAATCAATCAAATGTATATGAATATGGCGTTACTGTAGGGCTACTGTTGTACGCGTCAGCCGAGTAACGTTAAAGCAATGAATACATATTCATGCCTTAAAATCGTGAAATAGTCTAAATTAACGTTAGCGTCCTTGGGCTAGCCAAACTCAATTCAAATGCATGCCGTTTTGCTGCGGTTCAAAAGTGACAATAACAGGCGTTTCAGGTTATAATAGTAATTTTATTCCCTCAGAGTAACTGCTCAGTGTATTCAATGCATGTCGAATTGAAGAGTGGCGCCATGTAATCCACTTTATTATGCTTAAAAATTGCGATACATAACCCAACTAAGGTCAGCGTCACTGATTTGCATTAGCTGCATATTTCCTGTGTAAACGTTATCATCAGAGTATAATATAATGATGGCATGCTGATACCTGTTACAGTAAAGTCTGTCACGTGACATGTTTATAGCTGTGCTGTGTCTGTATAGTTCTGTATAGCTCTAATGTAGTCATGTGTACAGCACTGCAGATTGTAGCTTGCTATCTAACCTAGAGCAGAGGTTTTCAGAGTCCAATGGCCACAGGCAGGAATGATTTCCTGTGCCTCTCCTTGCATCTAGGTGGGATCAGCCTCTCACTGAACGTACTCCTGTGTTTGACTAGCACGCCGTGGAATGGGTGCGAGTCATTGCTCATGATGGAGCGTAGCCTGGACAAAGTCATCTTCTCCGACACCGCAGTCAGAGAGCCCAGATCCAGCCCCACAATGTCCCTGACACAGAGAACCGTGGAAACCCCGTTCTTAAAGGTGAGTGTTGTTGTGACTTGCCTTGTTATTTGCAGCTGGTCTGTCCTCCATCAAGTTGTCAGTGGTTAATGGTGTGTACACTGGCCTGGCCTGGGTACCATGATGGGAGGCCAGCTTGGTGAGTAGCCTAGGCCTACAATATTTGACAATTTTTTGTTTCTCATCTGATTTCTATTTTATTCTTCTTTTTAATGTTTTGTGTTTCTTTGTATTCCCTCATACATAGCTTACATTTCCTCATATTGTTATTTTTCCTCCCTGTAAATCACAACCTTTCTTTTGGATGAATATCATGTAGATAAATATGGGGTAGGGTCGATAGTATAGATACAGTCTAGTATAGATACGAGACTAGATGGTGGGGGAAAACCATTTTAGCCCCATGGCCCATGGCTGTATTTTAATGGTGTTGTTTCTGTTGCCATGGCAGCAGTCTGTCCACTAATGGGAATGTAATGGCTTAAGTGTTATAAGAAGGCAGTATGTTGCCAATACAACATTGAGATTCCAAAGAGCTATAAAACAAGCCGGTGGTGTAGGATTGCATGGAGGCTGTTCCTTCTGATATCTAGTCTATCACAGTTAATGCGATATCTCCATCCTCAGACCTTTCCTTCTATTCCTCTGTCTCCAGGTCGCGGCAGCCGCGGAGTTCCTGAAGCAGTTGAAGCCGTACGTGGAGGAGGGCATCATCCGAGCCTTCCACTGCGCCACCGTGACGTGTTCAATGCTCACGCAATCCATTAGTTAGAAAAAATATCAAACAAAATTATTACTACTTTGTCTCTTGAAGTGTTAATATCAACAATTTAATTTTTCATTATGTAAGGATGGATTCTTTTGAATGAGTTTCAGACAGTAGCATTCTTTCTACAAAATTATGACTGACCCATAGAATTGGTCAACTAATACTCATACTATAACTAATAACAATAACTAGCATAGCAATAAGATTTTGACAGGGTTGCAATTATTGAACTGTTTTGGTCAATTCAGTAGGAATCAGCTGACATAGGAGTTCCTGGTTGAAAATTACACCCAGCCGAGGGAGTACACAGGTGAGTGATCAGGGACAGGGAGAGACAATTTTATTGAAGCAGGCACAAGTATATAAGACAATAAACATTTTAAATTTAAAGCATAGGCCTACAATGTTTTAGTTGAACTATGAAGCTTTTGCACACACACAAAAAGTTTTTATTTTTATTTTCCTGAACACTTTTCGTGGACCCCCTGGCAAAGTGCCACGGACCCCCATTTGAGTCTGGTCTAACTGTCTCTCTCTCTGCCACGCCGACATTGTCCATTTAGTGCAGGATTGTCCAAACTTTTTTGAATTGGGGGTGAGGCGGCCGTGCAGGTGCTTCTCACCTCATATGGGTGTTATTAAAAAATATAAATAAAAATCACATACAATTGTACTTTGTTTGCCATCTGAAAACAGTAGTTCTGCATGTGCTGTTCCTACCTGGTGTTTCTACAAACTGTATGATAGTGCTGTCATTGTTAGGTGAAGGAAACAAATGCAAATTGAACTTGCTTGATTAACCAATAAAAAAATCTGTCCACGGGCCACAATTGGCCCCAGGGCCGGACTTTGGACATGCCTGGTCCTGAATAAATGCATCAGGGATAGGTTCTAGTCTTGTTTTGCATGGAAGAAGGTAGTAAGAGCAAACTGTTAAATCATTTTCTCATGTGTTACAGCCATCCTCAACCAGATACAACCCTGTCTGGCACTGGCCAGGAGTCACATCTGACAGCAGAAGACACAGAGGACAGCAGGACAGAAACAACAAGCCACTCTACCAGAGTCGGTAATAAGGCAATACAAGTACACAGGCAATATTATGTTGAAGCTCTTGTTTTGTTACACATTTTTCCTGTCCTTGGAAAATAATAATTCAGCTGAAATTAATATTGATATGAAACAAACTTTTTTTTTTTACTTGACAGCATTAATGAATACTAAAATTATATCTAATCATGATGATCTACCCGCAAATTATTCTTCAGCTACATTACTTGATCTTGGCCTGTGTTCACAGGGTACCTACACAGGTGTGGAAAGTCTGGAAACGCATTAAAAATGAATCTAATAATTTACAGGTCTTGAATATTTTGGGAATTTAAATGTTATAATGTTGTATAACAATGTTGTATTACATAATGTTATGTTGTGGAGCAGGGTAGGAAAAATACACTTTTAAGGGCTTTTTTTTGCCCTTGTGAGATATGTTTGGGGCATTGTGGATCATTTCCACAGCATGCATGGCCAATATTCAATAGGTAGTGACTCCCATCACTAAGCTTTCTGTTTAGTAATATGCTGTGGGTTCAAAACAAACTGTTTATATTTAATTTCTGCCCTTATAGATCCTTCAGGCATCTCTCCCTCATCTCTCCTCCCGTAACATCTCCACCAGTCTCAGTCCCGGGGCTGATCGGGATATCAGCCAGTGGAGTGCTCACCGCATCAGCCTATGTGGATGAAGATCACAGCTGGTGTGCAGCTCCTCGACGCAGCTGAACACCACAAATATATGTAGATGGGGAGATAACAGGAGAGAGTGAAAGCTATTACCAAGTATATGCACTACATTCTATTGGGCTAACTTCTAGTCATTGAAACTCACACCAGAAACACTGTGTTTTGTCCACGCCTCGCTCTGTTTTGCCCGGTGCTGCCCTGTCCCGCTCACACCTTGCTCACACCTTACCCACTTCATGCCTGGCTGCTCGAGTGCAGCACGCTGCATGCTTGAAAAACAGTGAATAGTAGTAGAATAGTAGAATCTTAAAGTATAGTACAACAGTATGTATTGGGTGCATCAAACATTTGATATTTGTGATCATGCTGCTTTAATAAACAAGGGAAGATTGAGAACAGTAATTTGGTGGGCAATCCCGGCAGTGCAATGTATTGCGGGATCAAGACAAGTTCTATGAAGTGTAAAGTAATATATACATTTATTCCTAAAATATAATCAAAACATTTACACTATGAACACTACATCTGTATACATAGCAATTTACTATTGAAAAATGTTTTTTGGGGTGGGGGGGACATTGTTTGTCCTTGTGATTGTAATTGTGGATAAAAACTATTAAACATTGTTTACCAAGTAAAGCCTTTTAAATGTTGTAGTTTCATCTTTGGTGATCATTTGCACTCATGAGATGATAAGGATGTTTAAAAATATGTGTTTGCCAATTTGTTATTGTTTAGCAATAAGTGTTTTCCAGATGTCTTTCAGAAAAAGAAAGCGACAGCTCCAGAAAGTTGACTGGAGTGTGGCCGCTCACAGACTGGTTCCCATGAATGCAGGCCAACCCAACAGACTCTTGGGTTATGCAGGAATGCTTACTGTATAGTTTCACTAACTTCCTGGATGCCTAGGGGATAATGATTATTTGATCTCAACAACTGAGACAAGATGGCTAGTCTAGACTATACAAAATGCACCATTGCTGATGAGTAAAATAATATTTTCAGTTGAAAGTCAACATTAAATAAACAAATAAAACATTAACAACAAGTTGCTTCAGATATCAACTTAATATAATATATACTGTCAAAAGTCCTGGAGAGAATTCTGCTGGACAGAGTTAAGGAGTTAATCTACTCCACAGACAAGCAGTTTGGTTTTAAAGCAAATGGCACACTGACCTCTGTATGCCTTAAAGGAAATTGTAAACAAATACAGATGGCAAAACCTCTAATTTCTTTTATGTTTTATTGATGCTTCTAAAGCCTTTGACCGTCAACCATAAAAAAAACTCATGCTATGTCAAAGAGGTTTGCCCAGCTATATTGTTAGGATTCTGGCCTTTTGGTATGCCCATCAGACTATGCAAGTTAAATGGAGCAACATATCAACCCTTTTTGGGGTTAGTAATGGGGTCCGTCAAGGTGGAATCTTATCCCTTCCCAGTTCTTTTTAATCTGTATGTTGATGATTTGTCCAAGCAACTGAATGGTTGTAACACTGGGTGCCTTATTGGTAATACCCTAGTGAACCATTTAATGTACACAGATGATCTTGTTGTTCTGAGCCCAAGTAGTGCTGGTCTCCAGCAGCTCCTCACAATATGTACTGAATATGGTTTGGTACATGATATCAAATACAATGCCAGTAAGTGTTGTCTTAATTTGCAGGACCAAAGAGGACAAATGCTTGACATTTCCTGTTTTTAAATTGTCTGATAATAACCTTACTGTTTGTGATAATGTTAAATATCTAGGTCATTTTATTTCAGAGCAATTGTCAGATGAAGTTTAACATGTGTACAGATGGAGTGAAGGTGTCTCTGTTTAGAGCATACTGCACACCACTCTACACTGCTCACCTGTGGTCAGATTATAGGAGTCGGAGGTCAAGCATGCACAGACTTGAAGTGGCATATAATGCCATGAGAATATTGCTCAGGAGACCTAGATGGAGCTCTGCAAGTGAGATGTTTGTCACGGCATGTGTTAACACCTTCCAGGCACTGTTGAGGAATCTGATGTAGCCTACTGTATAAATATCTGTCGACTGAATGTCTCACATAATGTCATTATCAACATACAAGGGAGATGGGTGGGGGGAGGGATGCGGTTGGGATTTATTTGTTTATTTTGTCTTGTTTTATTTTACGCAATGTGCGTGTGCTCAAGCAGAGATGTTTATGGATCTGTAATATTGTCAACGAATGAGCAACTGTACGAAAAATAAAATAAATCTTGAAAAAAAAAATGTCATTATCAAGCTGTTGCTAAGTCCCTACTGTAGTGATGTCAGATATCAGTCACCTCTGGTATGTCGCTCTTATGAACACTGCACTATTTATTTGACTATTGCTTTTTTCCTACAGTCTGTAGGGATTCTTCTTGTTTTTCAAATTCAGTGTTTACATGTGTTTCAGTATGTACAAAATATGATTATCATCAAAACTTGCTTTTATACAGATCATATCGACATAGGTAAATATCTGTTATCAGCCATAACGGCAATGTTAATGTTGGTTATCGGTATTGGCCAAGATTTTCATATTGGTGCTCACTTGCATAATGTGAAAATGAATGTTATTGACCCAGTGTGTAGCCAGTCTACCCAGTTAGTGAGTGAATGTCCAAACAATGATGTATCTTTGAGGTTTTCATTTATTGTAGAATGATGTTGCAGACAGAAATAGATTTCCTTGATGCAATTAACATGATCGTGAAGTGATCCACATGATTTGCTGTTTAACAGAGTGGCTTGACAATTATTCTCTACACTTAGGCTAAGACCTATGTTAAAATTCCCATTCACCTGTGAGCTTGACACCTGAGATCAGCATTACCTCATAGAAGACTAGGTACATACTACCATCTAGTGGTCAAAATGTTTTTCAGCCAAAGACCACTTACAAGATGGAACATATACCGGGGACCCCCTCATTCTGATTTGTGATTTTGGGCTAAGCTTTATTGTTTCCACGGTAACGTGCTTTACTTTTAAATTGATAGGTTTGTTAGATTAGAATGTAATCCATGAACCATTTTAGATTCAAAGGATAAAATATTTTCATTGAACTATGAAGATTTTGCAAAAAAAAGCTTTCATTTTTATTTTCTTGAAAACTTTTCGCGGAACCCCAGGCAAGTGCCAGGGGGTCCCCGGACCCCCATACCACTGGTGTAAAATACCACCCATGATTCAAATCCTACAAATAAGAACAGAAATGGACAATGACAACAGGAGAGACTACATAACATTTCACTCGGACTAAAACGTCCAAAAAATTCAGATTTAAAGAAAATATTTTTTGAATGTTTTTTTTTTGAGAGACTTGACTTGGACTTGCCCCTCAAAGACTTGAGACTTGACTTGGACTTGAGCTCAAAGACTTGAGACTTGACTTAGACTTGCAAAAAATGACTTGAGTATCTCTGATCAAGCATGCCTCACCAAACGTTAAAACGGAACCATAAATGCAGTTATTGCAGAAATAAACTCATTAACAATTAAACAAGAACATATATGCATCTCCTTACGACAGTCCATAACCCGGGTCAACATCAACACTCGCGATAGCGGCAAGGATTTCCTCTTCAAATCTTTCGTAGTCTTTGTAACGTTCTGGGAGTTTAAGCAGGTTGAAGCAGGTTGAAGACTTTGGGTATGCGAAGCCATCCTGCGGAGTCGGCACTGGGAAGCACATTCCAGCCCACCCAGAACTGCACAAGTTTCCCAAGCAGGTTTGGACAGTGGACAGGCAGGTCTGTCTGGATCAGGTCCCGGAGGTATTCTTTGGAAACAACCAGCTTTGGTGTGCTGTTCTTCTCCCATTGATTTCATTGTCGATGAGGGTGACCAGCTGGGAAAGGCCTTCAAGTACCTTAAATAAAGTTTATATTTGTCACTAAAAGTCAACATAGTCATTCATTCATTCATTCACAGGCCTCAATTGTCAAAGCAGAGTAAGATAATTTTAGAGCATAAAACAATTGTATTCATATTTCAAACAACAGGATTGTTATTTTATCTATTTCGGCTTAGGGCTGCAAAGTTTAAAATGATAATAGTGATTAACACGTTCACTGCCATTGACGTATTAATACGTCAAAAATAATCCAACGGTTGACTGCCATTGACGTATTAATACGTCAAAAAAATCGATTTTCTTTTTTTTGACGGTGCTACGTGGATCAATGTTCCCCGCGTCTCCTATGGAGATATTGGAAGTATTGAATGTGTATAATCTATTTTACCGACCAGCTAGGTGGCGACGGTCCTCTCCCGACAGAGAGAAAGTCAACCAAGGCGGCTGCTTCCTCCATTCTCA
The DNA here is from genome assembly GCF_964638095.1 of Poromitra crassiceps. Taxonomy (NCBI): domain Eukaryota; kingdom Metazoa; phylum Chordata; class Actinopteri; order Beryciformes; family Melamphaidae; genus Poromitra; species Poromitra crassiceps. Next base: position 40,629,657 of record NC_139632.1, read on the forward strand.
AGGAAATGGCTTGGCGATTTTACAGTCAGAAACGAACGAGCCTCATTCTCATACTGTAGGCGGGGACGCTTTCGCGCTGCTGCGGTGGGGGGTTCCAGAAATGGACTGGGTGGGCAGCATAAAGCCTAGAGTCGCACGGGGCTTCATCGGGGCTCTCAAACCCAAGAGACGAGTGAGACCTATCCACACTTGCTGCCAGGGAGGGAGGCTGCTCAAACTCGCTGCCAGGGAGGGAGGCTGCTCAAACTCGCAGCAGCAGCAGCAGCAGCAGAGCACTCGCTTGTGACAAACGCAGGCTGAAAGCCACTAGACACGCCCACGGAGGGAGGAGTTGAAGGAGAGGGCGTTCGGAACTATATTGTTTAGATGTCTGATCTCTCACTGATGTCAAAAATAAATGGTTAAAGTGACTGTTCTGCCTGTTTGATTGAATTTCACAAAACTGCGATTATCTCAGCTTTCACTCTCAGACGCTAAAACCATGCTGTACTCAACGGCTAATATCTACATAACTACTAACTCTACAAACTAACTCTTTTAGACAGAGAAAGCACACATTCTATTAGTACTTTTGTGAACTTTGTGTTGACAAACTCCAAGCAGAAAAGAATCCTCGGCTCTTGTAAAATGAGCCAGAATCCTCAAAAAACGGCTTGGCAAAAGCTACCTACAGCAAAAAAAAAATGGCTGGCAGTCAATGTGTTAATATAACACCCTCTGACACTGACTACTGTCAGTACAATGTTACACCAAAAAAAGAAACAATATTCTGCAGTTGTAGAGTGGATGAAGTTATGGCCCTCTGCCGCCTGTCCTCCCCCCTCTCTCCTGTCTACAACTTTCCTACGTAATAAAGGCCAAAAAAAGACACCTACAGTTCTCCACTCTCTCCATAGCTCCTCATCAAACAACGCATCACCTTCAAAGCCCACCACAGCCTGGCGCCCCCCTTATCTGACTAACCTCCTCCTCTCCCATCGCCCCACCCAAACCCTCCGATCCTCATCCACTGTTTCGCTCACTGTTCCTCCATACAAATTCCACAGCTTTGGAGATCGAGCATTCTCGAGAGCAGCACCACGACTTTGGAACTCTCTTCACAAGCCTGTCAGAGACTCACCCTCACTCTCCACTTTCAAATCCCGACTCAAGACCTACCTGTTCTCCCAAGCGTACAACCTACCCTACCCTTAACCACATCTTCCGCCCATGTCACGCCCCCTCAACTCCCCTCCACCCGATTAGTTGTGTTATTTGTATGTTTGTTTTTTTCTGTTTACTGTGGACTCGAGATTGTCAGCGTCTTTGAGTCATTGAAAAGCAGCTATACAAAATACATTTAATTGTTATTATTCGATAAAGGTGAAAATATGCCCCAGACATAATCCATGAAATGAATAAAGAAGAACGAGTTCCATTTACATACAAGGGCAGTTAAGGAATAGCACCGCTTTCAAATGGTTAGAATAAGTATAGTGACTTCTGCCTTTTAATTCAACATACTCTTGCTTGGGAATGTGCATTCGATTGTCTGACAATGCCACTTTGTGTCCATGTCAGCGAGGTTGCTGAGATATCAAGGCACATGGAAGAAAGAGCAGTGAACTTACCTCCTGTGGGAAGTCTAAGCGAGCAGAGAGTGAGTTTATTAGAGTCATTTCACTCCGGCAGATAAACTCAACATAGTCCACGTCCAAGGGCTGTCGCTGACAGGCCTGCTCCAATCTAGAGCGCAGTCTGTTTAACACAAGACTTCCCACCATCACCTGTCAAAGAGATCATGAAATATGCTTTATATAAAAGCATCAGGCCTTATTGGAAAATACGTTGAATACATATACACAGTCCAGGATGCTATCAAGTGCTATAAAAACACAAACACTACAGCAACCTAGCCTACACCAAACAAGCAAAACATGTGTGAATCAAATTGATTTACAATTGCACAAGTGGAAATGAGACGTTAAAACACAAGTTAAATCACAAGTCACAACCCAAAGTCACAGCTTGTGGTGGGACATCAACATTAAAGCCCCACTATTTGGGGAAACTGCACCCTCACCTACATGCTACTCTTCTCATTCAGGTATCAGCCTTGTAGTAAGTAACTTAAGTAACCTTGGAGTAACCAGCCAATTGTGCAAAGTGTTTCTTTTCTACCTCCAAATAATTATTCTGTTATATACGGTATATAAATTCAGGTCCATGAGTGAAAAAGTTGCAACTTCTATTTTTCAGAAAAGTATTTAAATGTCCTCAATGGAGACTGACAATTGAACGAATGTCTAATGGAATGGACACTGTTATGGGCAAGCCTGGGTCTCACACAATATAGTGTTGCTTGTAACACATATATGCTTGCCTATTAGTAAGGTAGCCTACAAATGGCGAAAAAAAATAAAAAATGATTGAAAATAATTTAGGCTAAGCTGAGCACAGGCAAGGACAGTTGCAACTATTTTGCCTGAACAAAATAGAATATGGTTTTGATGTATTGAAAATCATACTGTCAGTATTTTTAAATACATGGTATACCGTAATACCTTAGTACCGACCAAAGCCTAATCGAAAGTATCATAAGTCACGGGTGGAATGGTGGATAAACATTGCATTTCCTTTAAAGCCCTTTCTAATAAATGCCCTCCGTTAGTTTGGTAGTGCAAATATAATATTTTTAGTACAAAGGGGTTAAGAAATGCTTTCATCAGCTCAGCATTAACATGACACGGCTCTGAGAGATGAGGGAATGAAATAAAGCAGATATCCGAAAGTACAAACCGAAACAGATGAGAGAACACTCATGAACACTGCGGTTGGGCAGTCGGGTGTGCAGCTTTCTTAGAGGCGGGTCCATCTCGATCGTGGCCAAGGACGACTTGGCACATACAAAGATATAATGGAAACCGAAATCAGCGCGGAACGGCATGACTTGTTGTGGCCAAAGGTGTCAGTAGAAAAGCCCTAAAGTTTACATGCTGTGGGGAACAGGCATTCAGGGTGCAGAGTGGGAATGATAGAAATCCCAGTCTATCTATTAGAAGTCAGCGTGTGTTCCATCAAAATGATTTAAAAGGCATTATATTAACGTAAAGAAAAAGTTGCATAATGGGGCTGCAACAGAGAAACAACGCAATGCACTTTCCTGTACAGCAAGAAGTTGGTAGTGCTGCACAGCTGATACAGATTCTGTTTATAGAAATAAGCATTTTCTGATAACCCACCTGAGATTCAGCAGAAGTGCCTGGGGGGTCGGTGGTCGAGGGAGGCGCACACACAATTTCTCCGTTGTCCTAGTGAAGTAAAAAGCAAACCATTATTTGATATTGCAAATTTAATTCTCAACCATATTCAGTCAGTCACTGGATCATGTGACTGTGAATAATATGACCTGTCTCCCAAGTAAAAAGCTGCAGGCTGACAGGTTTTCCGACCAATTACTTGAGGTTAGTTCAAGTGAGGCTGCTACCGAGCGGGGTAGCTTCAGAGTGTAACTTACCATGGTAACTGACCTGGAGTTCATCTAATCGAACTTCTTGGAATCTAAAATCCCAGATTTCTCTAGTCTAAACTATGGGTTGGGAAAATTCCAGTGTTGGGCAGTAGCTAGCAACAAATAGTGAAGCTATTTGTTGCTAGCGTGCTACATTTCTCTGGGGATAGCTTAAATGTAGTGAAGCTTATTTTTAATGTAGAGTAGCTGGTAGCTTAGCTCACCATATTGTCAAAGTAGCTTGCCCAACACTAATAAATCTAGAAATAGGTTGAATTCAAAGTGTTTTCCCTCACACACACACACACACACACACACACACACACACACACACACACACACACACACACACACACACACACACAATGTAAAGTAGCAAGCTACTTTTATTTTGGCATGGAGCCTGTAGCTGAGCGTGCTATATAATGAAAAAACATTGCATGGATGCAACTGGGACGTATCCTCAGTGATGTACCCTGGGGTCATTGGATGTTTCGGGTCTCGCAACATCATACACCCTCGCCCAGGTGACCCAGCCGGGGCTGGCCAAGCCCCAACTTACGTCCCAGTAGCTACCCACGGTCAGCCCTCTAGGAAGGGTTGAAGGTGGTCACGCGGTCAGGGCCACTCAATCCGCTGCTCCGGAACTACTCTGCCGGGACCGGGGGGGGGGAAGGGCTCTGGTACGTAGAGGGACCGGGCTCTGTGGGTTGCCACCCGGCCGGGCTCCTCCCTCGTCTCACCAGGTCTAGGACCTGTGCGCTGCACCAGACTCCCCCGCTCCAAACATCTCATTCCGACTACATTTTACTGGGGATAGCTTCAAAGTAGTGAAGCTATATTTTAATGTAGAGTAGCTGGCAGCTTAGCTTACTACATTTTCAAAGTTGCTTGCCCAACACTGCAAAAATCTGTGTAGTCATTTAACCTGCTTTCTGGAATGCATCCTTTGGGAGACATATTACTGCTAATACAGTATATCAGGCATTGAGGCTAATCAAACCCTAAATAAATCTAGAAGCTGATGGCAGATTAAACAAAGGTCCTCCCATCATGAAAACAGATTTTGTTTGGAAAGGAAGGATTTGACATTTGACAGGGTTGATGGTACAGGTAGCCATGGTCACACCAGGATTAATGAGAATTGCTGGGTTTCATTAGTTGTTGTGGACTTCCCCCTCAGCCCCTTGGTGGTGAACTCTGGCCCATGAATTCATGCTTTATCGGTGTATAATGACAGAGTATCAAATTCTCAATTACCATTGCTGGGAAGAGCACGACAAGATTGAGGGTAGAATCAACAGGATAACCTGGGCTGGTAGGCAAAGAGAGAAAGAGAGAGAGGAAGAGGGAAAGACGGAGAGCAAATGGATGAAAAAGTCCCAGGTTATTAGAGAAAAGGTCAGTCACAGCAGCTATTTTATAAGAGCAAGACATATAAATCAACGATTGCCCGGAGATCATACCAACTACTTGCTGATAAATGTTGACATTTTGAATGTATTTAGAGCTTGTAAATCAATATCTGATACCAGACACCAGTTTAGCTTTGGCAACACTTGGCAGGTTGTTTAAAACAGTCATGTTCAATTGCAAGACATAGAAAAAGAAAATAGTATTGAAATAGTATTGTGTACATAGCATGTACAATGGTTTCCAAGCACATAATAATTCTGATTACAGCAATGCAACACAGGCTGATGTCCTGGCACATGGTTTGGGTGTGACACCTGTGTTGCCTCTGACTGATGTTTAGATGCTCAATCAATACAGCTTGCTGCAGTCAACTTCTATAAGCTTGCTTACAGATGTATTCATTTTGTCCAGTAGTATGTATTACTACTCCAGACAGCTAGCCTCCATTCCAAGTCCAGCCATAACGTTACACATCTCTGGACAGATAAACAATCACTGTCCAGTTAATCAGCTAGCTAGTCAGGTACATTAAAAATACATGTCATGGAAGTTGCCACCTATTCACATATCATACGGCTAACCTCGGTAACGCTACGTAAACAACCTGACTGACAAAGACGCAATGAAACTGACAGACAGATATTGAAAGGACGATACCAAGGAAACACAACTGCAACTCAAGACAGCTTTATACCTCAAAACGCTCACTAAGCATAGACATTCTCAGCAATAATGTCATGCTAACACTAAACACGTTAAAGCGATGAATCATCACTCATAACGCTACTAATACCAGCCAATCTCTGACCCAGTACAACAGTAGCCCTACAGTAACGCCATATTCATATAAATTTGATTGATTGATTGGAGTAGTAACGTTCATAGCTATCCGATAGCTAAAGCTCCAGGGTCTTACAATAACGTCACATAGGCCGTCATGTCACGTTCAATATAATGACTGTTATTCTATTATTACTATTACTATTACTATTATACAAACGTGCCCTTTGTACTTGATTTAACGTTAGTTCGTGAAGCTAGTTTGTGAGGCTGTGTGAAGTACCTCACTCATAACGCTACTAATACCAGCCAATCGCCTGACCCAGTACAACAGCAGACCTACAGTAACGCTATATAGCGTTAAATAATAAAATGTAGGCTAATGATTCATTGACATACTTTTGATAGCCCCGGTCGTGGCTTCAGCCTGTGCTGGAACATTGGTAGCAATGAAAGCTAACGCTAGCTAGCCCTGATACGTTAGCCAGCTACTAACTTAACTGTACTAAGACTGGACACGGTCTTTATAGCTTACGTGAGCTGTAACGTTAGTCAAATTACCCCTTACGCTAGCGGGTTAAATAGCGATTTAGTTTATTTGGGGAAATTGAATGAAGCAGCTAGCTAACATTAGCTAACCTAGCTAGCGTCAGTTAGCTCACTGGGAGAGCCTGTGTACTAACATGGGGATCATGTCTATCGTAACATGCTATGAAATGTCTCATAAAACCAACAAAACTTATATTTTATGTCGATTTACTTAAAGTGGCCACTTACCTGAAGCTCGTATTCTTTCCAAACTACCAAACTACACTGCTCTGTTTGTCTGTATTAGGCGGAAGAAGTTTCTGGTCAATTGTCAATTGTTTTATTCGATACGATCCGATATTCAGTGGGAGGGGACTGGGTCTAACCTGATTGGCCAGTCCGCTCAGATTTATGGCCCCAAGTTGACATGGTTGGGTGGCAGAATTCGTACTCGTAAAGAAAATCTGTACTTGTAAACAGACATCCAAGCTCGCAATATGAATTTGTCCGTGGTGCTTTCAGGGTCGCACACGAACGTAGGAAATTTGCAAGTGCTGCATTCAAGGTCGCACACGAACGTAGGAAATTTTTGTACTTGTAAAAAATATTTTTGAAGACGCACAAATTCTATCCGTGTGTACAAAACTTATTCCCAGATGCACAAGATATGTCTACAGATACAAAAATGGGTTGCCGATACAAAAATGGGTTGCAGATGCACAAAACTTTCTCTCAGATGGACAAGATATTTTTACAGGTACAAGTTTTATTTACAGACATACAAGTTCAAAGTTCAAGTTCAAAGTTTACAAACAATGTTTCTCAAGCTCAAAATACATATGGCACTTTATTGATTCCATACTGTTTAGGCTTGTTGGGTTATTCGAGAGCAGTGGTTCTCAATTGGTTCCAAGGGGACCAAAGCAGATGGATCAATTGTTAAACTTCAACGTTATTTCATTTAGCGCAATTAGAGAATGTATGAGGCTGTTTTGGTCATAGTTTCACTGTTATCTCTCTACTGTACAGTACAATACAGATAGTCACAAAATTCAGTACAATACAGATAGTCACAAAATTCAGTACAATACAGATAGTCACAAGATTCTTGGAAAAATCATGTCTATCAATATATAATATTCTCAGATTTGAGTCCAAGTGACAAAATTGCATTCAATGGGTCCATTACCCTAATGTGCATTAAATAAAAACATTTTTTGAGAATCACTGGACCCTCAAAGATTGATGACCCGTTACATCTGGATGAATATTTTGTCAAAGTATGTGAAGTTGCCGCTCAGAGTGTGAATACAACTTAACCACCTAATTATCTTTAATTGGGGATATACACAGATTGTATATATTATTATTATTATTATTATAGTATTACTCATCTGAAAACTTACAATCTATGGCTCCTCCTGGTTCAACAGATCCATTTGGTCTTCTGAAGACAATATCGTCAAATCTTGACCTGTGTTAACAATTAATTCAATTTTTAATAATCCAATTAAGCCTGGCTGTGGATGGGCATCTGGGTAGTGTAGCAGTAGATTCCCTGCCTACCAACACGAGGGTCGCAGGTTCGTATCCACGTGTTATCTCCGGCTTGATCGGGCGTCCATACAGGCACGATTGGCTGTGCCTAAGGGTGGGAAGCCGGATTGGGGGTATGTGTCCTGGCTGCTGCACTAGCGCCTCCTCTGGTCGGTCGGGGCGCCTGGTCGGGGTGGAAGGGAACTGGTGGGAATAGCGTGATCCTCCCCCACATGCTACATCCTAGCGGTGAAGCTCCCCCTGTCAAGGTGAAAAAAAGCAGCTGGCTACTGCGCATGTGTCAGAGGAAGAATGGTGCTAGTCTCAGCTCTCCCCAGATTGGCAGAGGGTGGAGCAGCGACCGGGGCAGCATGGGGATAAATTGGCCAAGTATAATTGGGGAGAAAATGGGGAAAAATCCGAAAAGGGGAAGGAAAAAAAAGCCACAAAAAATGTGTATAGGGGACCACAATGGAAATAAGCCCTAGGGCTTTTTTGTGTTTTTATCCTCGGTGATTTCCTGGATGTTTGTTATTAACTTATATGTTTGATATTTGGTACTGTACATTTCTCCTTTTATCTTATCACCAAATAAATTCATTCATTCATTCATTCATTCATTCATTCATTCATTCATTCATTCATTCATTCATATACATCAATCGTGATATTCTGTATATGAGAATACAGCTTTTGTCATCAGTAAATGAATTGCTACTTATTGAAATTGACTTGTTGAATTGAGTTCTTCGTTAAATTTATTGCATTTAAATAGCCTTTTTTAAATTTATATACCTACTATAGTGACAAAATCAGCCTCTTTCAATGCACAGCAGCATGGCAGGCTATCGTATTCAGATGTGGCCCTCTGGTATAAGCACTGTTAGCAAAGACCTGCCCCCAACCTATGCTCTCTGAATAGCAAGCGTCCCAGTGAGTCCATTTGCAATGTAGATGTGTGTGTGTTCTCTCTCTCTCTATTGAATTGTTTTCTTAATCGTTTCCTTTGTGCCAAGAAGTAAAGAAAACAGATTGTGTCTGAAGAGCATTGGAAGTGCCAATGACCCCCCGGTCACCACTGCACCATTACGACTGCCAGAGCAGCAGATAGGGAGCCAGGGGGGGTCAGAGCCAGGGGGGTCATCCGCTCCGTCCCGATGTGATTGCTAGCACCAACATTTTCTTAAAGGATTGAAGACAGTTGGAATTCCGCTTATCCTTTTGCATTTTGAAGTACGTGAATCGTTAGAATGTATCAAAAGATGTCGGAGCCAATTCACTCTTATGAATGGATTTTTTTTATTTATTTTTTTACAGTCAAGTCACTTTTAGCCAGGTTTGGATTTGTTTCGCAGCTTTTGGTTGCATCTCTTCTCCCCGTTTTTCACTTTCGCATTTCCCTGTACACAGTCTAATAAAGTAGAAACACAAGAATAACATATTCTCAGAGGAAACGGCATCACATTCTCGAATATTCTGTTATTGAACATCCCATCCACAAAGCATGAGATGTTATTGAAACAGAAGTCATTTATTTCTCTGTTTCATACAGATGTCAGCCCAGCCAAGAGGCAGAGTATTTTGTTAATAGTAATTATTTTCTTTTGTTTTTTATTTTTTCTAAAAAAAAAAAACATTTTCTCCCCAATAGTATTTGGCCGAAAGCCAATTCCCCCTGCTGTCCTGGTCGTGGCTCCACCCCCTCTGCCAATCTGGCAAAGACCTGTGTAGACCAACACGTTTCCTCCGATACATGAAGTCAAGTCAAGTCGCCACCCGCTAGTTTTCACCTGACAGTGAAAAGAAGCGCGTTCAAGACCACGCTTGATTTTACCTTTGGTTGCATCTCTCCTTCCCATTTTTCCTGTACAGTCTAATAAGAAGTAGAAACACACTAATAAAAAAAAATTGTATATATTCTCGCAGGAAACAAACAGTCATATCTCTAATAGTCTGTTATTGAGCATCCCATCCAGGAAACACGAGATGTTATTGATTTGGAACAGAAGTCATCTATTTTTCTGTGTCGTACAAACATCAGCCAAGCAAAGAGGCAGCGTCTTGACTTCTAAACGTACTTCTAAACGCACTGTGTGTGTGGTGGCTATATGATGTAAAGGCCAAAACAGTGTATGATTGGAAAGAAACCTAATTGCCTTTCAAACCTCTGTGGCGGATCCCCCATATTAATCTGCGAGTGCTTCCAAATCTGGGGGATAATGAAAATCTCTTTTATAAATATGTATGCAGTGAAGTCACAACATAATAGGGGGGCCTGGTGAAAAACAGGAGGCAACAGCAGCAGCAGCACGGCAGCTGAGGGATGAGGCTCAGGCCCTGCAGAAAAGAATGTTCCCCCAGCAGAAATTGGTTTAATTAATAGGACATTTTACATAATGATTACAGTGTAATTGCACCGACTAGCAGAGTGTCATTAAATATATCCTTGCTCCTTTACAACACCCTCCAGCTAAAAATAATGAGTTACATTGGAAATCACTATGCAACAGGTTCATAAATAACATTTAAGCCCATACAAGGGAAGTACTTATAAATAATAAATATTTGCCTTTTGTAATTGAAGAAAAAAATGACTGCCTCTCTTCTTTCTCCCCGCCCCGCCCCGTCTTCGCTGGCTTTGTCCTGTGTTGTAGCCGCGGAAAGGAGATTTTTCTCATTTTTCCCCCTCTTGTAAGTGCTGAATAATTTATTTGCCGGCTAATAGTCAACACTGTCAACAGCCGGTGGTTAAAATATACCTGTGTCCAGATAAATGCAGCAGCGGGCTACAAAGCGATTATTCCCTGCTCCCAGATATTTTGTTGGATGCAGTCCCTGTATACACTGCAGTAAATCACCAACTTCCAATTACCTCCCTCCATAAAACAAGGCTCATATTCAAATCAGGCCCCAAAAGAGAGACAGAGACGGGGACGACTGAGCCCATGCCTGGGGGGGACAGAGGAGGGGGCGGGGGTGGGGGGTGTGTGGGCGGGGTGTTGGGGCGGGTTGTGATAAAGATTTGTTTCTTCGTATAATGCTTGTTCCGTTTTACTGCAAAGTGGCACGGCTCCAGTGTCTATGTGCCTTCACGTTGGCTGCGTTTTCATTGGCTTAAAAAGTTGGCCACTGGAATATTTTCATTAGTCTTTCTGCGGCGGGCAGGAGCCAAAAGTTGCTCTTGAGCAGCGTCCAGAAGAGGATGAGAGTGTTCTATATGCCATGCTCAAGTGCCATGATGGAAGTGTTCTATATGCCATGATCAAGTGCCATGATTGCGGAATTACCAAAGAGGTGGTAATTGGTCTCAAGGGATTGTTGTGCCCTAAGTGGATCTATCAATCACTTTTATGAGGCGGAGCTCGGAGGCAGATTCTGCTTAAGTCCTTGCGGCTGCCGGATGATCGTCTTTTCGCTTCAAAATGTAATACCTTTCAGGAATTACGGAAAATGAAAGATGATTTTTTTTTAATCAACAGATTTTTTTCCCATTTTCTCCCAAATTGTACTTAGCCAATTCCCCCTGCAGTCCCGGTCATTGCTCCACCCCCTCTGCCAATCTGGGGACAGTTGTAGACTAGCACATGCCTCCTCCGATACATGTGCAGTTGCCAGCCGCTTCTTTTCACAGCTTCACTGGCAGGACAGCAGGACGTAGCTCGTGGGAGGATCACGCTATTGGCCCCAGATCGCCACCCCCCCGAACAGGCACCCCCCGGCTGACCAGAGGAGGCACTAGTGCAGCGACCAGGACACATCCCCTTAATCCAGCTTCCTATCCGCAGACACGGCCAATTGTGCCTGTATGGACGCAGCGACAAAGCTGGAGGCAACACGGGGGCTCGAACCTGCAACTCTTGTGTTGTAGCAATCTCACGCGTAGTGCCCTGCAGTTCACCCACTGCGCATCGCATACGCAGCTCGGCCGATACGCAGCCTCGCCTGCTCTGTGACATCACTGATGACATCATCGCGGATGACATCACACATGCAGATTCCCCTCGCACATGACCCAGGCATCATCATCACACATGCAGATACCTCCTCGCACATGACC
>NC_139632.1:40646463-40658963 GCF_964638095.1 Poromitra crassiceps
CATTTTATAGAGTTATTCAGTTGGAAATGCTCGAACGCTGGCTGGGCTGAGAGAGAGAGAGGCCTGGGTAGGTTATTGTTCCTGCACAGCTGACGTCTCCCAGGCTTCTCTCTCCACACACACACACACCAGGTAGAGCTGCTAGCCGTTAGCCGAAGCTAACTGCCAGCCTCTGAGGTGAGATCAAGGCTACTGCAGCAGAGTCTGGACAGCGGCCTGGAGGCAGGTGCCGCTCCGTCGCTAATCGCCGCTCAAACGACACCGAGCGGAAGAGGAATTATAGGCAGCCAGCTGTTGGTCGGTTTGCCCGTCTCCTGTGTGTCCACACACTGCTGCCGTAACTCGACTGGCCGCGTGCAACAGAACAGAATACGTGTCCGACGTGTCACATTGAATGAGCTAATAAATAACAAGTGGCCCTAATAGCAGGGAATGCCTCGTTTCGTGCTTTTTATCACACCTGTCAGCCTGAAAGGCTTGGATATACTCTGTGGCCACCAGGGGTCCGCTACGGTCTGCGTGACGAACATGTCGTCATCAGAGGGCGTACGCAAAGGCACAACCGCGTACCTCCCGGAAGAATGTGACCGTGCTACAAGGACACGCACACCTTGTCACCTTGCCAGGCAGCTCGATCCGCGCGAGATCACGATCACACGACAAATCCATGTCACCACGCTCCGATGTATCGGTTTGAATCCGAACCACCGGTGGTTTGCACCAATCAGCATCCTATGCGGCAGCTACGGGCGGGCTTTGGTGTGACGCCAGTGAGAGAGAGCCTGTGATAGACGTGATGGACAGATTGGTTCATCCAATCACCTGACAGTTTTTTTTAAGTGCCTGCCCTTTTCCCAAGCTACTCGTTCCCAGATGGTTATGTAAAAACAAACTATCTGGCAGTGGCATGTTAGAAAAACTGCACATTTGCTGTAAAACAAAAACGGACACTGAATTTGAAGAGAGGCGTTTTTGCACCACGGTGAAGTTAGTTTTAGTAGGTTAGATATTCGAATATCCGACCTAAAACTAACTTCACCGCGGTCGTTTTTGGCTTCTCTCTCTCCCTCCCTCGCTCGCTCCCTCTCTCGCTCCATGCGTCCTCCATAAACTACTAAGCATCCACCATGGTGTCTGCAGCTGTCCGTGTGCGCATCCTCTCAGGAGTATATATATATCCAAGGCTTGAGGTGGCAAGGGACGAGGACAAAGAACCCTGATGTTAGATGTCTCCGGAGATTAAGTCTTGCATCTCGAGCCGTTCGGATGAACATTTTAAAATCCTGAGCATGCATGGTGTGTCGTGTTCATGAGAGAAATCTTGGGAACATAACAATATTCAATTTGCAGCAACAGAACCTTGTGACAGGCTAGTTAGCCCCCAGTGAGTGATGAGTGGGGACGGCCCTGAGGTGCTGCTGATGGCTTGCACGGCTCTGCTGGCAGCTGCTGGCCTGTGGCTGGATCAGGGGCATCAGGCTGGCAGCCATATTGTAAAAACCAGCAGGAGAGGATCGGCCGCCGGGAGAGACGGTTAGCGGGATAATGGGAGATACTGTCGATGCGGTGGTGCATCATGGGACAGTTTTCTCACACCTTAAACACATTCATGTGCTTCAGTCGCTAGCGCTAACATTTCTATTATTATGCTTTGAAAAATGACAATTGCCAGCATGGAAAAAGGTGTCAGATAGAAAAGCAGGAACTCACGCCTCGACGTATCCCAGCGATGATGAGCCCCCTGTATTCGCACTCACTCATCCAAACCATCCCAGCAGCGAAACCCTCCTGTCGCTTATTTGTTGCCACGTTTCTAGTTTACACGGGCTGAAAAGGCCCATTCAGGGCGGCCATTGTTGAACGTGGGCCCTATATGCAGATCCATTTGAAGGGCCATTATCCCCAACAAGAATGTAGGGAGACAAAGTGAAGACAGGCCGGTGACAAATGATCCGACGTGATAATGGGCTGTGAGACACACTTACCATGCTAACAACACGGCGCACGGGACGGACGCGCCCCCCCGTCGAACGCAAACAATGTGCTTCCAATCTATCATCGCTGATCCGTGTCATCATTACCTGACCACGCGGACATCAACATGACAATGCGACATGCGGGGGCCCCCGCATTAGTGCCATAGATTATTATCGTAGAAAAAAAAAACGTGTGGCACATATATAAGTCTCTTATGGAGGGCGTTATGGCTGCCGTGGAAAGGAGCAGCAAATAACAAATAAACGGATTTATGTCGTGTTCTCTCGGGTGGAGGCACTGGCTTGAGGGGAGTGTGTGCGTGTGCGTGTGTGTGGGTGTGTGTGTGTGTGTGTGTGTGGGTGGGAGAAACCTAGCAGGTGAAATGTTGTGCTAATTCTGTACAGGTTGGGCTCATGTTGGGCCCTGGGGTCCTGTTCTGTTGGCCAGCTGATTGGTGATTAGAGTTATAATTAAGAGCAGCTTTGACACGGGCACTGTCCTCCAGCCGACGCCCCCCCTCCCCCCCCCCCCCACCTCCTCACGCTCCTTTGTCACCCCCTCCCACCACCCCCGCCACCCCACCCCACCACCGTAAAGAAGCGACCCCCCAGGCCATCACTTCCCATCGCCGTTTATGGCGCTTCCTCCATTATCCCACAACAAAAGGAGTGGTCGGCGGCGCACAGGAGCCCCGGCCAGCTGTGTGCCTGCCCGGCCGTGTGCGGCGGTGGAAAAGACGCCGCGCGGGCCGGCCCCTCTCTCTCTCTCCACCAGCGACAATAAAAAGAAACTTGAGTTTAAACAAAAAAAGTTACACCATATTTGCTCAGACTAACTATGATGAAAGGCAATGAAGACAAGGGCTCCTCGTGTAGGTATCAATATAAATATTACTGGAAGGTCAATTAATATGTAAATTAACTCCTCCATTTAATTAGCTATTTAACTATTTTCCGAGGCATGGACATATTAAATCATGCTTAAAGACCCCTCTAACTAGCCTCCTGACAATAGTGCCGGGGAGTCGCGGGCTCATAAACTACCGGCTTGACCTATAAAGAGCCCCGAGTCTGCTAATTCCATCTCGGGCTAATTTTATGACTTGCATAAAATAACCATAGTGCAGCTTTGTAGCTGTAAAGAGGATATGGGTAATAAAAACGGGAGCCGGGGAAAGCATCAGAAATCTCCTCTTCGCTAGTGTCCTCATTTATTATTCTATTATTCTTTGCAGGGTGCCGGGCTCGTGTGAAAGACAAATGACCTTATTATATTAAATAATTTGTGAGGATATTAACCGTTAATCACACATAAACAGCATTTAAAAGGTATTGATTTTCCCGGGCGCTCTCAACAGCTTGTTAAATTTATGTCCAATAACATGATAATAGATAATCAGTTCGAAATGATGCCCATCTTGTAGGGGACAAAGGAAGGGTAATGAGCATCGGCGACCGTGACCCCCCCCCCTCACCCCTCGTCTCTCTTATCTCGCTGTATTCCTCAGCCCGTGACCTTCCAACAACAGGTATGTGACCTTGGGACTCTCTCAGTATAGTTCTACATCAGTGATTGACAGCAGGTTTGTCAGACATGGATCATCCACATGGAAATAAATATATCTTACTAGTGCTTTATAGCTGGGACTAATGCAAAACTATCTTTACTTGCCAACATTTGAACTAATTAATTCATTAAATGCAGGCAAAGACATCCCAGTTCCACCATGTTGTGGGTGCATATTACTCCATCACATTTCCTTTATCCTGCAAAATACTGTAACATTAACATTGTATTGAAAATAACTGATATTTCTCT
This sequence comes from Poromitra crassiceps, assembly GCF_964638095.1. Classification (NCBI taxonomy): domain Eukaryota; kingdom Metazoa; phylum Chordata; class Actinopteri; order Beryciformes; family Melamphaidae; genus Poromitra; species Poromitra crassiceps. The sequence continues at coordinate 40,650,259 of NC_139632.1, forward strand.
CTCTCTAAATAATAATAATAATTTAGCAGCTACTTCATTATCCCAAAGCAAATGTCTATGATTTGTTTATTTGTTTATTTATTAGGATCCCCATTAGCTTTTCAGAAAAACATTACACAAAAACTATCATTCCATTCATTTTGCAATCATTTTCAACCTTACAGTTGCGCATTTGCATTCATCATACAATTATTTCATTTTTCAATAGTAAAATCACGGAGGTGAAAAGTGATTGTGCACTGTTCTAATTGCAGCCCACTATTACTATTATCGTGTGGCCTTTTTCCCAACAATTAATTGAATAAAAATAATTCTGCTTTATTTGTTACTGAACAGCAGAGATTGATTGAAAATAGGTCAAAACGCACGTTGAGTCGGACTTGAACTCACCACATCACACAAGTGCGTAACGTGCTTTGGCCCCCCCGCTGAGCCACACAGTCATGACCTGCTGTGTGTCGCTTTAGAGCCAACAAACTTTGGATGAAAAGTTGTCATCCCTGTCTTTGCCTCTCTGACACTTCATCAGAAGCATCACGCGTTGCTTGGTGCTGTTGACAGCTGTATTCTGATCAGCATGATTACTTTTTGATGCAGCTTTTCCCATCCTCTGTGTGTGCGTGGGTGCGTGCGTGGGTGTGTGATTTCGTCTCCTGACCGCCCGCAGATACCATTTAGGTTTGAAAAAGTCCTCCAAGTTGCTGTTGGGGAAGCTGACTTGCCACAATAATAAATTTGCAGCAGGTAGCAGCGAATAGCGTGTGGCATGCAAATCCGTCTTGGTGTCCCTCTGGGGGCCCCGCCGGTGCTCGGAGCGGGAGAAAATGAAGCCATGGCTGGTCTCTCTTTCTCTCCTGGGCCTGAAGTTAATCTCAGCAGAGAGAGAGAGAGAGAGAGAGAGAGCAGCCCAGCCACCACCCTCTCTCTCTCTGGCTCTCTCTCTCTCTCTCTCTCTCCGGCCGTGTAGACACAGCGGGGCTCGTAGCAGAGATGGATCTGTGAGAGGATGGACTCACACTTCCTACCTGACACTGGTCCTCTTGATTCATTATGACAGGCCAATCTTTTATTAGCCTGGGCCTTCATATTCAAATCCTATCAAGAAGAGAGGAAAAAGTGAAGAAGCTGAATTTTCTCTGGATGAATACGGCAGATTTATTATGCAGACGCCCCCCCTCGCCACACACACACACACACACACACCAACCGCCTCCCAACACACAACCATGACCCCCCCCCCCCCCCCCATATAGAGGCAGGTAATTATTAGTGTCATGTTTTTGACAGATCTAGTTAGCAGGCTGCTATCTGATATCCACGTTAGCATGTGGCTCCCAGGTTGACAGATATAAACTCGCACAGCTTTAGCGCTCGGCAAATGATTGGTTTTACCCGTGGAAAATCGCATAAGACGATCACACAAGATGCTTTGCAGAGATATACTTTACATGAGCTTTTTTTTCCCCAGTCTACTGTTTCACTCGGGACGACAATCAAAAACATTCGCTTTTTGATTTCGCTATTATTAGGGTATTTCAGAACAGCGAATGAATACAGGGATGGACGCTAGAGTAATTCAATGACTGTTTGGCAGTGCCTGGTGTTTTATAGTCTGCTCTGTGCGCGCTGAGCACATCCACGGCTAAATGAACGTGACAGACAATGGTCATCTCCCCCTGTTGTTACAAGATAGCTGCTTCAGCTAAGCTATGAACGCAGCAGGCCTCCGATTCCCAGTGTTTATGAGGTATAAAACAATGTTTGAATTTGGTACAAGATTTCCAGTTATTTTCAGCATGATGCATGATTATATATGATCATGCATGATCATATGTGAGCTCATGAAAAATGTAGCACCATTGGCTACCACAGTATGACTGTGACCTGTAATGCAAGACAATGTTCTTCTGGGTCAAACCTTTCATCAATCAAGTATCTGGACTTGTTTGCCCGCTTATTAATTATTAATAATAAAAGTTGTTCAGAAACTCAAATCAAGACATAGCATAGATAGCCTATACAAATGTAAACGTCCAACTACTTCCTACAAGTTCTGTATGTCAGCGTATAGCCTATATAAAATGACGTGTAATATAACAATACATATATGGGAACATGTTATTATATTATTATAACGTATGATATTACATGTTATAACCATAGGTCATAAACATATCATTGTTGTTGTAATATCTTTCTGTTTTGTTGATGATGTTCCTCCAGTCCTTCACATCATTGTGTTATTAGTGTCGCTGTATTGCATTGTTGCCTATTACAGCACAGAAGGCTACAAAATGTCATTCTCTCGCCCCCGATGGATGACCATAATAATAAATCTATGATAGCATAGTAGTGCTTCAGCTATGAATGCCCTAGTAGGAACAGTTAGTATCCAGAGCTTTTTTCTCTTGGCACCCACACTTACAAAAGATAGGGGGGCTGTCCAGTCGCTTCATACACAAAATAAGAATTGCTTAGTCAAAGCTGTCCATCCCCCAGAAGCCAGTCATCTCTCCAGACTAATTCAGAGCGAATCTGCGAAAAACACCCGTGAGCCCTGTCCCCAGTCTTTCAAAAACAATGCTTTTGTGAGATAGGCCTGGGCCCTCGGTATGACAAGCAGCTGGCGAGCCCATGCAGCCGCGGAGTCGGGGCCGCCAGAGCAGCTGATTGCGAGGCTGGCTGATGACGCCGCGTGGCGGGCGGCTGGATGGATGTGCTGTGCTGTTGGGCAAAGAGGGGCTAAACTGTATTGATCCTGATCCACTCTCATTTTTGTAAGCGGCCGGCGCCTCACGCTGTGTTTGGGCACCTTTTTGATGGCCCCCGACAGCCTCTGCTGAACGCTGTCGGAGGCTATTTGACAGGCCGGACACGGGTGGGGGGGGGGGGTGGGGGGGGAGACAAGGAGGAGGGAGGGAGGGAGGGAGGAATGGAGGGGAGGAAAGGAGGAGGAGGTGGGGTAGGCTGCTCTGCTCAGCGCGCCGGCTGGTGACAATCGCCTCAGCCTTGGAATCAATTCGCTCTGTTTACAGACCATTTCACAGCCCTTTACCTGTAACATCACTTGTGTCAGTCCCATAAATACCCACCAGATATATAATGGTTGGATTAGCATAATGGCTAAAGCAAGGCCCCGGCCTGTGAGCGCGTAGGAAATGTCAACATGTTCTCTTCACCGAGTCAATTAGAGGCCATTAAACAGGCCTGCTTGGCTGCAAACATCATCAAGGTTAAAGACAATACGCAGCAGCAGCAGCAGCAGCAGCAGCAGCATCCCTCCAGCCCCCCTGTGTCACCGCTGGAATAGACGGGCCATAGAAAGTGAAATGTTAGTCAACAGTACGCCTGCGAAGACTTCTAGCTGCTTCATCTCCAATCAGCTGGCGTGTTCAGCCTTAAAGGGAAAAGGCTGCCTCTGTACTAGAGCTGCAACGATTAATCGATTAGTCGATCGACAGAAAAAGAATCGACAACTATTTTGAAAAATCGGTTAATCGTTTTGAGTCATTATTTTAAGAAAAAAAGTCAAAATTCTCTGATTCGAACTTCTTAAATGTGAATATTTTCTGGTCTCTTTACTCCTCTGTGACAGTAAACTGAATATATTTGGGTTGTGGACAAAACAAGACATTTGAGGGCATCACCTTGGACTTTGGGAAACACTGATCGACATTTTTTCACCATTTTCTGACATTTTATAGAGACCAAACAACTAATCGATTAATCGAGAAAATAATCGACAGATTAGTCGATAGTGAAAATAATCGTTAGTTGCAGCTCTACTCTGTACCAACTGCACCCGAGTCTGACTGGCCTGTACTGTCCAGCCTATGGGATGGCCTGTACTGTCCAGCCTATGGGATGGCCTGTACTGTCCAGCCTATGGGATGGCCTGTACTGTCCAGCCTATGGGAACGACGCCTCAAAAACAAAGACCTGCCTGCTCCCAACTCCCCGATGCGGGCAACCATGCATAAAATGGTGAACTTTAACATCTTATAATACGACTTTCACATTTTCAAGACATGTTGCTTGATTAATTATTATTGTGTGAAACATACGGCGGAATATTCATTATCATTCCAAGGACAAAAAAAATGAATTACCTCAGATTATGACACACTAACATTTGTGCATATTAAAAGGATAACGCACTTATGGTAAAGAGCAAAAGGACAAGGTGGGCAACATTTACAGCTCACTGGTTAACAACGTACATGGAGCATGTGTTTAGTATGCTTGGCAAAAGTTAATGAATTTAAATGCACATTTAGAGTTGGTCAATTAACTTTTTTTCTAATTAACTTGTTTCAAATGATTTGCTCAGTTGCACAGCATTTTTAGACATCTGGAAATCCTGCACATGCTCGCAAATTAATGATGGCGATAATGAGCACAGCTTTAAGATAAACATTAGCAAGTTATTATGTTCCTATGACGAAAAATACAAGGTACAGTAAATACCTCACAAAATCGTACAGATAAATGTGGTTTTTAGACAACTATTGAAGTTACCACAATTTGTCCTAACCCCTTGATTAATGTCCAGAGTAAATGAAATTGGATTACAGAAAAAAGTACAACAGCCTTCAGATTTATACAGAAATGTGAGCTGTGTTGAGCATTCACCGTATCTAAACTGAAACTAAGACAATAGTGCTAGTGTTAAGTAAAGGCCTTGAAAGTATTGCCACAAAACTGCAGTGGCAAGCAAGGTCGAGAGACAGGGTGCAGGAGCACACATCATCCTGTAGGGCCTTAGAGAACAGTTAGCTGTGTACTGGCCAGATTAGCAGCACAGGACCACACATCATCCTGTACAGCAGCAGGGGTCCCCAACCTTTTTTGGCTCGTGACCCTACTTTGACGTGGCATCTAGGGACCCGTGACATTCAAATTCCGGTACGCCATTGATAATGTCATCAGTGACATCGTCACATAGTATGCTTCTGTTTCCCTGCAGAATTCTGACTTTAATCTGAGAATTCTGACTTTAATCTCAAAATTCTAACTTTTTTCTCAAAATTCTGACAGTAACTCAGAATTCTGACTTTATTCTCAGAATCCTGATTTAAAGTTATAATCTCAAAGATTTTCATCTAAATTAAAAATAAATAAATGAAGAGTCACTCACAATGTTGATTGAGGCTATGGTCCATTGATGGAAGCCTTTGCAGGATATAGTGACATTATGTGACATTAGTAATGTCACATAATGCAACACTGTTTGGATGTCACCTGCAATTACCACTCATCACCATAGGTGTCACCCAAGAGAACAAAGATGAAATCTTAGAGAGTATCCCTTTAAACTCACAATAAAAAATAAATAAAAAAATGGCAAGTGACCCTAATCATCTTCGGTAGTATTAAATTGTGTCTGGTGTAAATAAAAATAATTCAGGCGACCCTATTTGAATTCCAGGCGACCCCAATTGGGGTCGCGACCCTAAGGTTGGGAACCACTGCTGTACGGCTTTGTACTGGCCAGATTAGCACAGCCCTCCTGCTCATCATCCTGCTCGCCTAACTGACTTCTCATGGACCCTTTGCGTGGGATCCCACGCACATCTCTTGCAGGCATGTGGGTACCTTACGTGGCTGGTAGTGCCAAGCTGTAGTATTGGAATGTGAATTATATGTTTGTTTTGTTTTTCTTTCTTTCTCTGTCTGAGCCTTTTGTTGTTGTTTTTTTACATTTTGAAAATGGCACAAAATAAATAAAAAAGGCTCCATACTGCTCGTCTGGCGTAATCCAAGACTCCAGAAGCCATCTGCCATGAGATGCCAAGTTCAGCAAGTTGACTTAAAATACATCATTTACACCCCGTTTTTAGCTGAAGTCTTCATTGTAGCCGTGGGGCTGAAGAGTGTGTTTTCACTTTCACTTTCAGCTCACGCGACCTTTCACCTGACCTTCCGACGGCATGGGAGTGAGTAGATAACTGTTCCTTTAAGTCAGGGGTGTCCAAACTTTTTTGAATGGGGGCCAGATAACACCTGGGGGCCAGCTGCTTCTCGCATCATATGGGTTTCATACATTGTTGCAGTGGTCCTAATATTTTGTACTCATGTTAGCTTTAGTCAGAGGTCTTAAATATATGTATGGAAACCCTTCCCATGGTGCAGCTTGAAACACAAACGCCAGTGTTTTGAATCATACAGAAACACGCATAGCTGCTAACTACACTTCACCAACTATATTAATGCATTCTACTTGATTGTGGGGCTACAATCCTAAACATAACCACTACATATATGCCATCATCATCGCACCCTCCCCAGGTGACTCCTAACAAATAGGCCAGTGTGCTTTGGCGAAGTCAGCCATCCGGGCCAGCGGGCCATCTCACCTCACGTCTGCATCAGGATTCAGCCCCACTGTCTGCTGGCCAGCGCCGCTCTGCGTCCGGCCCGTGGATGATAAGTCACCCAGCCAGCCCGTATTGATTGGGGGGTCCTGGAGGCTTATCCAGCGGGCGAGGAGGGAGGTGACTGATTGTGTTTTACAGAGAACATTATCACTCCACTCAACGCAGGAGGGCCCACAAGAATCTCCTCGCTGAAGAAATGGAGACGACCAGGCGGCCCCGGGAGTATATGACTTGACTCAGTGAAGCGCTGAGTCCAATTTGAAAGCCAAATTGTGGGGGCCTAGAACAAAGGGAGAAAAAAAGAGAGATGGTTCCAGTTTGTCTGGTGATTTTTCTCTCTTTAGCGTTGACCGCTCCCTACAATACTACGCTTTATATTTGCTGCATTTTCTATAAATTCATAAAAGCACTGAAACAAATTGCCCCTCCGCTGTATGTGCTCAGCATTTTCCCCCCATTCACGTCCCCACAGCGAGGGCCAGCTCTGTCACTGTGACATCAGTTTTGGTCTCCTTCTCCCGCCTTATATTTGGTTCTTTTATTGCGACAGTGGGATATAGGCTCAGCCTGGGATGACTTTGTCAAAGGGAGGCTACAGGGGGAGCAAGGCGCTGCCGTGCACTTAAACCAGCGCAGGGATAAATCGATTTCTTATGGGAATTTAAATAACTTTTACAGTTTTATCTTCGTCTTGTTTGTTACCGAGAAGATTTATGCCAGAGCACGGGTCCTGGCGTGGTTCTGATCACTTCTGCTTGCAGATTAAATGTGGGTCAGGGATGAGAGCCGCTCCCGGTGGTGAATGCCATAATCCACGATTGAAGATGATCTTGTCTGCTGAAAAAAATTGCCTCGAGACGAATGCAGACGAAGGCTTCTCCTCCCCTCCTCTTCTCTCCTCCTGCCTAGTATCTTCTCTTCTCATGTTCTGCCTAAAGCCTGCGCTCTCCTCCTCCCAGTAATCAGGCGAGAGCATCAGGATCTAATAGACTCACACACACGCGCAGCTCGCTTATCAGCCAGGTGCAATCTGGGCCTGCTGCCGCTTAACGAGGAATTAAACATTCTTCCGTGCTGCTGCCGGCACTTTAATTGATTGATGCTAAAAGTTTGGGAAAATAAAAGCCTGGTGCGTCGAGCAGCGCGGTGCTGCTTCCCGGAGCCCAGGCCGGGGGGCCGGACCCCTCAGAGAGACAGACGGGCCCGGGATGAGAAGTGGCAGCTCGCATTTTCGGCATCAGCCGGCCCTGTCAGCTCGGGCCCGGCCAGGATGTGTGTGTGTGTGTGTGTGTGGGGGGGGGGGGTGTGTGTGGTGTGTGTGTGGGGTGTGTGTGTGTGTGTGTGTGTGTGTGTGTGTGTGTGTGTGTGTGTCTGCCGCTTCACATGGAGAGGCGCGGCCGAAAGACACATGTAGTCGGGATAAGAGAATCAATAGAACCACTTAATGAACAATTAGGAGAACAGCTGTAGGCTTGTCAGACACCCATCTGTACACAGATCTGCTGTGGGAGAGACAGAGAGAGAGACAGAGAGAGAGAGAGGCCGAGCTGCCTGCAACACCAAGGCTATCGCTTCGGGACATGTCCAACCCCCGTTAGCCGATCTACATCCATTCCCACCCCCCTCCCCTCCCCTCCCCTCCCCTCCCCTCCCCTCCCCTCCCCTCCCGGCTCTGACAGCCAGGCCCTATTTAGCCAAGCAGGCCTCCGTCTCCCCTCCAGCCCCTCCTCGCCCCCCCCCCCCCCCCCCCATTAGCGGAAGAGGCCGCTAAAGATATGGAAATGGCACAAGACATCCTTCAGGCTCGCGTCAGGCGGACGGGGGGGATCGATAAATTTGACAATCCATGGCATTTAATTAAAATGGCCGCCGGAAGCGAGGCAGTTTGTTTTTCCGTGTGAGGCCCAGCCCGGCGTTTATTGCTCAAATGAATACGTAAGTGTATTCATAAGCACCCCCGTACATTAAATCCACCTTACTCTTTGCGACGGGGCGGTGGGGGGGGGGGGGGGCTTTCAACTTTTCCACGCTGCAGCGAGCACCACGGACAGATGAAATTAATACCTCCACCTCCCACCTCAACCCCCCCCTCCCCACCCACCACTCCCCCCCCCCCCCCCGCTGACTTTTAACGTATTCTTGATGCATAAAGAGATATCCCTCCGCGCGACGAGGGGGCGCTGACGAATGAACGCCGGCCGCAAGTCGGCTCCTCCTGATTTGCCTGTCTGTGACAGTGTGCGACCTTACGTGCCAATCAGGAGGAAGAATAGTCAACAGTGAACGTACACTGACGCGGGGCGCGTGGGATAGATAGGTTCAGCCTTC
>NC_139632.1:40663963-40693963 GCF_964638095.1 Poromitra crassiceps
GTGAGGACAGGGACGGGAGCGTGCGACACCTGAGATTTGAAACGACTTCCACGTCACCCGTGCATGCGTAAACCGCACGGGCTCACGCCGTGTAAATTTACACTACGAGCGAAAGCACACCAAAAACTTCCACTTCTCAAAAACGTCCACACAACCGCACACACGCACGCACGCACACACACACACGCACACACACACACACACACACACACACACACACACACACGCGTATTACACTTACCCCGTGCCTTTCCTTTTCTGTTAGATCTAATTCCCCTGGATGTTCTCGCTGTCATCCATCATGGTCTGGTCTTGGCTGGAGGAGATCCTGAGAACCACAGAGTTTTAGAAGGGATAGAAAAGACACTTTGTAGTGCATCGCAGTAATCTCCTTCACTAACACCTAAGATGCCTGGCCTGCCAGAGGTTTGATCATATTGTCAGGGAAATGAGCGTCATTTGATACGTATGATATGATACGACGCTCAAAATGCTGCCAAATGTGTCGTCATGTCGTCTACTCATTTGTTTCCTGGGTCCAATGCGATGGACATTAATTCTCACATCTATGATAACGTCGGAACACTTTCTGTGGCGGCCATCTTAAGCGAATGAGCCAAAGAAATGACCTTTACGATGGTGATCTGGATGAGAAAGCCCTCTGTTGTCTGTTTTCCCTCACTACTGAGAACAGAGCTTTCTTAGGCCTGGAAGGCAGCTAGCACTGCCATTAAGAAGCAGCCTCTTGCATTATACATGCAATACTAGGGCTGGGACGGATCAGAAAACCCACGGATCGGATCGCGTGACGGATTTTGAGCCACGGATCACGGATTTTTCGGATCAGCAAAAAATAAATAAAATAGGCTATATCAGATTTTTTCTCTCAAAATTAGATTTTCGATTAGAATTTTTAATACTATTATACTTCTCTAACCATTTGTTGCCCTGCACAGCTCAAAAAATATTTTTTTCTCATGACACAATTTATGCTTTTACTCTGAAGGCAAAACAACCCAACTTCCTGTTTTAGGTGGCACTGCGCCTAACTTCCTGCCTGTTGCTTGCTAACGTAGTCACATGACACGGGTACAGACCAGACCGGGTGAGTCTGGAAACATAACGTTGATGCTACGTTATGCTACTCGGTGGCCCCACATGTTGTTTTGTTGTTATGCGACGCGTCCAAGGCAACATTTCACCATCCGGTGATAATGTGTTCGTGAAACGTGCGCGTGTGTGTGTGTGTGTGTGCGTGTGTGTGTGTTGTGGCTCGTGCTATCTTGTGCAGCGCGCAACATGCTGCTCGCATTCCTGTGCTTTTTCAGAGGTGTTGAAATAAGTTTGCTGTCTTTTAGTAGCCACTAGCCACAGCCTTCAGAGAGAGCGAAGGGATGAGGAAGCTCACTTGTGCTTGCCATGATGATGCCTGTCTGTGTCTGGCTGCGCTGCAGGCGTTCTCATACACTAACGTTAAACGTTAAATGAAACGAAAGGGGGGGGGGGGTCCGCGGACCAAGACGTTCCGAACCGTGTGCCGAACCGTGGGGGCTGATCCGTACGGGTCACGGATTATCCGTGATCCGTCCCAGCCCTATGCAATACCATTAATTACACTGGAGCAGAGGTGGCAAACAGTGAACAAACATCTACTGCTGAGGAAACATCTAGCCAACAAAACATATACTGTGAGGAAACATCAAGCCAACAAACATCTACTGCTGAGGAAACATCAAGCCAACAAACATCTACTGTGAGGAAACATCTAGCCAACAAACATCTACTGTGAGGAAACATCAAGCCAACAAACATCTACTGCTGAGGAAACATCAAGCCAACAAACATCTACTGTGAGGAAACATCAAGCCAACAAACATCTACTGCTGAGGAAACATCAAGCCAACAAACATCTACTGTGAGGAAACACCAAGCCAACAAACATCTACTGTGAGGAAACATCTACTGTGAGGAAACATCTAGCCAACAAAACATCTACTGTGAGGAAACATCAAGCCAACAAACATCTACTGCTGAGGAAACATCTAGTCAACAAACATCTACTGTGAGGAAACATCTAGCCAACAAACATCTACTGTGAGGAAACATCTAACCAACAAACATCTACTGTGAGGAAACATCTAGCCAACAAACATCTACTGTGAGGAAACATCTAACCAACAAACATCTACTGTGAGGAAACATCTAGCCAACAAACATCTACTGCTGAGGAAACATCTAGCCAACAAACATCTACTGTGAGGAAACATCTAACCAACAAACATCTACTGTGAGGAAACATCTAGCCAACAAACATCTACTGTGAGGAAACATCTAGCCAACAAACATCTACTGTGAGGAAACATCTAGCCAACAAACATCTACTGTGAGGAAACATCTAGCCAACAAACATCTACTGTGAGGAAACATCTAGCCAACAAACATCTACTGTGAGGAAACATCTAGCCAACAAAACATCTACTGCTGAGGAAACATCTAGCCAACAAACATCTACTGCTGAGGAAACATCTAGCCAACAAACATCTACTGTGAGGAAACATCTAGCCAACAAACATCTACTGTGAGGAAACATCAAGCCAACAAACATCTACTGTGAGGAAACATCAAGCCAACAAACATCTACTGTGAGGAAACATCCAAACAAACATCTACTGTGAGGAAACATCAAGCCAACAAACATCTACTGCTGAGGAAACATCTAAACAAACATCTACTGTGAGGAAACATCAAGCCAACAAACATCTACTGTGAGGAAACATCTAAACAAACATCTACTGTGAGGAAACATCAAGCCAACAAACATCTACTGTGAGGAAACATCTAGCCAACAAACATCTACTGTGAGGAAACATCTAGCCAACAAACATCTACTGTGAGGAAACATCTAGCCAACAAACATCTACTGTGAGGAAACATCTAGCCAACAAACATCTACTGTGAGGAAACATCAAGCCAACAAACATCTACTGTGAGGAAACATCAAGCCAACAAACATCTACTGTGAGGAAACATCTAACCAACAAACATCTACTGTGAGGAAACATCTAACCAACAAACATCTACTGTGAGGAAACATCAAGCCAACAAACATCTACTGTGAGGAAACATCTAACCAACAAACATCTACTGTGAGGAAACATCTAACCAACAAACATCTACTGTGAGGAAACATCAAGCCAACAAACATCTACTGTGAGGAAACATCTAGCCAACAAACATCTACTGTGAGGAAACATCTAACCAACAAACATCTACTGTGAGGAAACATCTAACCAACAAACATCTACTGTGAGGAAACATCAAGCCAACAAACATCTACTGTGAGGAAACATCTAACCAACAAACATCTACTGTGAGGAAACATCTAACCAACAAACATCTACTGTGAGGAAACATCAAGCCAACAAACATCTACTGTGAGGAAACATCTAACCAACAAACATCTACTGTGAGGAAACATCTAGCCAACAAACATCTACTGTGAGGAAACATCTAGCCAACAAACATCTACTGTGAGGAAACATCTAGCCAACAAACATCTACTGTGAGGAAACATCTAGCCAACAAACATCTACTGTGAGGAAACATCAAGCCAACAAACATCTACTGTGAGGAAACATCTAGCCAACAAACATCTACTGTGAGGAAACATCAAGCCAACAAACATCTACTGTGAGGAAACATCAAGCCAACAAACATCTACTGCTGAGGAAACATCTAACCAACAAACATCTACTGTGAGGAAACATCTAGCCAACAAACATCTACTGTGAGGAAACATCTAGCCAACAAACATCTACTGTGAGGAAACATCTAGCCAACAAACATCTACTGTGAGGAAACATCTAGCCAACAAACATCTACTGTGAGGAAACATCTAGCCAACAAACATCTACTGTGAGGAAACATCTAGCCAACAAACATCTACTGTGAGGAAACATCAAGCCAACAAACATCTACTGTGAGGAAACATCTAGCCAACAAACATCTACTGTGAGGAAACATCTAGCCAACAAACATCTACTGTGAGGAAACATCTAACCAACAAACATCTACTGTGAGGAAACATCAAGCCAACAAACATCTACTGTGAGGAAACATCTAGCCAACAAACATCTACTGTGAGGAAACATCAAGCCAACAAACATCTACTGTGAGGAAACATCAAGCCAACAAACATCTACTGTGAGGAAACATCTAAACAAACATCTACTGTGAGGAAACATCAAGCCAACAAACATCTACTGCTGAGGAAACATCTAAACAAACATCTACTGTGAGGAAACATCTAGCCAACAAACATCTACTGTGAGGAAACATCAAGCCAACAAACATCTACTGTGAGGAAACATCTAGCCAACAAAACATCTACTGTGAGGAAACATCAAGCCAACAAAACATCTACTGTGATCAAGCCAACAAACATCTACTGTGAGGAAACATCTAACCAACAAACATCTACTGTGAGGAAACATCAAGCCAACAAACATCTACTGTGAGGAAACATCTAGCCAACAAACATCTACTGTGAGGAAACATCTAACCAACAAACATCTACTGCTGAGGAAACATCTAGCCAACAAACATCTACTGTGAGGAAACATCTAGCCAACAAACATCTACTGTGAGGAAACATCTAACCAACAAACATCTACTGTGAGGAAACATCTAGCCAACAAACATCTACTGTGAGGAAACATCTAGCCAACAAACATCTACTGTGAGGAAACATCTAACCAACAAACATCTACTGTGAGGAAACATCAAGCCAACAAACATCTACTGTGAGGAAACATCTAGCCAACAAACATCTACTGTGAGGAAACATCAAGCCAACAAACATCTACTGTGAGGAAACATCAAGCCAACAAACATCTACTGTGAGGAAACATCTAAACAAACATCTACTGTGAGGAAACATCAAGCCAACAAACATCTACTGCTGAGGAAACATCTAAACAAACATCTACTGTGAGGAAACATCAAGCCAACAAACATCTACTGTGAGGAAACATCTAAACAAACATCTACTGTGAGGAAACATCTAGCCAACAAACATCTACTGTGAGGAAACATCAAGCCAACAAACATCTACTGTGAGGAAACATCTAGCCAACAAAACATCTACTGTGAGGAAACATCAAGCCAACAAAACATCTACTGTGAGGAAACATCAAGCCAACAAACATCTACTGTGAGGAAACATCTAACCAACAAACATCTACTGTGAGGAAACATCAAGCCAACAAACATCTACTGTGAGGAAACATCTAGCCAACAAACATCTACTGTGAGGAAACATCTAACCAACAAACATCTACTGTGAGGAAACATCAAGCCAACAAACATCTACTGCTGAGGAAACATCAAGCCAACAAACATCTACTGCTGAGGAAACATCTAACCAACAAACATCTACTGTGAGGAAACATCTAGCCAACAAACATCTACTGCTGAGGAAACATCTAGCCAACAAACATCTACTGTGAGGAAACATCTAACCAACAAACATCTACTGTGAGGAAACATCAAGCCAACAAACATCTACTGTGAGGAAACATCTAACCAACAAACATCTACTGTGAGGAAACATCTAACCAACAAACATCTACTGTGAGGAAACATCAAGCCAACAAACATCTACTGTGAGGAAACATCTAACCAACAAACATCTACTGTGAGGAAACATCAAGCCAACAAACATCTACTGTGAGGAAACATCTAACCAACAAACATCTACTGCTGAGGAAACATCTAGCCAACAAACATCTACTGTGAGGAAACATCTAACCAACAAACATCTACTGCTGAGGAAACATCAAGCCAACAAACATCTACTGTGAGGAAACATCTAACCAACAAACATCTACTGTGAGGAAACATCAAGCCAACAAACATCTACTGCTGAGGAAACATCAAGCCAACAAACATCTACTGCTGAGGAAACATCTAACCAACAAACATCTACTGTGAGGAAACATCTAGCCAACAAACATCTACTGCTGAGGAAACATCTAGCCAACAAACATCTACTGTGAGGAAACATCAAGCCAACAAACATCTACTGTGAGGAAACATCAAGCCAACAAACATCTACTGTGAGGAAACATCTAACCAACAAACATCTACTGTGAGGAAACATCAAGCCAACAAACATCTACTGTGAGGAAACATCTAACCAACAAACATCTACTGTGAGGAAACATCAAGCCAACAAACATCTACTGCTGAGGAAACATCTAACCAACAAACATCTACTGTGAGGAAACATCTAACCAACAAACATCTACTGTGAGGAAACATCAAGCCAACAAACATCTACTGTGAGGAAACATCAAGCCAACAAACATCTACTGTGAGGAAACATCAAGCCAACAAACATCTACTGTGAGGAAACATCTAGCCAACAAACATCTACTGTGAGGAAACATCTAGCCAACAAACATCTACTGTGAGGAAACATCAAGCCAACAAACATCTACTGCTGAGGAAACATCTAGCCAACAAACATCTACTGTGAGGAAACATCAAGCCAACAAACATCTACTGTGAGGAAACATCAAGCCAACAAACATCTACTGCTGAGGAAGGAGGAAATGCAGACACAAACAAGGAAGTGAATAATTATGAATTCACATTGACGTACGATCTGTGTTGCATTAGTTTTCTTAAATTACTTCTGCATATTACAGGTAAATCAAAATCGTCATCATCCTAGATTTCATGGAATATAAATGAAAACTTTTTTCTAACGCTCGTATAGAAGAATAACGTTTTTATTCTCAAAATATAGCGGGAAAACGGGGTGGAAATTGACTTGAAAAGCTTGTCGTGATATCAAGCTGCCCGCAAATCACAACGGTGTGGAGGCTTTTTTTTTAAAGGCCCCAAAGGTCTTGTTGTCCCAACGAAGAGTCCGTTACTAATCTATCAGACCCAATCACAGCTTCTGTCTTCTGAAGGTATCAGAAGACCTTGCTTGTTCCTCTCTTTCACGGCACTCTGAGGGCTGCTGCATGCCACAAAGCCACTTCCCCCCTGTGGATGACACCAAAATAAAAGCTTTATTGGGCGTCTGTCTTTACACACACACGCACACACACGCACACGCACGCACACACACACACACACACACACACACACACACACACACACACACACACACTCTCTCTCTCTCTCACACACACACACACACTCCCCATCCATCTGTGAAACAGAAGCATGACTCTCACAGATTCTCTCTTGTGAGGAATTTGCCCGGCTGCAGATTACATTTTCAGGAATCCGCAATGTCAATGACACTATTGGCAGCTGTGTTAAACAGGAGGGCATGCTGTGTGTGTGTGTGCGTGCGTGTGCATGCTGTGTGTGTGTGTGTGTGTATGTGTGTGTGCGTGTGTGTGTGCATGGAGGATGGAGTTGCTTTGTAAAGCCGCTACCCACTTATTGCATTTCCCCCCCGAGCCTGTGACTCATTAATCAAATATTCATACATCCCTGTAAATACATGTGGAACACAGGCGACCCTCACAGCACGCCGTGCCCCCCCCCCCCCCCAGCACAAACGCTCTTTCATGTTTGTGACAAAAATCCCCCGTCGTCGACTCGTCCCCCCCTCCCCGCCCCCCTCCCTCCTGTCCTCTCAACCCGTCCACTTCCTGTCCCCGTCTTCCAAGGCATCAGAATGTCGCCCGGTCCCTTTTTCCCGCCGCATAACTTGATGCTCGCCGCGCTCTGTCCACACAGCCGGCCGCCCGGGACCGTCCTCTTTAAAAAGACAACCAGGGACAAACACACAGATCAGACAGGGGCTCTATGATGCCTTTATGCATGGAGGCGGACATGAGAACAGACGAGGGATTATTCATCCCCTCAGTCCGTCCATCCTCACCCTTTGCCCCTGACCCCCCCCCCCCCGCCCCCCCCGCCCCACAAAAGGGACAGTTCCCTCCCTTAAAAAGCCCGGCTCATCATAATACAAGAATTTGTATTGTGCGAGAAAACAGTCGGGCATTGCTCAAACCAAGGGGGGCAACAGACAGATTATCCATGGTAACAGAGCTTTGCACACAAGGATATTTTCTTTTCCTCCACAGGCGGGACACATTCGCCGCCGGTGTCACCGGGTCACATTTCTTCCGGTCCCTGGTTAATGGGCTGTAGAGATGGTTAGCACGTACGATTAGTTTTAATCTACTACATTTGACTGGGAGAGAAAGGGATTGAATACATTTCTAACACACCAGTGACGTTTTGCATCCAGCAATGAAAATGAGAGATTTTTCTTCTTCTTCTTCTTCAGTCACTTTCAAATTCTTCATGTGGAGCCAAAGGAAACAAGCCCATTAAGAAACTCAAATGTTTTGACTTTATTCAACTTTTCTGCACAGCAGTGTGAAAATCAATATTCTGGCATTGCTGAGATTAATTATGTTTATTTTAAATGCAAATCGAAATGTGGATGCAACGCAGGAAAGTACAAGCGATAGATTCAATCGTGTGAATATCGAAGTGAGTTGGACCAAATCCAATTGCATGATCAAGTAATTGCCACTGAAATTGCAGCATGTGTGTATTATTAAGTTCTATGTCATAGTAAAGAGTAGCCATCGTAAACATGCTTTGTGACAATAGCTATGGATCCTTCCTTACTATGACCATTTTCTTGTGGGGGTAGCACTGGGGGGGGGGAAATCACATTAAAAGACATGAAAAGTGTCATAATCAATATTAAAGTAACACCTTGTGTGGGAAAAATACCGTTCAAAAAGAAATGGCTTGAAATGGTTTGGCCACACGTGTTAATTGCAACATACATGACGAATACAACTGAAATGCACTGTTATGCAGTGTCAACATGTTCATGCAATGTAGACTGCAATTCTCTTCTGCATTGTTTTTCTATTGATCAACAGTAGCTCCTCAGCACGTGTGTGTGTGTGTGTGTGTGTGTGTGTGTGTGTGTGTGTGTGTGTGTGTGTGTGTGTGTCTGTGTGTTGAACAATAGATAGGCTACTTAACAGTTTTGTAATCATCTACAGCACCCTGGTCTCAAGTGGCACTTGGTAATAGACAGTGCTGCTTAACAGTGAGGTACCGCACACATACAACACCTGTCATCCCTCTCACGTACCCTCCTGTCACCACCGGTCATTTTCACTGTGATGCATACCTCCGTCACACTTAATACCACCCGCACACAAAAACAGGCAAAGGCAAGCAAACAGTCATATCATCACACAACATCATCATACATTATTGCTCTGAGAAGGAAATGAGCCCTGGTGTGGGCATAAAGAAACGTTGGCAGAATTATTAAAATAGTGTCCTTGAGAAGAACGTGCGGTTGGGCTGCTGAGATGTTTGATGGAACGTTCTTGGCAGAGTAGTTTGGTAAAGTTACTTGACTCGGTCTGTCTCACAGGAACAGAAAGCCCCTTAGCCCACATTTATCAAGGATGTTTCCACACTCCTCTCGGCCCAGGGCCAATCAGGCTTTAGGGACTCCAGTAGGCCAGGCCTAACTAGGTGTTTATTTCTGTGCTAACCTAACAAAGATATTACACTCACTCAGGCTAAAGAGGGGCTAACGCTGATTTCAGGGCTAGTTAACTCTGCTCTGCAGCATGGTTGGCTTTGGCTTTACAAAGCGCTTTAGACGGGGTAGACTGCTGCTGATTCTAGAGCTAGCGCAGATTCTACCCAAATCCCCCAAATAATCTCATTAGAATTGTGAGGAACAAAACTGATGAGAACTCCCCAAAATCTGGGGCGTTGATAAATGATCTCAATCGATAAGTCTTGTTTTAAGGCCACAAAATCAGAAAGAACTGTGCAAAATGACTGGTGTTCCCCTTCATGACCATGGATAAGCAGACAGAAATCAGCCCCCAAAAATATTCCAATGCTTCCTGGTAGAACATTTGGCAATCTTACATAATTGCCAGGCAACAACTACAATTCCATCCATTTAATAAGTTTTAGCTAAAAAAAAAAAAAAAAAAATTGCCCAGCAACATTTCCAGGAAGTCTAAACTGAATCACTGTTAGGGGCTTGAAGAGTTCCGTACTCCTCAGTGTCACAACATTATTGGACACTTTGGATACGGAGCAGTTTGACAAAGTCCACCTGAAGTCCATTGAATAAAAGAGGGAACTTCCCTGGTCCGTCGTCTTACACGGCGGCGGTCAGAGCAGGACAAAGTCGCCGGCGGTGGCGGCCGCCCTCCTGGGGTCACGGATGAAGGGCCACTCTCTCTTGGACGGGCTCAGGCCTCCGGACAGCTCGTAATCTCTGCCGTGACCTCGCATGAAGGTAAACGCCGGGTATTTCTCCCGCGCCGCCGACGGCTGCAGCACCTGAAATGAGAACGGTGAGGAGCGGTGTGTTAAGCGCTATTTGTTCCCCCTATACGTTTTCCTTGAGAAGCTATAGCTACCAACGTATCCTCGACCCTTCACCTGCCATTTCATGGCATTTGCCCTGCGTTTGATCATTTCATTTAACAAGGGCCATCTGGCTACCTTTAAAAAAAAAATCCCCTTTCAGATTGGACATTTTAGCACACAAAAATAGAGACATAAGAGTCCTTAAGTAGGAGCAGTTTAAGGAGGGGAGACTCTGGTTCACAGCATCTAACCAACTGGCTGATTGGTTTGAAAACTAAGATCCAAGTCAGATTCATGGCTAAATGGTGCCACCTGCTGGCCAATTTCTATCACACCGTAAGACCCACCACATTTGCTCATAATATAAAACTGAAAAATGAGTGAGTTGTATTTCTTTTCCGAAAATGTTGCTGGTTGTGAAATGAGTAATGAAATGTTGCCAATGGATTTGTGATATGAAAGAGAAAACCCTGTATCCCTCACCTTGGATAGCTCTTGGCTCAGTCTCTCATAGTCATGGACACTTCTAGAATAGAAACCTATGGTGCAGCTCGGGTCCATCTTGCTGAAAGGCATCTTCTTCGGCGACGGGCAATGATACGACTAGAGACGAAAAGAGACAAAAGACATCTGGAGATATTCATTCATTCACTGCGGCCCGCGCGCGCGATACCGGATGGCTGCATCAACACAGAATAAGCTGTATTTTGCATCATTTGAGGAATGAAATCCCATTTCTCCGCTGTCACAGCGTACATAAATTTACAACTT
Organism: Poromitra crassiceps; assembly: GCF_964638095.1. Classification (NCBI taxonomy): domain Eukaryota; kingdom Metazoa; phylum Chordata; class Actinopteri; order Beryciformes; family Melamphaidae; genus Poromitra; species Poromitra crassiceps. The sequence goes on from NC_139632.1 coordinate 40,675,142, forward strand.
GGGGCCGTGTTGTCACATTGTATACCACTGCATGCAAAAGCATAAAACAAAGTTGCTATATTGTATCGTATAATGATAAATGCTTTTTATGCGTCGAGTCCTGAAATATTCAGGACTCCTCGTACCCGAGCCCTGTATTTGCCGTATTTCTCTTAAGCGGCAGCTTCACATAACTGAGCAGCAAATAAATCAGTAGATAGGGACTGGGTAATTGAGCAGAGGGCTGCTTTAAGATTCATACCCTTAAGTACTAACAGAAACTATTAAATTCACATTACTGGGGCCCCAGTCAGCTCGTCTGTGTATAATTTCACATTACCTGGAGAGGGAAATCGCTGCTGCTGACATCCACAAAAGACTGACAGTAATGAGGGTCCATGTAAATCAAGCTGTCATCTGCAAGGACAAAACAAAAGACAAGTTATTCAAAAACATCCGATTATTACAAAAACGCGCTTCTCTCCAATTTCTATGCAGAGCAGCTCAAAGTCACCCGCGCTCGTCGGGCCCTTACTGTTAGGCTTCCGCGCGTCAAATATGCCTCCCAGAAGGTTGTTGCTTTTTAATATCCACCAGGGTGGATTAAAGCCTGCATAATCAGATGCGTTTGTATAAGCACATTCTTTACACACCCGTGAGAAAGGGGGCTGTCATTTAATTTTGGTGCGGGGGAATTACTTTTACAAACACGCAATTATATTCGAGCATTTTGCATATGACAAACTGAGGCGCTGAGCCGCGCCTTGGCAGGGCAGAATGTATCGCTTGTCATTTAGACATCATCCACCACTGTATTTCAAATTGGTAAAAATGTAAATGCGTAAATATTGACTGCCAAGATGTACAACTGAAGGTTCCTCCCGGCTCCTGAAGGTGATGGAGAGTGGCTCACTTTGGGGGCTCCGGATGAAATGTATGCATGCCTCCTATGGAAATCAATTACAGCAGCACAACTTGGGGAGGTTGACTCGTGATAAATGGGCGAGGCTTTTGATGGGTCAGAGAGAATAAAGTGAGTCCTGCTTCACTCGCTACCGTCTCTACACTCCTCTCCGCTTTCCCCCATGCAAACAGGAATGCATTAACTTACTTTGTCTCTTCATACAAGCCGGGTCTATTATGCAAAAACCATCTGCTATTCACACCAACCTCTCCCTCTCTCTCTGTGTCTCTTTTCTCCACTAGGCAAACACTAACCTTGAAATCCCACAAAGTAGCAGGCCTGTTTGGGCTTCCCTCCGATGATGCCTATGCAGTACTCCAGACTCAGTATGCTCTAAGTGCAGAGAGAAGGACAGAGGAACAGACAGACAGCTTGAATACTTTAAGATTGCTTCCTTCACATTTCTATGACAGTAAAATGGCTATTTTCAATCCACCATTTACCCCAGTGATCACTTCCTTTTTATATTAATTACTCTTTCTCTTGACACACTACTATCTTATTCTTGGTGCCATGCTTCTTTCCATTATGTGAAATTGCTAGCGCTCGGTGACTAGCGGCGCAAAACTAGCGTTCCCAGGTACAGGTGTGTGCGTATGCGTTTGAGTGTCTCACAATCGAGTTCAACTTGTTTGTCTAAAATGAATGTTTAAGAACAACAAAACAATGCGCGATCAGTCTCTCACCTTGACAACGTTAAAGTACTCTGGGTTGGTCTTCTCCCCGCCCAGACGCACTGGGATGAGGATGATGACGGCCCGGCTGTCCAACAGGGAGGAGGCGGACGATTGGCTGTTCTGTGGGGGGGGAGGGGCATCCGATCCCCCAGCAGAGGCGTGCCCCGCCCCTGGTGCCCTGTGGCTGTCGACGACATCGCCACTGTACACTGTGGAGGATCGATAATGATGCCACGGTCAGATGGGGGTCGTCTGTCTGTCTGTCTGCCCTGTCACTTTGCTCTCAATCTGTCTCATCTGTTCCATCAGTTTGTCAGTCAATCAGCTGATTATTGACGCGTGAGCATGACTTATGTCAATGGCACTCTTTATGACTACGTTTTGTTTGTGGGGGACAAAATCCCTCCGTCCGTCGTCAGTTGCATTTACACTTTGTTGTCAATGTGGCCCGAATGCATAACTGATCACCTATGGAAGTGAGTGAGTCGATGATCACACCTTCAATGCTTCTTTTGTGCATTTATGGCAGGGAGTTGATGTGTTATTGCTCTATCTATCCGATTACAAGCGGAACACCCAGGAAGCATGTTGATGTAAAGGGGGTCATTGTGTCTAAGAGTGAAGTTAACATCAAGCTTCTCAACACACCAACAAAGACATGCTTGCACACAAACAAGATAAGAGTGTAGCCTATCTTGTACTCATGGTTATTGAGAAGGACTTGAAATAAAGCCCAGACTATTGTGGGCAACAAGAAGACTCTTTGTGGAGTGGACGATGGTAGTAGTGGATTTATAATGGGTGTGTTTGCTGGAGAGTGGACAGGGCGAGCCTCCTGTCGCCTCTCTCTGCTGCTCTCCAGTCTCCCAGGCAGTAGGAGAGTTGGTAAAAGATGAAGGCTCAGTTTGGGCGCTGTGCCCGGGACGCAGCTTTTGTTTTCGAGCAGGAACATCTTTCATACCTGTACAGTCTTGGGACACGTAGGCAGTTATACCCGCCAGGCCAGGGTCTGTCGCCTCCTCAACAGCTTTCCTAAGAGCGTTCAAAGACAGAGAGGGGAGGTGAGAGTGATGGAGAGCTTTTAACTTCTTTCGGGAGGTTTTAAATCCCTTTTTAAAGGTTACATAATGGAGCTTGCATACTAATTCAACATCAGAACTGTATGTATACTATATTACCATGAACTTATTAAACTTCTGTAACACGGACTTAATAAGAAGCAACCTGGTGTAGTGGGTACCCGGAGGAATCCCAGGCGTAACTACTGAACCACCGTTGAAATGTAACGATGATTGTTAAAGAGCTTGAATAAAATGCGTGTCGATGTGATTTCATAAAGCCTGCTCGAGTACTTGCAATGGAGATATGGACTTTTGCTTCACACTGCCAACATCATGTCATCATGTCAAGGGAGTGGTGTGGTTACTCGTGGTTCTCCGTGTTCATACGTGTGCATCTTGTTGTTTTGTATCTATTTGCATGCTGTTTATGCATGTTGAGCATACATTTGATATATCCTGCCCACACGAGGTCATACTTTGTTACACAAAATGAATGTTTTCTTCTACAGGACGGCCAATCGCGGGCTCTTTAGCGGACCTGATAAGGTTACTAGAACAGCCATTTCAGACATATGCATCTCAACAACAACTACCTTTGAAAATCCTGAATTCTCTTTATGTAGATATACTGTCGATGTTTATACTTCTAGTAAGCCTCGAAAAGTTAAACGTAAGCGCGTTTTTTTCTTTTGCATCCATTAACACGTGTTTTCTGCCATCAGATTGTGTTTTATCACTTGAAAGTACAGGTCTAAACAGCCCCAAAACGCATTGAAGAAGGATTGCAATCTGATCGGCCAAACCACCTCCGGAGGTGGTCAGGGATGCATTGTGTACACATTGAACAAAAGTGTAAATGCAATGTGTCCGCTCAATCTGAATACAGCAACTGTATGCAGATTGAGAGGACACCCATTTCTGCCATCAGATTGCAATCAGATTGCAATCTGATGGCAGAAAACGCATGTTAACGCCAGGTGTAAATAGAATCAGGTTAATGTGGTCAAGCACAATCTGATTGCAATCTGATGGCAGAAAACTTACTGTACCCCTATCTATGCTGCCCCCTTGTGGGTAAAGTTTAAGAAGGCGAGCATCCATAAACTTCAGGTTGCCTATAATGGCTGCATGCGCATCTTGCTGAAGAAGCCCAGGTGGAGCAGTGCTAGTGAGCTGTTCTGTAAGGCGGGGGTGGCCACTTTCCAGGCGCTCCTGAGAAATCTGAGGTACAGGTTCATCTGTAGATTGAACATGTCTCAGAATGTTATTAAGTTGCTCACTGATCCTGGGCTAAGCACTGTGAGATACCAGTCACGTATGTGGAAATTCTGGTACGATTCCCTTTTATAACGTATGCTTTTTATTTTTTTTGCTCTTATGTGCCTTATGTCCTTTTGTAATTGTGTATGTGTCTGTCAATAAAGGTTTGATTGATTGATTGATTGATTGTAATTAGACTTACTTGAAGATATGTGCCACAACAGCAGGTCCATACCAGTCCCCTGCCTGTTTCCCCACTGCCAGACCCAAGCGGACCAGCCTGTGGAGGCCCAGCTGTGCCGAGGGGCTGTCCCCAAACCAGGACACCAGAGTGCGGTGGTACACCTCTCTCAAGTGGGTGTCTGCCTCCTCTGCCGCGGCCTGGGCCTGGGGCACGGGCCCGCGGTGGGAGCGGCTGGGAGTGCCCTGCAGAGAGGCCTCCAGGGACGCCACCAGACGCTTGGCTGCACTGGTAGTCCACGTCTCTGTGTCTAAAGGCTGCAGGGACAGCGCCTCCGACCAGGTCCAGTCTGTGGGGGGAATTTAATCACGTATAAAACGTCAGCTACACGCAACATGAAAGAGCCAATGCAGATTAAAGATCTGAAGTCACATTTGGAACAAGTGTAAACAGACTGAAGGAGGGTGGGGAACGGTGTTTATTAAACCACTGATGGAAGTCATTAGAACTAGAGTTCATCTTGCGCTACCATTATATATTTGATTTTCAATTTTTATAGAACATACGAACAAGACAAACAGGCTCAGACATGGGGGGATAAAAAGGGGGAAGAAATATCATCGACATTCATCATTACAACTTGGTGCTATGAGCCGCACAAGGTGCTTATGCGCTTGCAAAAGGGTCCACGAGACACCACCCCTAACCTCAGTCACTTATCATTCTTAACCTCATCAAAGTAGGTCAAAAACGGGTCCCAGACAGTTGCGAACCTTTTGAACGAGTTGGTTCTCAGGGACCTGAGTCTCTCCATCTGTATAACAGAGATCATGTCCATCAGCCACACCTGAAAAGAAGGTGAAGAGGAGGACTTCCATTCCTGAATGAGTCTTTTTGCAATAGTTGTCCCCAGTGTCAGAGATTGTTGCACAGCTGTTGGGAAGTTCAGAGAGGACTCCGGGCAGCCGAAGATGGCGAGTTCCGCCTCCGGGCCCGGCTGTAGGGTTATTTTGTAGGACTTGAAGTACCAGTTAAATATTTTGGCCTGTGATGGACTAACACCTGAACCTGAATCCAGAAGCTTTCCTTTGAGGGACCTTGAGGCAGTATGCAGCAAAATGCAGAGTGATTTAAATGACCACCGCCTGATGAACGGCAAACAGCTGCTAGACAAATCATATACAGTATACGCTGAAGGAGAAACGGCTCTGTTTCCCAAATCTGATATCACAGATGGAAGTTAATGGACGGCACTTATTTGAACAGTTCTCTGTGAGAAGTTTTGAACCTGATCATTCCAGACATCCTTTATCAAAGTCCCACCTAGAATATCGCCGTTAAGAACTAAGAGTCTTTCAGAACTTGAGAAATTAAGTTTTTGTCTTAAATCTTCTGCTTTAACAGACATAATCTAGAGTGCTTCGGCAAGAGAATAGGTATCATTCTATTCAATTATAAGTCTGAGTGTGCCAGTATTTCACTTTTAAGGAGCCTTAGCCTTACAAACAGGGTGGGCGCCAAGGCGGAGAGAATGGGAGTGGCCGCAGGCTATAAATGGGGACAGAGTAGAGTCTAAGGCATTAACATAATGACCTTGATCCAAAGTGAATGAAAGTGAAATTGATCAATAAATATCCTTAAGTGGCCATTCGTCATTTTATCGAGAAATATTTCATTAATGACATATTTCGTATTTGACAGAAGAACAAGTTTTAAATATTGTTTTCCAAATGACTGCATTAAACTCGGCCTAATCTCATTATGTGGACCCATAAAGTCTAGGACTCTTCAGAGACGATAGATCTCACAAAGATATGATCAACTTTGCTCATTTTAAAAGTCTTGCATCAACTGAATTAAACTTTTTGTTTCCAGGTTGAGAATGCAGAATCTCTTGATTAAGAGTCTAGTCTCCTAATAAGAAAAATAGAGAAACCAAATCTAACGCAACTGCAATGTGTAGCACTTGAACAATTAAGCGACATATTTTCAATGCATTCCTCTACGGTCTAATTTGCAATTAGGGTGCATTTAATTTCACAGGGAATAACTAGGCAAGTACATACAGTTCATGTTTTATGTATTTTCATCCATTTTGCGCCTGCTGGGTAAACGAGGCTATTTGCATTTCTGATCTTTAGGCAAATGAGCTTTAACAGTACAGGTGGCGAGTACAGTGGGAGAGGGTTGAGAAGAGAATATAACAGGAACATGTGTCAAACTGTGAAAGTCTTTATAGATTTGCTGCCAGAACAGACCTACACAACTAAACCCCTATCCCCTATGGGTCAGGACCTAAAATGGGCCACAGGCATATTTATGGTGGGTCTCCACATGACAAGAAACCTGGATGTAGGCTAATGTCCTTTGGCTTCTCGTGGTTCAAACAGTCATTTCCTTTCATGGTCAAAACACACTTGAGTTGTTAGACCAAACAAGCCATAACCTTTATACACCGGGTGCACTTTGACTGAACTGTTGAATGATGGAAGTCAATGGAAAAATGTGACTTGTACTTTCATTGTAGCAGGTGGATAGGATAATGATTGATTTTTTCTTAGAAACTTGAGGAAGATTAAAATGCTATCTATAACCACGCCACATGCTACAGAATCAGATTGTGCTCAAGTATTAGCCTACCCCACACTACACACTAAACTCCCAGTGAGATGTATTGAAGGAAGCTAACTTGTGGATTATTTTATGGTACATTTCATATTAATGAAATTAATGAAATGATTCCCCCAACTTTGCTAGATATTTATGAGTTTAATGATTACATTAAGACTCTCAAAATTATAAATAACAGTAGAAGTAACAAAACTGTCAAACTATACTGCGTTAACTATTTAAAGAGGAACATTTGTTTTGATTGTTTTTATATATTTTAATTATTTTTCTACTTTAATTTGTATTATTTGTCATACTTCTGTCTCTATATATGTTTTTATGCTGAGCACATGTCATATACAGTATGATTGTTTTTCATCAAAGATGGGGGGTGGGTATTGAATGAATATATCATGACGACACCAACAAGGATTGGAAATAGGACAATTTGAAAGGAAACCCCTATCGAAAAACCATAACTACAGTATGAGGAGAAATTTAAGTTAGCATACAATCTCATTAAAAGTAATGTATGTATTATAATCCTTTGGTAACAGTCAATGAAACTGAAGGAAGGCACTGTGTACTGCAAACACTACCATGCCATCAACAGACTTACTGTATACATTTTAATATACACATGTATACACATAGTTATATATTTTAGGACGAGAAGCTCTTTAAAGCAGGATCACCCACCACACCTATTCAATGGCAGTGAAACTCTGGGATAGATTAGACCAGTGATTCCCAAACTGTGGGCCACGGTGGGCCGTGGGGGTACTACAGGTGGGCCGCGAGTGGTCTGCCAACACTCCCGATTTTCGCAGGCAATCAAATGGCTGTAGCAGGGTCATTTTTAAAGCCACAGTGGAGATCCTGTTATCAGAAGAAACTAGAAGACCTAAGGCATCCATTGGTACCAAGCATAATATGCTAGCTTGTCGGGGGCTAAATAATGCTCCAAACTTATGTAAAATTTGGGCGAGGGAAAAATATTTCAAACGGGTCCCTTGACCTCTCAGCTCAATTTATCTGAATGAAAATTGGTGCAAATTGGTACCCACGTCTCCCTTTTACAGATAAGCTAGCATTTTTCACAGCCTAGCATTAATAGCTTGTGGATTGATTTCTTGTTGTTGCTCATCACATTTTGTCTCAACAAATGTGTCATGCATGCAAATACTTCTGATGAGTAAGGGGGGGGGGGGTGTTGGCAATCTGCTTTTGGGTATTTTGCCGAAATGTTTTTGTATGTGGATGGATTAATTATTTCCCTTATGCCCAAGTTCACATGCTCTGTTAATGAAATAAAAAATATATAATATATATAAAAAAAAAAACATGTAGGGAAATACATCATCTTAGTCTCGTGTGTTGATCAGAGTTGTGATTAAAGGGTTGGGTGGGCCCTGGAAGATTTTCAGATTTCAAAGTGGGTCCTGTCATTCTTACGTTTGGGAACCCCTGGATTAGACTATGTGTCTCTAAGAATGAATGAATAAACTAAAATATCAGATATTTAGTTTGAACTCGCCTCTGCCTAGGAAGTGCAGGATAAGTGCCTGAGCCACCATCATCTGTCCTGCCCTCAGCATGCAGCCCCAGCCGCAGTCCGAGGTCAGGGTGGAGTCGGGCAGCGGGGGGAACTCCTCCCTGTAGGTGAGCCACACCCGCGACGCAAAGTCCCTCCGGAAGGCCTCCGCGTTCCCCATGACAAGGTCCTCATCACAGGCATCGTAGCAGGCTTCTGTAGCGCCATCGTCATCTGAGGCAAACAAAGGCAACCAACTCAGGGTTTGTGGTTAGAACGTTCAACCTTTGTGTCTCCTCTGTTGGTCAGAAATCCATGGGCTCTAATCATTTTGTCCTCATGTATTAATCATTTTAAAGCAGCTACGAGCAAGATTTTCGATTGTTATTAAACAGTCTAAATGTAATATTGATGCATCACATCTTACCTATGATAGTAGCTGAGAGCAAAGCCGTGTGAATCGGAGATTGCTCTCTTGATGGTTATAGAGTCTGTGTCTGTCTTCCGGCGGGCCGGATAGACCAGGAAGTTAAACGAAACGGTTTACGGCAGCTGCCTGCCTTCAACCGTTTCGCTCTGCCTAGCAACAGACCATAAACAACGAGAATGCCATGCTCGCTACATCCAGGGGCTTGCTACTCTCGCGAACATCTCTCGTTATATTCTAACAGTTTGTTTGGAAGTTATTTTGTGCTTATGGCCGAAGTGGCTGCCGCAAACCGTTTCATTTCACTTCCTGATCTGCCCCGGCCCGCAGACAGACTAATCATCAAGACAACACTGGCCGATTCACTCGGCATTCAAGCGAGACTACTTGGCATTGGTCTCGTCTACTATTAGAGGTAAGATGTGAGGCATCGATATTAAATTTAGACTGTTTAATAACAATCGAAAATCTTGCTCGTAGCTGCTTTAAAGTTTCCTATTACACAAGAGATTATTTTTAGCCTGTCTATTTTTTGACCTATTGAGTAAGCCGTATGCCTCATACTGAAGGCCTTTATTGTCTGATAACATGCTCAGAAGACTATGACTTGAGACAAAATATTTGATGTCAGGGTTAAAAATATTTCCCCACTTCCTCACTAATAATTTCTAGGGCAGAGGCATCCAAAATATGAAACATGACTTACAGTCTATGCATGTGTATAAAACTCCATATACTTCATTCTATAGAAATTCATATTCTTCATAATGTGCGTGCGTGCATGCGACGTGCGTGCGTTATCATAACCATTGTAAGTGCAAATAGCTTGTTTGTATGTGTATGTTTTTTGTTAAGTGTGTTTGTGTGTACACCATACCTTCACACTTAAAATGGTAACATTTTCCCAGAAGAAGCACTGGAGAATCTCTACTGAAGGAGGTCTTTGATTTCAGAGCCCAACCTAAAGCAGACAATACAAACAAACACTCAGTGTCTTACAGTAGGTCACGCATACAAAAGCTCAGAGACATCCTATTCCCTCTGTTGACTCAACACGCCTACAAGGCCCATTCAAAGCTCAAGTGCTGGCTCCATCGCAGAGCCTTTTGCATATTTCTGTCTGCCTTCCATCCCGCCTCTCTGCTGCAACTATCACAAACGAGGTGTGTTGCAAAATGCAAACAACAAAATCCAAGAAACTGGTTTACTAGTGTGAACTAGACATGAAAATAAAGGGCCGATTCAACTCATCTTGTTCAATACCACATCCTCTGATCCTTATCATGCCTATACGTACAGTATGTATGCGGTGCATTAACACACCTTTGCATCTCTGTTTCCATCTCATTTCTTTAAGCAGATTATTGTTTTTAGTTTTTCCTATAGCTGTTGGAACAACTCTGACCTAGAATGTGAACTTTATAGAAAGAAATTATTTACTATTCACCTTATGTAGCCCCGCCCACTTGACCCAGTTGTGTTATGACTTCCTGTTCAAAACATAGTCTGTTTTACCTGCTCACTATAGTACTGTAGCTACTGTCACAGGAAGTGTCAACACAATAGGAAGTAACTGGCTGACCCCTGTGTTGGAACATAAGGTAAATAGAAACAGCAGTGCTGCAGGCGTGGGAAACAGTTAATTCAAGGTTGCAAATGCACAGTACACATGGGTGGTAGGTAGGGCTGTGTGCTGGCAGCGGCAGGCCTACTTACTGTACTTCACATTGTGCCACGCCGACAACAACTTTGTCTTCACTTTTTCCACCTCGTCGCTCCCTTTATTCTCCATTTTGACCAGCAAGGAATGGGACCCATCCCAATGCAGCTGCATACAACTCCTTGTACACGGTGGGGGAAACAAACACACAGAGGGAATTATGGTTGTGATAGTGCGTGTGCCACACTAGCTGACATTTATATAAGATTTGGTGAAAACCTGAGTCAGGAGAACTGACTGTGATTGAATAGTTACAACGTTCTACTGTTCCAATTGTTTTCATTGTTGTTTTGCTTTCGAAACAGATTACTTTTGTATTCAATGCCATTAAGGAGGGAGGGAGGGGAGAGAGAGAGAGAGAGAGAGTGTGTGTGTGTGTGTGTGTGTGTGTGTGTGTGTGTGTGTGTGTGTGTGTGTGAGAGAGAGTACACACACACACACACACACACACACACACACACACACACACACACACACACACACACACACACACACACACACACACACACACACAAAATCCCAAATGAGGTCACAGCTGATGTGCTTGCAGGATGGAGCACATGACACCGTTACCTTACGTTGTAGTACAGCTTCTTCGATCCAGTTGTCTGTCATTCACAGCCGCTTTGGACGCCTGCTGAAGTGTTACAAAGTCGCCACGTCACATAGATACTGTAACAACGTATCGCCATTTACTTGCGGTGTCACTAAACAAGTGAGATTGCCCAGAGAGACTGCCAAGTCTGCGAATGTTTACATTTTGGGGAAGTGGGGAAGAGCCCGTGTCTCAGCAGCTCTCGCGTTGTTTCCACCACGGAAGGCAAGGTCTAGAAACGAGCGTTTTACGTAACAAGCCAACACGAGTGGGCGGCATTTATTTTCCAATACAATTCACAACTCGAACGGAGACTCCGTTTTCCCGGCGTATCCGCTGCATCAAAACATGCGCCCCTCTTGTAGGCTGGGCCAAGGGGTGATACCGTCCGAGCAGCGTTGCCAGACGTACGATAATTATCGTATTTGTACGATAATTTCGACCTCTGTACGATGTACGATCAATAATCCCAAAATCCCCCAAATGTACGATAATTTCATCATTTTGTGACACTTAGACGAATCCTACGTCTATCACTCTATCTGTTTATACAATCATCTCTTCAAACAACATATTTGCAGCCAATACGTGCAGGGTGTTTTGTTGTTGTTGCAACGCAGGCTGAGATCACAGTGTTGAAAGATCATGCCAAGTCCAAAAAGTAGCCTGTGATCAGCCGCAGTCCCCCCGACTTTGGGGAGGGGGCGTACGATAATTTCACTCCAAAAACGATAATTTTGACCCTCTGGTACGATAATTCAACATTTGCCATCTGGCAACACTGCGTCCGAGGCGCATGATCCGCATGACAGCATGAGAGAAGACTTTACTATCAATGGAGAGTGAGCACATGTCGCATCCGGAGAAGGGACACAACTGACTGGACTGAACTGAACTGAACTGCCGTGACAAGGAACAGTCTCTTTAAAAGAAAAGAAAAATAATCCAAAGTCAACGCAAGTGGTTTAAGAGACTCCGAGCAGCGCTAAGGATCTGTGAGACTTGCAAGGATGCACTTGTTGCCTGCCAGCTGCGTGTGTGCCCTCGCCCTCGTCACCGCGATCATCTCTCCTCAAGTGTGCGGTTTGGAGACTGTTATCGGGCTGTATGGAGAAACACTGGAGGTGCCGTGCAACAATGGAGCAGCAAAACCAGAAGACCTTTTCATCACCAAATGGAAATATGAGAAAGGAGAGCCCCTTTCAGGAGACCTACTGGTCAGGCAGAAAGACCAGAATCCCACCGTCACCGCCACTGATGAGTACAAGCAGCGCGTGAGCATGGCTGAAAACTCCAGCCTGCTGCTGTCTGCAGCCACACTCAGTGACCAGAAGACGTTCACCTGCATGATAGTGGCTGGTACAGACATATCCGAATACCCAGTTAACGTGCTGATCCACAAGGCTCCGTCAGAGCTGAAGTTTTCTGAGCAAGCGGAGGAACTGGAGATTGGCAAACTAACTAAGCTGGGGAATTGCACTGCGCAAGATGCCAATCCAGCTGCAAATATCATATGGTTTAAGAACGAGAAACCTCTGGTGGCTGATGGGAAAGGGATTTTGATTCATGCCTCGATGCAGGTCGACCCTAACACCGGCCTGACGACCACCTCCTCCACACTGGAGTACTCTGCTGGGAAGGAAGACACGGATGCTCAGTTCACCTGCGGCACTCAGCACACTGTGGGCCCAGAGCTGGCATCCGTACCAGTGACCTTTACTATCACCTACCCTACAGAGAAGATCAGTCTCCAGGTCATTTCAGAGGGACATCTTACAGAGGGAGACAACGTGACTCTGAAGTGTGTGGCAGACGGGAACCCGCCTCCTACCAGCTTTAAGTTTCACCTCAAGGGAGAGGTGGTGAAAGTGGAGAATTCAGACGCATACACCTTGACAGATGTGACACGTGACACCACCGGTGAATACAAATGCTCTCTCCTCGATGACGCCACGATGGAAGCTTCAAAGAACATCACAGTCAACTACCTGGACATGAAGTTAAGCCCCTCTGGGAAGATCTTGAAGAGTGCCGGGGAGGCTGTGGTTCTGGCTTTGCTGGTCGATGCTTCTGGAGACCCAAAGGTGTCCTGGACAAAGGATAATGTTAAGCTGGATAAGCAGCCCGTGTTCAGCAATCTCACCTACTCTGACTCTGGCCGCTACGACTGCGCGGTGACAACGGGCCATCTCAGCCAAAAAGCGTCTTTCGAGCTGGTTGTCAAAGGTGCTCCAGTCATCAGGCAATTGTCCAAGCGGCGTAGCGACGATGGCCGACACAAGGTCCTGATGTGTGAGGCTGAAGGCTCCCCAAAGCCCACTGTTTCCTGGAGCATCAATGGCACCTCGCTGGATGAGAGTCCCTTCGTCAATGGAAAGGTAACGCACAGGATCACTGTTGTGCCTACTGCCAATCTGACCGTCTCCTGCACGGTGTACAACGAGCTTGGCCAGGACAGCAAGGCCATCTATGTGTCATCCTTATTTGAGGAGGTGAGAATGGATAAACAAGACCAGTCGGATGACAGCGAGCAAACCAAGTTGGTGGTTGGACTTGTAGTTGGCCTCCTCATTGCAACTGTGCTTATAGGCCTGGCATACTGGGTGTACGTGAAGAAATCCAAGCAAGGGAGCTGGAAGACTGGTGAAAAGGAGAATGGATCTTCTGAAGAGGAGAAGAAGCTGGAGGAAAAAGTGGAGGAAAACAGCCAAAAAGCCGAGGTGTAAAGAAGCAGGAACCATCCTTTGGGAATGTGAAAGTGAGGAGCGATAACAAGAAGCTTTTGCACATTTCTCTTCACCTCTGTCTTTTTGGAAAAACAAGCCGAGTATTTGGATGAAGACTATTTGGATTTGGTTTCATGGAGAATTTCCCACAAAAGCATATCCACGGATACTCTATGTGATATACATAACTTGTCTGCACTACTGATACATGTGTAAACTTGTCTACTATTAGGTTTCATATCCATTAGAAGCGATTTTGGGAAACTGAGGAAATGCAAATTTTTGGGTTCGTTAGTTGATACAAGTAGAATTACTACTAGACCAGTTGCCTTTGCTGTAAGGATGTGTTGGCCTACATTAGTCTACGTTTGTTTGTCTCTTGGACCTTCAAAAGGCATTGGAGGGGCAGAGGGACATCGCCATCGTTACTTCTTAGTTTCATATCATCACAATCAAACAACGTCTGCCTTCAAAGTCGGTGTATTCAGTCTGTTTATTTGTGCATACGTTTCAGTTTGTTTGTCCATGCATGGAAATGTTGAAATTGAGATGAACCTGCTGAAAGGGCTAAGTTATAATCGGCATTAGATAGATGGTAATATGATTTACGGGTTATTATAAGGCATATTTCCCCTAGCGTTGCAGGAAATAGGCGATGTGCCAGAAAATTATTTGATGATACATACTTTTTGTTTCTTTGTTTGTCTGTACCTCTTTGCGAAGCAGCGGGAGAGAAACTTACAGACGCTCAGTTCATTCTGCCTGTCTCTTGTCATTATGTAGATCGAACATTATCACCAAGACACAGGTAGATTTTTGAAAGAATCTAAGTCATAACATTTTTATTGGCATTAGTTTGATTGCACAGATTGTATTACATATACAGTCATTCTCTTCTTTCATACTTTTCCTTGATGAGAAATCCTTAAAAGTGTAGTCGCGAAAAAGATGTCATTTTTTAGGCTAGTGATAAGCGTGTTAGTGAAATTCTCATTTGGTGCACAGTCCTATTCTGAGGTATGAATCATTTCTCATATAAGTATAGCTTCATTTGTAATTCGTGAGCACACAGAGGAACTTGCTTGGAAGATAGCTTTCATGATATACTTGCCTTCTTTTGAAAATCTACCTGTAATTGCTTCAGATGTGCACTAGGGTTTATGTTTTTCATGTCAAATTTGTGTAGATATGATGGAAGATACACAGCTGTACACAATTTTGGTCAGGGTCATGTATGAGCATTTACTAAATCTGAAAATGTATAAGACCAGGATGTAATTGTGAAGTTTGTGATTTTCCTTTTTCTTTTTGCTATTTATATTGTTCAAGATTAGAAATCCTGTTAGGCAAAATCATTCACAAAATCAATAACTGTCACTGTAGACTGAAAAATTGATAACAGTTACTTGCAGACTTGACGGAAAGTAATTCAGTTCTGAGTCATTAGTAGGTTGCTCATAACCTGACGCTGCCAGATGATGGGTTTGTTTCACATTCTGTTTCACAAACAAAGGTGTGTGTCTTTTTGTGAAAGCAATACCGCCCCCATCTGGCAGAGTCAGGTTAGGTTGCTCAGCGTTCTGGTTGAATATTAGATTCAGCATGTGATAATGTCAGACTTTCAAGCTGCTGTTTGTTCCCTACGTTGTGTAAAACCATCAAATTGGAAAGATGACCAAAGAAAGTGAACATTGCCATGCAAGTATTGTAAATATTTGACATTTGTTTTTGTACTTTTGTTCAAAATAAAGTGTACATTTGGAAAAAAAAAAAAAAAAAAACTTTACTATCAATGGAGAAGACTGTTGTTTTCCCTAGATAGATGCTCTAATTTTGCCATTTGGTTTTAACTTTTAACAAATGTGTTTTGTTTGTATTACATTGTTACAATCCAAAAATAGCAAAACTATTATAGAATACCGATATACAGTATGTTACTAATAAATCACTGCAATAAAACAAGTGTTGTTGATTATTGGTTGATTTGATCGTAATCAATGAAAATTCACAATTGTTTGGTGGTTACCTTACCCCTACCTTACCCCTAGCCGGGGCGCTTCTCGCTGCCATAATCATGCACTCATAAAACAACCTTAAGTGGTTGGTTACCCACTGTTGGCTCGTTGTTTGTGTAACGTAGTGTGAGCTATGAGTGTCGAGTGTTAACGTTACGTAACCGAGCGATACACACCCAGTCTGTTGCCTAGTAGTACTATTTCATTCATTGTGTACCGTTACCTTTGCGCTAGGTAGGTGCGGTGTGCGCGTTCTCATTGGGTGTGCAGACAGTGCACATAATAGACTGTAAAAAAAAGGCGTGTACCAGTGCGCACGACTACGTCCATTACGGTAGGGATTCCATTCTCCAGTTTTCCCAGCCAGTGATCCCTGTGTGTGTGTGGGAAGCGGAGCCTGCCTGCCTGGGAATCTCGCTGAAAGCACACCAGATCAGCGGCCCCACTGCCATGGCTGAACGCCGCGCCTTCGCCCAAAAAATCAGCAGGTAAGGACTCGCGGCTATAACACACATACTTTGTCTATCTTATGTGGCTTTATAACGGGTCGTCATCAGAGCCCCTCCTGTCTGGGAAACCCCTTTAACCACAGAGGCCCAGCTAGCTGCTCCTAGCTAGCCGCTTGCTCGTTAGCCATAATCATCAAAGATGCTCAGAGACCCACCCAGACAGACAGCGGCACCAGCTAGCCGCCTTGTGCTTTGTTTATGTTTCTTAACACTATAATTAGGGGGCGAGTTGTATTATCGTTCATGTATCTGTGCGGTTGCCAAACGGGGGTTGTGTTTTCAGTCATTATTCCGCACTGAAAGGGACTTGCTGTGTATTGAGATCCGCTGATTTTAGACAACACAGCTAGCTATGCTGTCTGGCTAACGGTCGACAGGCATCTGATCTTGGTCGTAGTAGTGGGGCACTGGTAGTAGTAACGGGACTGAACTTAACTGACATGTTTACTAGTTGATAGGAGAGAGCAGGAAGCGCAAAAGCCTGACTTATAACAACCATCAAACAGCGATATTATAATCTGATGCCCGCCCCTCAGACAGATCAAAGTAAGCTCTTTAACAAAGGGCTTTGTGTGAATCTCCAGGTGCCATCATCCCTGTCAGTGCTAAACACAGACCTGGCTATAAGGATAGAGATGGATGCAATGCAAGGCTCTGATAGAGATGAACTATCTCCAACAGTTGCCAATGTAAACATGTTTGTAGTCAGACCTGTCATTGCTGATTCATTTCGGTGACATAACGTTTAGCTTTATTGATGATGTAAGCCTGCATGCAGTTTCCAGTTCTGTCTAATCAATGTAACATTTCTTATACCGGTATGTACAGGCCAGCCACTGTCTCCACTCTAATACTGTGATGCTGCTTGCATGCATCAGTCACTTTATATTATAACTACATTTTGTAATTTGTTAATACTGTAATACTTGAAAGTTATGCACCAGTCACCTAATACCTAAACAACACTAAACTCCTGCTGTTCAACACTCAAACTTTGTGATTATTTTAATGCTGAAATGCTTGTCTTGCTTTGTATAGACCAAATCACCGTGACGTCACCATGTAAACAAATTTACTTCCGGGTACCACTTGGGGAAGGCGGCAGGTTTAAATGTGCGTGTTGTCAAATAAATGCTGTCAAACCCTCTCGTTGTTTTCAGCCGACTACTTTCAATTTAAATGGTTAAACGGTTGGTAAACATGCTTGTCCGACGTATCTAGCCTTTCTTCTGTGTTTGTTTTATGTAGTGTTAGCTAGCTAATAGCGTTTGTTTGTCTGTCAAACTCGCTGTTTTTTTGCAGTCGTTAACGTTACAGAGTAAAACCTCGCGTCACCAGGCTCTTCTCGGCGAGCCTGGTACAGACAGAGATACTGATGCCACGTCAATTTAATTTAGCTTCAAGTCTACTCTAGTCTGGTCCAACAGGTAAATTAGCTAGTCTGGTCTCCACTAACGTTAGTGAAAGTGTTGTTATGAATGATATTAAACAACAACACAACACGAACGAACCATTTTTGTCTTCTTTGTCTGTTTTTGTCTTCAAAACGTCAGTTTGTGCCGTTCACCGCCATTATAATTTGTGGGCCCAGGGGTACCCGGAAATAAATGTAAACATCCCGGTGATTTGGTCTATTACTCACTTATTACTTAGTAATACTTATAAGGTCATATTGCGACCTCAATAAATAGGTTTTCATTTCACTGTGCACTTATGTCAGGTGGAATTGACAGTAAGATTGAAGGGAAGAGCATCATGATAAGTTGTAGTAATACAAAATAACAGCGAAGGCCTACTCATATTTTTTTTCTCCCTCTGGAACTGTCGGCATGTGCAGTGCACACACTGTTGATTACAACCCGATCTCCAAAAAAATTGTAAAATAGCAACGTTTGTGGACATACGTTGGTATTTTACGATGTCGGCTAAGAAATTGTAAAATGGGAACGTATGCGTCTACAGCGGTGGGCGTGGTTTGGGCGTGTTTTGTTGGTTGATTAATGTGTGCTGCAGCTGTCCTTATAAATAAATAAACATAAACGCACATGCGCACACACACACACACACACACACACACACACACACACACACACACACACACACACACACACACACACTTCAAAGCAGACCTGGATGACATGAGGCTTCCACGCATTCAGAGGAATTATGAATCATGAATGAATTCCTCTGAAAGCGTGGAAGATGATCTGAGGTTTTCTGGAAAGGAAGAAGCTCTGCTATGAGTTAATTTTTGTTTTTCCACATTGAGAGTTTGCAGTTACATCCAAAAGACTGTGCACATCTTGCAAGTCTGGCAGCTCAAATTTGTTAGGTGGAGTTTGAAGCAGAGAACAGCACTACTACATCTATTTATTCTTCTCCCTTTTCGAATTGTTATGTCAGGAAAAAAGTCAAAATGGGTTCAAGGCCTGATTCTCAGAAGACAACATTTTCTATTTTTGCTGCATAGCTGAAAAAGTTGAAAGTGTCCTGCAATATGATTCCTTCTTTAAACAGGATGTCCAGCCCTCTCACCGTGACCTTCCCAAAAAACCTTTGGGGAA